>NC_048267.2:45614282-45923607 GCF_005286985.2 Setaria viridis
AGCACTGAGGCTGAACGGGTTCCCGTGCAAGAGGGCGGAGAACGTGACGGCGCACGACTTCTCCTCCGGCCTGCTGGCGAAGCCCGGCAACACCACCGACAACGCGGCGGGGTCGGCGGTGACGGCGGCGAACGTGGAGATGGTCCCGGGGCTCAACACCCTGGGCGTGTCCATGGCGCGCATCGACTTCGCGCCGTGGGGCGTCAACCCGCCGCACACCCACCCGCGCGCCACCGAGATCATCTTCGTGCTCCGCGGCTCCCTCCACGTCGGCTTCATCACCACCGCCAACGTCCTCTTCGCACGCACCCTCCGCAGGGGCGAGGTCTTCGTCTTCCCCCGTGGCCTCGTCCACTTCCAGAGGAACAACGGACGCACCCCCGCCGCCGTCGTCTCGGCCTTCAACAGCCAGCTGCCGGGCACGCAGGCCCTCGCCGCGACGCTCTTCGGCGCCTCGCCGCCGGTGCCGGACGATGTGCTGGCAAGGGCGTTCCAGATCGACGCCAGCCTCGTCGAGGCCATCAAGGCCAGGTTCCCGCCCATGTAGACACGCGCATGCAGCCATGCATGCATGCAGATGGTGATTTCGAGTTCCGATCGATACATTGTGTGCTAGCTGTAATAAAGTGTGATGGGTCAAATAATTGGTTGGGTCGTTTGGTGTGGTTATGCATGGTCTGATCTCGACACTTCACTGTTGTTGCTTTTCAATTTCGGCGCGAACCATTTGTGTGAAGGTGTGGTATGTGTATCTGTGAACTCAAGGAAATGAATGCTCTGATTGCCTCTAGTGGTTTTTTTTGTCTGATAAAAACTGCCAATGGATCGTCCTTTAATAGTAACAAATTCACCATTTGGTCGCAAATTCTTGTAAATTAGTCTATACATGTGATAGATCCAAAATATTAGGTTACTCTCTCCGTTTTAAATTGTAAATCGTTTTATCTTTTCTAGATTTATAAATTTATTTATGCATCTAGTCATATCCTATATCTAGATGCATAAAAAAACTATTGACCCAAAAAATGCTAAAACGACTCACAATTTGGAACGAGGAAGTAGTATAAACAAGGAATTCGCCCCAAAGGAGTTTTTGACATCGTGTTTTGCAATAAAACAATTTGTTGCCAGGGATGCTCATTGAAAAAAATAATAGGTTGGATTGAAACACTTGAAAAAATAATACTAAAAGAATGTATCATGGACATGTCTATCTTGATGGTCGATTTCATCAGCCACGTGTATGTCCATTTCACGTACCTTGAGTCACGCGAATGTCTGCCCAGCAAATATGTGCGCGTGCAAAGAATATAGCGTACAAGCTATTACAAAAATATGAGGTACAAACCGGGGATTAAGCTGGAGAGGCTATTATGGGTACATAATTACATTGCTTACAGCTCGACAAATTGCAATCACACGATAGATAATTGCAATTGATGCTTGACGTGAGAAGCAACACTATTGGCTCGCTCTCCCAACTCTCACATCACTAGGGTACGTACACACACACACCCCATCGATCTTCCTCTTCTCGCACTCCATTGGTAGTAAACTGGTGACGTGACCATCGACAAATACAATCGATGATCCATCGGCACGTCTCTGTTAAGCTGAAACGAACGCTGGCTATCTATAAATACCGGGGCCCCAGCCCATCTTTTGCACCATCAAACCAAAAGCTCCACCCTTTACGTGCTTAACTACCTACAGCTCACACACCAGTACACAGCTAACTAGCACACTAGATCTCTAGAAGAAGCTCCAGTCAGCTAGCTGCTGGGAGCTACTAGGACCAACCAATCATCACGAGAACCATGGCGCACAAGCTCCCCGCCATTATTCTCCTCGGCACCCTCGCCGTCCTGCTCTCGTTCGCCGCACCACCGCTGGTGGTCGCCGGCGACCCCGACATGCTCCAGGACATCTGCGTCGCCGACTACAAATCCCTTCAGGGCCGTGAGTGATGCCCATCATCTCTCATATTTCTTCTTTCATATAGTACATTACATTTCACAATAACGTAACAAGTATACATATGCTGATGCAAACTCACACGTACGCGTGTGCAGCGCTGCGGGTGAACGGGTTCCCGTGCAAGCCCGAGGCGAACGTGACGGCGGACGACTTCTTCTTCGGCGGGCTGGCGAAGGCCGCCGACGTGTACACCGGCAACCCGATGGGTTCGGCGACGACGGCGGCGGACGTGGCGGCGCTCCCGGGGCTCAACACCCTGGGCGTGTCCATGGCGCGCACCGACTACGCGCCGTGGGGCGGGGTGAGCCCGCCGCACGCGCACCCGCGCGCCACCGAGATCCTCTTCGTCGTCGAGGGCACCCTCGAGGTGGGCTTCGTCACCGCGGCGGGGAACCGGCTCCTCACCCGCAGCGTCACGAAGGGCGGGGTGTTCGTGTTCCCGCGCGGCCTCCTGCACTTCCAGCGCAGCGTCGGGGCGGCGCCCGCCGTGGCGGTGTCGGCGTTCGACAGCCAGATGCCCGGCACGCAGACGGCCGCCGCGGCGCTGTTCGGCGCCGCGCCGGCGGTGCCCACGGACGTGCTGGCGCGGGCGTTCCAGACCGACGGCGGGGTCGTGGAGAGCATCAAGTCCAAGTTCCCTGACGCCGTGTGAATTTTGTGACGTGGTTCGTCGGAAAAAAAATTTGTGACGTGCAGACGTGGCGTGAGCTCAATCCATCCGTCCGTGGGCAACCCAACGTAACTGGGCAGATTGGCGCGCCCGTTCAGGAAACAAAATGTTTGTGGCTTTTATCTTGCGTCAATTTGTCAAGGTAACTGTATTCTTTTTTGTCTAAAGTGATCAATCATAGAAGACGCAGTCGAGTCTTTAATTTCGATCCCAGTCCAAATCAACTACCTGTTTCATCAAAAAAAAAAAAATCAACTACCTGCATCCGCAACCAGAGCAGCAAGCGCGGCTGCGCGGGCGGCAGCAGAGAGGCCTGCACGGCCCCGAGCTGGCGGCAGCGAGCCAGCGAGGGCCCATAGATTCATCAAAGCCCATAGATCACCAACAGAAAGCCCACGTCGAATCAGCCAGCGCCCCCTCGGTTTCTCATCTTGATTTTCACCCAACCTGCCGCCGTGTGGCCCCACAAAAATACAGAGGGCCCAGTAGGCCTAGTTAAATGGCGCCCAACAATCAAAAAACACCCACACAGATTCATTCAAAGCCCATAGATCACCAACAAAAAGCCCACCTCGGTCGGTTTCTCATCTCGATTTTCGCCCAACCCAGCAGCCACCGTGGGCCCCGCAAAAATACAGCGGGTCCAGCCCCCAGCTACCATGCATACCAGATCCGATCCGTTAACCGCGGACGCCACTTGCCCCCACAATCTTGCCCGGTAGTTACGCTTCCGCCCGAGGCCGCCTCCAATCGCATCACGCGCCGTCCTCCCCTTCCTCTCCTCCCTCCTCGTCGCCTCCGCCTCCTCCCAATCTCCGCTCCAATTCCGGCCACTCCAACCCAACGAATCCCGCGGTCACTGCGGCGGCGACGAGGCCTGCACCCTCCCCCTCTCTCCCCCATGGTGGAGGCCGAGCCCTAACCCTAGCACGCTCGCAATGGACGCCGCCGCGGCCGCGGCCGCGCGCCGCAAGCTCGGCGGCTACCTCCGCGCCGTCCTGTCCGTGGACGTGGCCGGGGCCGCGTCCATCCCGCCGCTCTCCCGGTGCACCCTCTCCGCCTGCGGGGCCGTGCCCCTCGCGCCGCTCCCCGACGAGGGCACCACGCCTCGGTCCAAGTGGAGGGCGTCAGCAGGCGGCGGCGGCGGCAGCGTCGTGCGCATGCTCAGGACGCTCGTGGCCAGCCGGTGCGTGGAGGTGGAGGGCACGCTGCTGCGGGTCGTGACCAGGAGCGCGGGGGTAGGGGACGGCGTGGTGGTGGAGGCGAGGGCGGTGGTGTTAATTGACGTCTACCTGCCCGTCGCAGCCTGGTCCGGCTGGCAGTTCCCGCGCTCCCGCACCGCGGCCGCCGCGGTCTTCAAGCATGTCAGGTGCGTGTCGGTTATTTAGCGCCTCAACGTTTTGTAGCGGTGGAATTTTGTCGCACATTGCTGTCTCTGGATATTGGGCGGCATGTCTGCGTTTCTGAGACGAATTTTGGAGCGTTGTGGGCGTAGCTGTTAATGATATTATTATCATTTGGATGGTTTTTGTGGACGTTACACTCTGATGTGCAAGCTTGATAGTTTACTGCATGTGTTGCCTTTAGTATCTGAAGATTAGAATTGCAATCCGTTTGTTTTAGGAAATTAATTTTCAATCCTGTTCCATCGTCTTCTATGTTTCCTTTCTGGGACTTTCTGTAAATCGTAATTAGGAGTACTAGCCACCAAGTTCCCGTACATCGCTGACAGGTTTACAACAATGGTTGAAATTTGGAGAGCTGGCCATAGGAAATCTGAATGGAGAAGTGCAGAGGGAATCTAATCATGAACAATAAAATGCTTTCCTCCAACTAGGAACGGAGGTGACAATGCATGAGCTTATACCTGAAGTATCGACCGAGGGCTAGTGGCGGACACCTCGTAGGCTGCCTTCTTTCTGCCATAAACCACAGGACAACTCCAGTGAGCAACAGGGGACTTTGGGCATGTTTCGATGTCGCACACAGAATTAGACAGGGGTGCAGGAAGCGCCCCCCACCTTGCCACGGCAGGCCATGCCATGGTGATGATCCTGCCTTCAGCGGAGCACAAGCAGAAGGTGCTATGCAGGCAAGGGGTGCAAGGGCCATGTCTGAGGTGGGGGCGATAACAATTGAGAGGAGAGCATGGGAAAAGAATGGATTAAGCTTGCTAGTGTAGATGATTTGTTATGTTTATAATTGTGTGTGTGATCAGATGTAATTTTCAGAGGATTGGAACAAATTTGAAACACAGAATCTGTCCATTCCAAGAATGCCCAATATGCCTAGCACCTTGCTAACAAAAGTTTTTTATATAATGCCATGTTCCAGGACTGATGCTGTTTATCTCAAGACAGAAATTATTATTCCTTTTTGTTGTCTGGAGTTTCTTTTCCAAAAACAAAACGTTGAGTTATTGGGCATATCCCTGGGGGGAAAAAATCTGGGAGGTACATTTAGTAAATTATCCAAGCATTTCAATTTTTCCCTGCATTCCCTAGCCCCTGATCCTTCAGATCTTTTAAAAGGCTATTTGTTCAGCTTCCCTTCTAACTATGTGATGGAACCTTGTAATAGGTTTCAAATTCGTGGCATTTTCACTCCTTGCGTTATTAATGTCAGTGTGTCTGCTGTTAATAGATATGCTTATTTTTCCCATATTAAGTCCCTATTTAATGCTCAAATTTCCTGTCCCATAGGTAATAACCACGCATCTGTGAATTTGAGTGAAATTGCAAAGTTTGTGGATCTTTTCATTTGTTATTTCCAAAAAGGTGACTTCTTATTCTGCTTCAAACGGCTTTAATTGTCAAGCCTATGAGTTGGGCAATGTGACAACTATTTGTTATCTCAGTAATATTTCACGTGTTGCCACCTTTCTCCTAGACTAATATCTCTTTTTTTTTTTGTCAGTTGCAACTGGGATGCTAGGAAAGCTTTGCTTGCTTTCGACTGGGCTGCACATGATGGTCCACACTGTGATGACCATTGCATTTGGAGCTGCACCGATTGTCACGTACTTGGTTGCGAGGACCATCAGATAGCGTCTATATCAAATAAAGAGAAGTCATTTGACCTGCACGAAATCTTTAAAACCCTCCCTGGTGTTAGGATGGAGAAGGGCATGCAGACGGAAAGAATAATACCAGATGCAGAAACACTGGAACTGGGTATTTGGTCTGTGCCTGATGATGTATTGAATAAAGTACTGATTCTACTTAAACCCAGGGATTTGATAAGAGTGGCAGCAACTTGTCATCATCTAAGGAGTCTTGCTGCCTCTATTATGCCTTGCATGAAGCTTAAGCTTTTTCCTCATCAAGAGGCCGCTGTTGAATGGATGTTGAGGCGAGAGCAGAACACGCAAGTCCTGGCGCATCCTCTGTACAAGGATTTCTGCACTGAGGATGGTTTCCCTTTCTACATAAATGTTACCTCTGGTGAAGTATCTACTGGAAATGCTCCAACCATAAATGATTTCCGTGGAGGTATGTTTTGTGATGAACCTGGGTTAGGGAAGACAGTAACAACGCTGTCTCTTATTCTAAAAACGCATGGAACACTTGCATACCCTCCTCAAGGCGTGGATGTGAGTTGGTGCATGCATAAGCCAGATAAAAAATATGGATATTATGAATTAAGTCCCAGTTGCTCTTCTAATAGAAACAGCTCTTCGTCTGTGTCAAAAAAGCTTTTGAGGGAGGATGTGACAACAGATGATCCATGTTCTAGTGGACTATTGCATGATGATGATCCTGTCTGCAGTACCAGATCTTCAAGAAAGAGAGGCAGGTTACTGAGCCCTGATCCAACTAAGGTCATGTTTCATGCTACGAGTGAGAAGTCTCCATCGTCATCGCACAGCAAAGTGCGTCCAACGCCAGCAACTCATGTACTGAAGTTCACTAAAAATTCTAAGCAAGTTAGGAAAAACCTCATGGATGCATACAGCAATGGATCAGTTGGCAATAAAAGGAAGAGAGGCACCACCTCTGAAACAAATGAGACCTGGGTTCAGTGTGATGCTTGCAGAAAGTGGCGAAGGTTATCAGATGCAACAGTTCTTGATTCTACCACAGCATGGTTTTGCACTATGAACACTGATCCAACACGGCAGAAATGCACTGCCCCAGAGGAATCATGGGATTTTGTGAAAAAGATAACCAATTTGCCAGGATTTTACAAGAAAAACTCTTTGCCTGGAAATGAGGAAAATGTGTCGTTTTTCACAAACATATTGAAAGATAATGTTGCTATGATCAATTCAGAAACCAAGAAGGCTTTGATATGGTTAGCAAAACTTTCTCCTTCAAAACTTGTGGAGATGGAATTGGTTGGTTTGACTCGCCCAGTTCTAGATACACGTGCAACTACAGGCAAGGGTGCCCGTCCATATTACAAGATATTTCAAGCATTTGGCCTTGTGAGAAAGATTGAGAAAGGTGTGACTCGGTGGTACTATCCCCCTATGCTTGACGATTTAGCTTTTGATTCAGCTGCACTTGGAGTTGCTCTTGAAAAACCGCTGGATTCTACTAGGTTTTATTTATCTAGGGCTACCTTGATAGTGGTACCTGCTAACTTAATTGATCACTGGACAACACAGATACAGCGTCATGTGTCCTCGGACACCCTTAATGTTTTTGTGTGGGGAGACCACAAGAAGCCATCTGCTCACAACCTTGCTTGGGACTATGACATTGTCATAACCACATTCAGCAGACTAAGTGCGGAATGGGGTCCACAGAAGAGAAGTGCACTAAAGCACATCCACTGGTTCAGGGTTATACTGGATGAAGGGCACACATTAGGTTCGAGCCTTGCCCTGACGAACAAATTACAGATGGCTGTCGCTTTGGTTGCATCAAATAGGTGGATATTAACTGGTACACCTACACCAAATACACCAACTAGTCAGGTTGCTCATCTTCACCCCATGCTTAAGTTTCTTCATGATGAAGTTTACGGTCAAAACTACCAGTCGTGGGACTCTGGAATCCATAGGCCTTTTGAGGCGCAAATGGAAGAGGGACGAGTTCGTCTTGTGCAGCTGCTTCAGAGGACTATGATTAGTGCAAGAAAAGCTGATCTGAAAAATATTCCTCCTTGCATAAAGAAGATAACCTTCCTAGACTTCAATGAGGGGCATGCAAAAAGCTACAATGAACTGGTGGTTACTATTCGCCGAAATATACTGATGGCTGATTGGAATGACCCTTCTCATGTAGAATCCCTTCTGAACCCCAAGCAGTGGAAATTCCGTGCTACTACTATAAAGAATGTCCGTTTATCTTGCTGTGTTGCCGGGCATATCAAAGTAGCTGAGGCAGGTCAGGATATACAGGAAACGATGGATGATTTGGTGAAGCTGGGCCTGGATCCTTCTTCAGATGAATATCAGTTTATTAGAATTGCTCTTTTAAATGGTGCCAGTTGTTTCAGGTATGAATGCTTTTGGTAAAGTAAAACCGTATTACGTATCAATCAGATTATTTCCTTACACAAATATTTTTCTTCAGGTGTAAAGTTTGGTGTCGATTGCCTATTATCACACCCTGCCAACATATTTTGTGCCTTGATTGTGTAGCTCTTGATAGTGAAAAATGCACATTACCCGGTTGTGGCAATCATTATGAGATGCAGACCCCTGCTGTGAGGCTAGAAAATCCAAAACCAAAATGGCCAGTGCCCAAGGATCTAATTGAGTTGCAGCCTTCATATAAGCAGGTGGGTACTTTAATTTTCATCTATTTTGTTTGCTCTTGAAAAGAAGTTTTGTGTAATTTTTCTCTTTTTTTTTTGCAGGATGATTGGGACCCCGACTGGCAATCAACATCTAGCAGCAAAGTTTCTTATTTGGTTGACAAGCTGATAAGCCTACGAGAAACATACATGAATCATGGGAATAACATAACCAATAGTGCTGGTCATGCTAATGCACTATCTTGTCAACCACAGGCAATGTTGGACAAAGTTATAATATTTTCTCAGTTTCTAGAGCATATTCATGTGATTGAGCAGCAGGTTAGTTTGAAATGATTATACTCCAGCTTTTGGTTAACAGTTATGTTAAATTAATGACCATTGATCCCCTTTCCATTCAGCTGACTATTGCTGGAATAACATATGCGGGAATGTATAGTCCAATGCCTTTAGGGAGTAAGGTATGCTTTCTTATTCGAGATGTTTAATCTGTAAATTATACCTAAGTATATATGAGGCCTACTTTAGCCCTGGTGATCCCTGTTGACTCCACGCTGCTTAGTATTTGCACAAGTGAACCAGCCCCTTGCCCATTCACATGTTTTCAACTTTTTGTTTTGTTCACCAGATCTTACATTTCCCTATCTTGCTCCTTGTGTCCCTTCCAGTCTACATGACCACCTTCCTGTAGTTCCTTCTAAATTTCTGATTTCTGCCACTCTATCTCACTTGCTTCCTATTTCCCACTACCCGCTACGTTGCATATACAAGATTGCTGTCTAATTGGCAAAATACAAGTCACACTCTCCTTGGCAAATATCTGAAACATATTTTAAGAATTATCTGTTATTCTACGCAGAGAAGTGCACTAACCAAGTTTCAAGAGGATCCAACATGTATGGCTCTAGTCATGGATGGAACTGCTGCACTGGGGCTTGATCTGAGTTTTGTGACCCATGTTTTTCTCATGGAACCAATATGGGATAGGAGGTAATCTAACTATTCAGATACTTCTTCAAATAACTAATGCGGCCATATCCATAGGGTAAATTCTTTTGTTTCTTAATGAAATGTGAACTGCAAATTTATCTGACAATGTTGTACACTTTGTCTTGTTGCCTTACATCTATCTAGTATTTTGCTTTCGTATTGGCAGTCGGCTTTCAACACTTTTGCCAAGGATATTTCTTATCCCTGCCACTATCATTATCATGCATAACTGATGATTGCACTTTCTTTTCTGTTGTAATCAGTATGGAGGAACAAGTTATTAGTCGAGCTCATCGAATGGGGGCAACACGTCCAATACTGGTCGAAACTTTGGCTATGCGTGGTACCATTGAAGAGCAAATGCTTAAACTTCTGCAGGTTTGTGGGCATCACATGTTCATGACATTTTGATGTTAAATTATTGTCAAATCCTACGTGTGTTTGATTATTTTCATCGTCTGCAGGATTCTAGTGCCTGCAGAAAAATGGTGAATAAAGGAATAAGCAGCACTGAGAATGAAGGAGGCAGGCCTCATCGGAGCCTCCATGATTTTGCTGAAAGCAGCTATCTGGCGCAACTCAGCTTTGTGTAGGCAGGATCTAAAGCAGCCGCCCTTATTGATTGGGCGATAGCACTAACTAACTTCTTGATTTTCTGTTTCTTCCTTTTGATCATTCCCTTGCACTACAAATCATAATTGCTTTGCTTGCAAGTGAATGCTTGGAGTCCAAACATGTTTTGTTATGAATCACTTGTTTGACTAAAAGGAAAATGTCCATTTTTAGCCATCCAACTATCATCACAGTTTGATTTTGGTCATTCAACTTCAAAATTAGGAATCTTTGAAACCATTCACATTTTGTCATCGGACTGTTGCAGTCAGTGGTTTAGCTGACGTGAATGACACGTGTCAGTGGAACCTACGTTCCAGCGTTATCTTCTTCCCTCCCTACCCTTTTTCTCCCCTCACCCAAATCCACCACCCGACCCTTCTCTCTCTCCACCTACTCTGATCCGCCGGTCGCCCTCAATCCGCCTCTCTCCCATCGACCCCAAGCACCACCTGCAGAGCATGGCCCATGGTGGGGGGCGGCCGCCAAGGAACCCGGCCCAGCGGCAGCAAGGGTAGGTCGCTTGCGCACGGTCCCGCGGCGGCGGTGGAGGTGCTAGGTCCGGTCGGGAAAGAGGGGCACCCGCTTTCGTGTCGCCAGCATGGCCGAGTAGGGGCACGAGTGAGGAGACCCCACTTCGCTATGGGCGCGGCAGCTCGCGAGCGCAATCTGCAGCGTGTGGCCCCCTTGCATCAGCCCCTCGCCCAATTCCTCCGCCTTGCCGCCGATGCCCAACAGGCGCCGCCGCTCCGGCCCCTCGCCCAATTCATCCGTGAACGACGCCGACGCGTACGCGGGCGAACCCCCTGGACAGGCGGGCGCGCAAGCCGGCGCTGGGACCGAGGCCCGCTTGGTACTTCGTGAGCCCTGCGCGCCGCCACGGCGGGGCCTCGAGGTGCAGGGCGCCGTCCTGCGGACGGTGCGGTGGCGCCGCCGCCGCCGCCGCCAGCGCCCTCCCCAGCGGTGAATGGATAGGCCAGGCACACGACAACCACGTGGAGGAAGGCGGCGGCGTCCGGCACATGTGACACTTCTACATCACCGACTTTTCTCTACTGCGTGCGGAGGGAGAGGGAGAGGAAGAGAGATGGCCAGCCGCCGGCAAAGCTCTGGCGATGGATTTGAGAGAGGGCTGAGAGAAAGGGGGAGGGAGGGAAGAAGATAACGCTGACACGTGGGTCTCACTGCCATGTGTCGTCCACGTCTGCGAAATTACTGACTAAAACAGCCAGCTCGATGGTCAAATATAAATAGTTTTAACAGTTGGATGATCACAGTTTCGTAGTTTTGGAGTTGAATGATCCAAAACTAAACTATGGTCATAGTTGGACGATCCAAAACTAAACTATGAGCCTGCATGGAGTACGGCCCACAAGTTGCTCTGGGGGAGTTGTTTAATTGAACCTTCAACAAATATTGAGAACAGGTGCATATATATATTTGATAATTTGCAATATATAGTCGATTTTAAATAAAAGTAGATTAAGAAATCACTTTACACCAATGTCCATTGTAAACTAACCGGGGAACTAGTGACATGGCCATTTAGAAATTTTAGTAGGCTGCAAGTTCTTGCTTAAAATAGAGATGCACTTGAGGATTAAGAGCTCCATTATATCAAGTCTCAAATCTTTTCGATGGCCAATGATCAATTCCCTGCAATTTAAGTGTAATTTGCATTCAGTTTATTGATCATCGCAAAAAGTTCAATCACAAATATGTAGCAGATAATGAAAAACGCATCTACATTTTAGCAATACCAACTTGTATGAGCAGTACCAACAGGGTAACAGCAACTCGCCGCTTGTCCCTACTGCTGCAGGCGGCCGGCCGTCTCCTACTCTCCTCTACTGCTCACCGCTGGTTGTGCCTACGGCGCGGCTGTGCTCGCCGCTCACGACCGCTTCGCCGGCTGGAGAAAGGGGTGATCGGTGGGAAGACGATGGAGAACAACCTGCTGGTGTTCGATCTGGAGAAAGGGGTGCTGATTGGACTTTCAGTTGACCAGCTGCTAGAGCTCTAACCTGAGTCACCTTTGAGCCAGTAAAAGAGTGTTGTACTCTAGCAGCACAAGCTTTGTAGGCATCTCTATTGTTGCGTGAACATTTTGCAGCAGTATCATTGTGGTCCTCAGGCACGATGCACAACAAATTTCAGACCATCTCGCTTCATTTTCTCATTGTCTGTGCTGCACCACTATATCCGGAGTCGGATCCTCACTTGTTAGCTCCAGATAACTGATGCTGATCAAATGCACTATGAATTCAAGATAAAATGCATGAATTCATCAACGCAGTTAACAGAAACAACCTAAAAGAAACTCTTTGTAATGCAAGTTCATGCAGGCCAGAATGAAAGCACAACCGAAATGAAACTGTATCTTATGTTTTACACAGGCAAGAACATTTCGACGACACTTTCTGCTTATGTGGTGGTGGTGCCACGTCGGACCAGCGTGGACGTCCGTGGCGCCACTCCCGGTGTCAGGGGGTGCCATGCTGAGTACAGTGACGCCGTGCACAACGTCACGGTCATGCGGCCCCACGTGTTCCTCCTGTTCCCCTCGGTAGTTCGACGAGGCCATGAACAGGTTCTCCTTGCGCTCTGCAAAACATGGCGTCATTATCCAAGTACAGTACCAAATACACTACCTGGCTGAGCTGATTAGTCATGCGTGAACTGAACTCACATGCAAGGGAAACATGACCGACATGGCGGCGGTTGAGCCTTCGAGCTGTTCTACAACGGTTCTTGAAGTGGCCGGTCAGCTAAGATGCTGGAGAGAGCAACCTGATGGTGTTCCGTCTGATTAATTTCATGAATGTAAGGGCGTACTTATCAGCTTCAGATAAAATCCTCAGAATGAAATAGATGAATTCATCACCGAAGTTATATTAATTGATACGGCCGGAAAAAAAACTCTACTAATTTCATGCAGGCAAGGTTATAATTAAAGAGACTACGATCAAGAGAAAAATCTGGGTAAACTGTACCTACCTGATGCTTTACACAGGCAACAACGTTTCGACAAAGATACCCGGCTCTCCTTGTATACATAATGCATATGGAATTTGGACAGCTAACCATCATTTCAAACAAAAAACAATGAACTGCTGAAAAGCTAACTATGATTTGAGAGGCCGGGTAGTATATGGTAGATCCTTGACAGGCCTTATGGTGGCCCAGCCAAAAATTGAAAATAAAAAATGACTCGAGACTCTAGAGATTCATATTTAGTTGCGATCGACTAATTTGTCCGCACAACAAGCCAAGTCACAGAAATTAAAGAAAAGCATGCACTGTAAGTTACCTGGCAAAAATGAAAACAGCAGCGATAAGGAGGTTCTCACCATGCTAGATGAGGTGTGAAGCTTCTGTTACTAATATTCGACTTCTGGAATATGAGCGATCTTGTGCTTGTCCTCTCCTTGGCACTTCTCTGACAGTGATGGGCAGTTGGCAATCCACAGTTTCTTTAACTCAGTAAGATGTTGTATGCTTTCTGGCAGTGAAGATAGCATTGGGCATGAGCCGATTTGAATTTCTCTCAAAGAAGTTAAATCTCCCAGCCATTCTGGCAGTGTCTCCAAGTCATAACAGTCCTCTACCCTGAATTCCCGGAGGGAGATGAAGCATCGGATAACCTCTGGCAATGTTGTAAGACCCGTGAGGAAGCCAAGAGAAAGGATCTCGATAGAACAGAGATACCGGGCCCTATGCCACACTTCAGGAGAAGGGGATGTGCCCACTATCAAAAGGTAATATGGAGAAGTGATAGATGATACGTTCCCAAACCCATGTTCCGGCAAAACGTGATCGCTATTCTTTACGATCCAGGTCACGCTCCTTGGGGGATAAGGCAGGAATTTCAACTTTGGGCAATCGATAGCTAACAGCAGATGTAAATTAGGGATTAAGAACTCTTCATCTTCATTAGACGTTCTCGTTGTCCACCACCCTTCCAAGTTGTCCATTCCGTTCAAAAGAATCATTCTTAGCTTCCAGCAACTTCCGTAGTCCCCATAAAATTCCCTCCCGACACTTTTGAGATTGGGCATTCTAGCCAAGAACAATGCTCTCAAATTTGGCAGGCGCCCAAGTGGAGGGAGGTGGCTGCACCCTTTCAGATTGGAAAGAACGATGGTGGAAAGATGAGGTAGGTAGGAAGGAAGCTCCAGCATCCACCTAGAGAAGTCTATGCTCATGTAACCATCAAGAACAAGGAATCGGAGATTTCTAGGAGGCACAAGCTTCTCCAGCACCGATTTGTCAACCGATGCATCTGCATGCTCCGCCATACTACTTTCACCATGTTGCCATGAAAGCGACAGCCTCGTAAGATTTGAGTTGTTCAACAGTTTTGCCTGGTCTGCCCCTTCCAGATTCTTGACATTCTGAAGACCGTCGATCACCAGCTCAAGGCAGGGTGTCTTCTCGAGCTCTAAAATTTGACTCCATAGATCACCACGTCCATCAAGCTCACATGGCCTTTTCAGGTTTAGTTGTTCCCTAAGTTTCTCAACTCTAATAGTTATATAGATTGTAAAGAATGCTCTTTCGACATGTACAAGTGTAGACATGTTAAAAATACTATCCGGCAAGCCTTCAAGGAAAAAGCAGCCTTCCAGATCCAAACTCTGGAGTCGTAAAACACCAATAGAAGCAGGCAGATGTTTAAGTTTTACACAGAACGACAAATTTAGATGCTTTAACATCATGAGTTTGCATAGAGACTCGGGTAACATTTGAACCTTGGAACAGCTTGTCATGTTCAGATACTCAAGCTTAGAAAGTTGATCAATGCAATCTGGGACCTTTTCAAGATTATGGCAATCCGACAGCTCAAGATGTGTTAGATCATGAAGTTGACAACAAGATTCAGGTAGTGAGTGGAGTTTGTAGCAATCGGATAGGTTCAAAAACTGAAGCTTAAGCAACTTGCCAAAGGATTCTGGAAGGGTAGGCAGTTCATGGCAGCTTGCCAAGTTTAAGAAGAGCAAAGCACTGAGGTTACCGAAAGAGGTGGGAAGTTCATGAAGGTTGACGCATCCTGATAGGTCAAAGTATTGCAGCTTTTGGAGGCAACCAATGTTTGTGGGCAATGCCTTCAGAGAAGTGTTTGAAAGTATCAATGTTTGCAAGTTTAGGAGACGGTTCAGGGATTTAGGAAAGTTTGGGATAGGAAGGTTGGAAGCATCAAGATACCTCAATAGCTTTAGTCTACAAACAGAACCTGGTAGCTCTGACACATGGCATCCACTCAAATCCAAAACTCTCAGATATAATGCGTGTGAGAATGCTTGCTTAGGAAGATGCAGTTTATTGCATTCCCTGAAATGCATGGCCCTAACATTTGGTGGCAAAGACTTAGAGGATGAAGACTCGCTACTATTCATCAATAGCTGATAGTGACAAATCAATTTGTCCCCCTTAGTAGTGCTGTTTGCCACACCATTTGTGCAAGATAATTCATCACCAGCAACATGCCTTGCGAGATCGTGTACCATATCATGCATACGAAGTCTAAGTGTGGGTTCAAAACTCCTTGAAGCTGGCACCTTGCAAAAGAAAATAGAGCATAGTTCATATCTTTTCAAGACAAACAATTGCAATTTCGTAATTACAAGTACACTTACTGTAGGAGTCAAATTTGTGAGGAAGGACATCCCCAAGAATTCATTAACATATTCCCTACCAATCTTCTGAAGTGGTTGTTGCGCATTAGTATCTTGAATAAACCCCAAAGCAATCCATTGCTGGATCAAACAATCATGATCTATATCATGGTTCTTAGGGAAGATAGAGCAATACATGAAACATAGTTGAAGTTGTGGAGGCATGTGGTAATAGCTTAGCAGCAAGCCCTTCAGAATTCCTTTGTCATCATCCTTAATATCCAGTATGTTACTATTTTTAATTTCTAACCATTCTTCTCTTGTGCACTGCTTCTGCATCACATAACCAAGAGCCTTAGCAACCAGAGGTACTCCACTGCATCGCTGTGCAATATCCTTTCCAATGTCTACAAGGTCAGTAAGTTGACCATTTCCGAGATTACGAGGCTTCATAATAGACCAGCATTCATCAATTGACATACCCTCCAGTTTAATTGGGTCAACAATCTGAAAATATGAAGAATGTATGGTAGTGGTAGATACTAAACTAACAACCTTTTCACTACGGGTAGTGACTATTATATTGCTACCTTTCATTCCAGATTGCAACATGTTCATCAGATCCTCCAACTTAGACCTCTCTTCCTCCCATAAATCATCTAAGACTATAAGATAAATCTTGCCATGGAGTATGCGGTCAAGTTGAGATTTTAGGTACTGCAGATCAACATCATTACCAGGAGTGCTACCCTCGACCTGAGATATAATAGCAGACACAATCTTATTTAGCTGAAAGTCCATCGAGACATGAACCCATGCTTTCACATCAAACATATTTGTTTCCTTGTCAGTGTAAACAGCCTTTGCTAATGTTGTCTTACCCATTCCACCAAGGCCAACAACAGGAATGATAAAGCTTTCTTTCTCTCCATTTTTCTGCAACACCTTAGTCAGTATGTCTTTCTTCTCTCTTTCCCTTCCTATCACCTCAATTTCATCTCTGTCACCAATAAAGGTTTCTCTCCACTTCTTCTTACTATCTTGGCTTGTTGGGGTAGGCAATGTCAGAAAACGGAATTTCGTCTGTTCCTCAACAATCTTATCTAGCATCACCCGGATATTTCTCATCTTATCTGACATGGTGATGCGCACAACGAGTGGATTGATTGATGAGAAGAAAAATTTAGCCTGCAGTATTTTTGTAAGATGGAATCAGTGAAACAACCACAACATATATCCTCAGAAGGCATGTGTGACTAAAAATCTACCAAAAAGTTAGTATAGTTTTATGAAGTAGATATAACACCTAACTAGAAAATTATTTTCTATTTCTGGACACTAGCATGCAAGAATTCCTATGGATTCCCAAATTGTGGTCACCAACACTGACAAAAAAGTTGTGGTAGTGTCACAGTCACACCGCACGACATTATACTAATTAATCCTACAAGTGGATCAATGTTCCTATTCTATTTATTTATCGATGAATTGAGAATTGCGAATTTCGTTAGTCAATTGTGCTAAGAAAAGATTGTCTATTCTATGACCATTTAAATTAGGTACAGGAATTAGGATCTTTTTGGAATGTGTGAATACAGTTCAATGGACAATTTAAAGCTCTAACCCATTTTACTTTGTGCTTGATTTGGTAACCTTTTGAGGAACAAAACTAAGCTGGAGCCCCTAGAAATAATAACAAAAAGAGTGAATCAGACTGAAATTAGAATGCAGAAATGTGTAAAGTTTCCTTGAAATTTCATTTAATTTATTCACACTAGCATTATAAGTATATGCTGATAAAAATATTATTAAATGGACCATACAATATCCAGTACAGTAATCAACTGTGACCTTGCATTGGAGGGATCAGGCTAATTACACAATGGGCCCAATAACCTTTTATTCTGGAGATAGATTGCTCTTTGGCGACCGACTTTAGTAGAGAGCATAGCAAAGTAGCGACGAGTTGGCAAGCTAGGAGGAACTACTGCTATGTGTTTGAGGCAACAACACCACGTGTGTTGTCTAACAACTGAACCATGACTGTAACCCAAGTAATATGAAGCTCTCTTGTCCCTTAGAAACATGGGAAAGGAATCTGTATTTAGCATGCTGCAATAATTTTAAATTTTTAATTATCAAAGCATGTGAATTCCCCCTTCAACAACTAGAATTTTTTTTAGAAAAAGAATATTTGTTTGGTTTCCCTGCGTAATTTTCCCAAGCCTTTCAAATAAGCAAGGAAATCCTCGTAAGCTATGAACGGGCAAGGGAACAAAACCATAGTTTAAAATAGTCAGCTATAGCCTCCGCTTTCTCCGGCTATAGCGGATCGAGGTGGGTGCAGCTATCGCTCACGTGTGCAATTCATTGGCTATAGCTCCATCCAACAACCAAGTTTCTTAAAAAAAGAATAATTGTTTGGTCTCCCTGCACAACCTTTCCCAGCCTTTCAAGTGAGCAAGGAAATCCTTTTAAGCTATTGAATTGGCAAGGGAATAAAATATGAAATATGTGTCTACTTAAAAGGGAGCAAATGCTAAACAGAAGAGAGGACGTGTGCTTGTGGGACACAGTGGAAGAAGATATGTATGGTGGTTACAGGGCCCGGATCTACTATGTCAAACTTTTGCGCTCTCGTTAAATCCGTGCATCTCCCTGTAGGTTCAACTAGTCAATCAACTGACTAGCAGGTGTTTCCATGAACCAGTGTCATACGATGATTGCAATTAGATAATAAATTCAGATAACTATTTTCTCCAAGGAACATAATTTAGATAATAATTATCGGGTGGCTACAAAAATTGTACAGATCTAGCTCTGTGAGAGGCCTTGCAACTTTCCATCAAAACTACGTGTGCATATGATTGTTGGGTGTTCTGAGGGCTGTGTGTACGTATATGATTTAGCATATCATAGTCTATTACTTCTTCACAAACATATGTATATGGAACATTTTGAGAAATATGTAA
The DNA here is from genome assembly GCF_005286985.2 of Setaria viridis. NCBI lineage: Eukaryota > Viridiplantae > Streptophyta > Magnoliopsida > Poales > Poaceae > Setaria > Setaria viridis. The sequence continues at coordinate 45,632,825 of NC_048267.2, forward strand.
ATGGAATAATTTTGACAAATATCAAATGTTTTGTGGTGTCTGTTTACTGTGCACACCCACAGATCCACGAGAATACATGTAGACGCTAACTGAATAAAGAGTAACTGCTCTCCATTATCCTAATAGCTAGAATTAGTAGCATGAGAAGACCCAGTGTCATAGTACGTACCGTGCATGTACTATTTCTCCATATCATTGCGTTGGCGCCCAACTCATCCAGTGTGTCCTCCATGTCATAGGCAACAGATTTGTACTTCTTGAGCCAGAGTCTCGCCAATGCATCCTCGGACTCCTGGGAGCGCTTCTCAGCATTGTTAAGTGCAACCTGCAGGTTAAACATTTTGTCCTTCATCTCCTTGGCATCATCCTCAAAGTTCCATAGCAGCTCGATCCTCTCCCAGGCTTTGTCACCGAGCATGCTGCCAACATGCTGAATCACGGCACTTGCGATCATGTCAGGTCCCCCACTCATGGCTGCAGACTTGTGTTTTGCTTTTGTGTACTTGAAAGCTCCTATATGAAGAACATAAGACATGTTATGCAGATATATGCTGCTGCCTGTCTTCTAGTCAAGCTTTTTGCATCCACAGATACCTGAAGTGCAGTGCAGGTTCAGGACTTGGAATCCCCGCCGAAAGCAAACTGCATAAATCCCTAGACTACACCGCAAGTCATGGCCTTTGGTGAAAGCAAAGTAGGCGTGGTGCCTATCCTGGAAAAGAGAACGTATGGACAAAGTTAAAGATATGAACTTGAAATATTTAACTCAAAGGTGAAAGATTATGATTTCTTTGCTAATGAATTCGGGAGGGAGAGATGGGGAGAATGACGGAGCAAACACTGCACGAGACATAAATCATAAGAGATGGATGGATTTTTCGGCTTCTCGCCATGAGCTTGCTACAAGAACATATAAGACTGATATTCACGAGGGAGAACACTCTTGTACTGAATGAATACTGAAGAGTGCCACCCCTTGCTTCTAAAGATGAAGATGATTTGTTAACAGCACACGGTTCACTTGTTCGATTTCAGTAGGAACGCCAAGCGCGATTGTTCGCCCCGTACCTTTAGCATCGGCGACGTACGGCGGCCCGCCGTAGTTTCACCGCGTCCTCGCGGCAACACGGAAGATCAATTTCGGCAACAGGCGCGAGCGCCGCCTCCGAAGGGTTCCTGCCCCTGCCCGAGCCGCCGGACGACCAACGGCGTCCGCCTCCAGCGAAGCGGCCAAGGCCCTCCATCCGCCTTAGCAACCGCCTCTCCACCGGCGGCATCGCCCCACCGAGCCCCGCCCCCTCGACATTCCCCATCCGCCTGCAGACCGATGAATGGGGAGTACTCTACCAACCCGGGGTCCTACTGAGGGCCCAAGGAAGGAACGCGAGGTCGAGCTCGTCGGAAGCGTCCGCCGCCGCGGTCGATGGCGTCACTCTCGCGCTCGCCGTCGCTCGGTTCGGCCCCGCAGCGTCCGACGCCACCGGCGGCGAGCAGCAGCTGGGGCGGGTTTGGGTTTGGGCTTGGCATCCGGCTTGGGTTTCAATTCACACACGCGGACAAAAAACGTCATGTTTTTTTTATCAAACATATCGTTGTGCTGATACGAGACTTCATATTAGCTTAAGATTAATTGCGAAAAGTCATATTTGCCCTTGGCCTCTTTTTCCCGTCCTAATTATCCAAAATAAGTACGAGCATATATATGTTTACCGAGAGAGTACGAATACGTACATGAAGCATGTATACAGTACCATGAGTACTTTAAATTATGTGTACTAAGTTGTGTATATCATGAAAGAATATCAACACTTACATTTTGCATATCAAAATTTAATCCGTGTGAACACACGCATGATTTTAAAGAGTACGAGAACATGTAAAACTATATTTTATATCAGTTAAAAAATATATTGTTGTCTGTATGTATTGAGGGAGCGTGAGCATATACATGTTTGACCTACATGAGCCAAGGGTAAAATGGACTTTTCACATTAATCTCGTACTAAGATATATAGCACCACATCAGCAAAATGATGAGTTTGACCTTAAAACGGAAGTTAAGGGACTAAATTAACCTATCTGAAAGTTGAGGTGCCAACATGACCTTTCGTGTAAAGTTCAGGGAGTAAAATGAAGAATGAGTTTGACCTAAACAGAAGTTTGGACCTGTTCGCTTCAACTTATTCAGTCGGCTTATTAGCCACCAAACAGTGTTTTTCTCTCACAACAAATCAGCCGTTTCAGCTTTTCAGCCGGCTTATAAGCTGAAGCGAACAGGCCCAAAGTTGATTTTTGATGTAAAATTTAGGATGTAAAATTTAGGGACTACGATGTCTATTTTGCCTTTTATACACAGTTGTTAGTTCCCAGACCATTTTGCCTCGACAAGCAAAACTAGCCAAGTCCAAGATGGGCGAGGCGGTCAAGCTCATCGGCTCCGGCAGCAGCCCCTTCGTGCACCGCGCCGCTGTGGCGCTGCGCCTCAAGGGCGTGCCCTACGAGTTCATCCGCGAGGACATGAGCAACAAGAGCGATCTGCTTCTCCAGCACAACCCCGTCCACAAGAAAGTGCCCGTGCTCCTCCACGGCGGCCGCGCCGTGTGCGAGTCCCTCATCATCGTCGAGTACGTCGACGAGGCCTTCCCGGGGCCGCCGCTCCTCCCCGCCGACCCCCTACGACCGCGCCGCCGCCCGCTTCTGGGCGCACTTCCTCGACGACAAGTGCCTCAAGTCGTTGTGGCCGGCGCTGTGGACGGAGGGTGAGGCGCAGGCTGCGTCGATGGCGGTGGCGAGGGAGAACTTGGCGATACTTGAGGAGCAGCTCAGGGGGAAGAAGAAGAAGAGGTTCTTCGGCGGCGATTCCATCGGCCTCGTGGACACAGCCGGCGCCGGGTTGTTCGCGCACTGGCTCGGCGTGCTCGAGGAGGTCGCCGGGGTGCGCGTCCTGAGCGACGAGGAGCACCCGGCCCTGCGCCGCTGGGCGAACGAGTACCTCGCCGACGAAGCCGTCAAGGAGTGCCTGCCGGACAGGGACCAGCTTGTGGCCCACTTCTCCGCGAACAGGGACAAGTGCATCTCGATAGCCAAATCCATGCTGCCGCCGAATTGATGGAGTTGCTTGGCCTTGTTTAGTTGTTAAAATTGGGAGTGCTAAAATTATTGTTCCGGCACTGTAGTACACTGTAGCGTTTCGTTTGTATTTGTGAATTATTGTCCAAACATTGACTAATTAGGTTCAAAAGATTCGTCTCGCAAAGTACAACAAAACTGTACAATTAGTTTTTAATTTCATCTATATTTAGTACTCCATGCATGTAACGTAAGTTTGATGTGATGGAGAATCTTATTTTTGCATAGTGCTAAAGTTGGGAGTTTAGGGTGGAGTAAACAAGGGCTGAAACAATCGATCGGCTTTGTATTATCGTGATGGTGACATCTATCCGCTGTTTCTTGAGTGTCAGAAATAAAGGGCAACAGTGTTGCGAACTTGCTCTCTTACAGAGTGTTGTTTCCTGGCAGCTTCGTCCCTCCCGTCTTCCATTATTGGTCAATTGACTCTCCTTTGTAGCGGTATTCTAGTAGAAGCAAAGAAATCGATCATCCACTTTTGACCTGTATCCTCCTGCAGCAACGACTGAGGTTCTGTTGACCAAAATACTTGTTGGATGGGCACGTGTCGCAGCGCAGTTCCTATAAAGCACCCACAGCAGTTCGATCTGGCCAGAACAATCCCCGATCGAGCGCTTCAGTCGGTGTGTACGAGAACGGAGGCAAAGATGACGACCGAACCGGTGACGCTCATCGGCGCTTTCGGCAGCCCGTTCGTGCACCGCGTCGAGGTGGCCCTGCGCCTCAAAGGAGTCCCCTACGAGCTCATCCTGGAGGACATGAGCAACAAGAGCGAGCTGCTCCTGAAGCACAACCCCGTGCACAAGAAGGTGCCCGTCCTCCTCCACGGCGACAGGGCCGTCTCCGAGTCGCTCGTCATCGTCGAGTACGTCGACGAGGCCTTCGACGGGCCGCCCCTCCTGCCGGCCGACCCCTACGAGAGAGCCCTGGCGCGCTTCTGGGCTCACTTCCTGGAGGAGAAGGTGATTAATCGATAGTACCCGCTACTGCTCCTTCAGTTGCAACATCACGCCATTCTCATTTAACCAATTAACCCTGCCGAGCAAATCAAATTGACAGTGCCTGCAGCCGCTCCGGGCGGCGCTGTTCGCGGACGGCGAGGTGCAGAAGGTGGCAATGAAAGAGGCGAGGGAGAGCCTTGCAGTAGTGGAGGAGCAGCTCAGGGGGAAGAGGTTCATGGGAGGAGAAGCCATCGGCCTCGCGGACATAGCCGCCGGCGGCCTGCTGGGGCACTGGCTTGGTGTGCTCGAGGAGGTCGCCGGAGTGCGTGTCCTCAGCGATGAGGAGGAATACCCGGCTCTGCGCCGGTGGGCGGCGGAGTACAGCTCCAGTGAAGCGGTGAAGGAGTGCCTGCCGGACAGGGCCCGGCTTCTCTCCTACTTCGGCGCCATCAGGGAGAAGTGCGTCTTGGTGGCCAACTCGACGCTGCCCAAATAAACATTGAGCTCATCATCATCGTCATCTAGTAATGCTTTAGCATGTTTGGTTGCCCGTCACCGTCACCGCCTGCCACCTCCCCGCCGGCCACCTCCTCCCGCCTCCCCCGCCGGCTCCCTGGCTCCCCACCGGCCCCGCGCGCCTCCCCGCCTCCCCGCCGCCGCCCCGCCGTGCTAGATCTGCTATGGGGAGAGAAGAGAGGAAGGAGAGAGGAGTGGAAGTCCTATCTGTGCCGCTCAGTGCTGTGCCGCTGTGCGCTGTACTTAAAAAGTATCTTAGTTATTTTGCTTATTTTTAACACGTGTCACATCGAATGTTTAGATACGTATTAAATATAGACTATTTACAAAATTCATTACATAAGGGAGGTTAAACGGCGAGATGAATCTATTAAGCCTAATTAAATCTAATTAATCCATCATTAGCAAATATTTACTGTAGCAACATATTGTCAAATCATGGACTATATAGGCTTAATAGATTTGCCTCGCCGTTTAGCCTCTACTTATGTAATTGGTTTTGTAAATAGTCTACGTTTAATACTTCTAATTAGTATCCAAACACGGATACTAAAAATAAGCAAAGAAATCAAACCAGACCTAAATCCTCTCGCAGGAGGGGCTCGAGCCGGTAGCAGAGGTCGGGTTCCATCCGCATCCGGCGCTAGAGGGTCGCCGAGGACTTCCAACTTTAGAACCAATACTAATGCTGCTAATATTAGTATCAAGTTCAAAAATAATCGGTACTAAAGTTAAGGATGAAAGATAGTAGCCGGTCTGTCGAATGTCTCGTCGATGTACTCAAGGATGACGAGGGACTCGCAGATGGTGAGGTCGCCATGGAGGAGCACGGGGGCCTTCTCGTGGATGGGGTTGTGCGTGGGGGCTCTTGTTCTCCGGGTCTTCGAGGATGAGCTTGTAAGGCACGCTCTATGGAAGAATATAACTCGATAATATAACCGAGTACTTATAAGTACAAAGTAATTAATTTAGATTAAAAATGATTCAGAAAAAAAATAGCTAGAGCCTAATCGCCGCCTTGCTCGGCGCGGTGCCGTGAGTCCATGCGCCGCACGGTCGTCGCAAGGGGAACTGGGAAGAGGCTCTCCGGTCGTCCGGCGTCCGTGATGCCGCGCGCCCGCGCCAAAAAGCCTCGCCCGAGGGAGCGGATGGCCGGAGCACGATGATTGACCGTCATTTTCATCTCCGGAGGTCGAACACAATTATTTGGGCATCTGAACATGGAAGAGGAAAAAAATGGCAAGAAGCTCAATCTTCCGGGACAAGCAGCTGGCAGCCATGAAATCCTAAGGGCATGTACAAGCCACAGACAGTTTGTCGTCTGGATGATGATGTCACACCATATAAAGACATCTAAATAGACAACGTGTACAATCCATTGTTTGTTTGATTGTCTGTTAAGTCTTTAATGCCCGCATGTAGCCACGGTCAATCGTAAATAAGACTTGTGTATACTATTGTAAATAAGACTTGTGTATACTATTGTGTTGCTGGTTGAAAAAAGAAAGATCAAGTATAAATAAGATGCTTTTGGAAACATAAATATAAAAGATATTCGAATATATTTATATTAATGTAATAGAACAAAGTCCTAGAGTAGGCCTCTACGATAGCGTGCCCCACGTCCTGCATATGTACACAGCAGTCATTCTTCAGTCCATGTTCAGAGTTACCTCATTTTAGACCTATCGAACATCTTCCACATTATTCAGAATCAGCAAAAGTCTGTACTTAACAAATAAATAAGTTAGGTGGATACTTGCCTTTGGGAGGGCATCCATAACAGCGGCAGGAATAGGCATATGGAATAGGACTTGTTCATTGAAGGATTTTGCAGCTTTGAGGATCTAATGAACAAGCTTAGCCTGAAATTGTTGAGAACTCATGCTGAAATTATTCAGCAACTAGATCCATGAGTTTTGAGTGATTACCAAGGTGCATCCCAAGCTGCTAAACGTCCAAATCCAACGCAAGAGGGATCATTGCCGGCTGCATCCCACCAAGCTAGGGACATTGAAGGGGGAACGTGCGGTGGCGGCACGTCCCTGCTAGCAGCAGCGGTGCAGCCTGGCGCGGCGTGCGGTGGCGGCACCTCGCGCCTGGCCAGCAGCCTCAGCACGGCCATGGCGCACGAGAGGGGGTCGATTCGGCACCTGCGGAGCTCGAATGGACAGCGGCGAAGCTCGATTCGGCGCCTGCGAAGCTCGATTCGAAGCTCGAATCGACAGCAGTAGAGGTCGACTCGGCGGCTGCGAAGCTCAATTCAGCGCCTGCGGAGGTTGAATCGGCGGTGGAGGAGCTCCTCCTGGCGGCCCGCGTGAGCACACGAGCAGCTTGCTCGATGCAGGAGAGCAGCCTAGCGGCCAGCTGGGCAAGCTTGCCGGGCAAAGTGGCGAGGTGAGCAATACCAAGCGGCTTGCCTTGCTCGACGTGGGACAACGGATCCACGTCGCCATCAATTTGACCTTCGCGCGGGGAAAGCGAGGACGCGGGAGAGGAGGTGGAGATGGATTTGGCGCGCAAAAATCCTGCGCGCGCCCAAATCAACTGCTATCTGCACGGGATTCGAGCGTGCGGTTGACCGTCGGAGACGAGGCTGTACAACAGTGCTGCGGTGTCTATTCTCGCCTCGGAGCATGGACGCGGCCGCCGTCTCACGAGGCTGAGAGGAGGTTGTTTTTGCAAAAATACCGGCTCGCAGACGGCTCCTAGACACCCGTTGTATCGTGCCTTAAAAGCTCAATCTTCCGGGACAAGCAGGTGGCCGCAACAAGTTAAAACCCTTTAATCATAGTGCCACCGACAGCCGTGTGTTCATCCCTAAGGGTACTTTTAATAGTTTAGACGGCTGCTGTCTGTAAGTCATATATAGACAGTGAAACCGACAGCTTGTACAATGATGTGTTTTTTAAGTTGTCTGCAAGTTATTTAATTCATTCAAATCAAGGTGATTAGGTATAAATATGATCTATGTATGCCATTTTGTTGCTTGTTCACTCAATACAATGCATGCTACCCCATATTATGGAAACATAAATTTGATATAGAAGCATAAATATAATATATATTTATAATAATTGATCTTTGCAATACATAATATGATAATATTATGACTTCCGCTTGGAGACCTTCAACAAACGATTCCTTTGTGTTAGATAATTCCATGTGCTCTTTCTGTGAGGTGAATGTAGCTCTCTCTTTTTCCAGAGCTAAAGCACTTTCTTCCCTTTCACTTCTATCTTTATCAGTAGCATTCACATTTTGAGTACCACTAGCACCTCCTTGGCACTCACCACCTGTGCAAGGGCTACAAGTTTCAATTTTATCAGTAAATTTGGCAATTGCAGGTCCATACTAAACATGAGCCCTAGGACAAGCTACTCTACCTGAAATTGGAAGTAGGATCTTCGAGGTTACTCGGTGGATCCGGAAGTATAAAACAGTGCCCAGTTGCCAGTTGGAGAGCAGGAGATATTTCTGATATAGCTCTCAGTGAATTACAACATGAAGAATTAGCATCTGCTTTCTTGAAAGTTTTTTCACCTGGATTCATGGTATCCTCTTTAGCAGAAACGCTTTGGTCAGCTAATTTTGTTCCTGTTTCTGAAGAATTAGCATCTGCTTTCTTGAAAGTTTTTTCATCAGTGCTCTCTTTTCCATCTGCATTGTCATCTACATCCATTTCCTCAGGCACATCAAAAGTGCCAGTTTCTGGCAAATCCTGTGTAATCTTCTGCGGTGTTTCACTGAATTCTTTACCATCTAGAAAGGAATCGAAAATTGGCATTTGGAGGAAGTATAGCATGCACTGTTCTTTTGTTTTTGTAACAACATGCTCAGCAATCTCATCCCATTCTTTTCCTTTAAAAATTTCTAACGCTTCCAAAAGAAGCAATGTCTCCTGGTCAGTCCAGTTAGAACCACCTGAGCCCGGAACCTCTGCATATTCCATAAGGATGAGATCAGCATTTGACATGCCTTCGTCAAACTTTCCTACATGTGAATCCCGGCGGCCCCGTTTTCTTCCACTGACTTATTTTTAGCACCCGTCACATCGAATGTTTAGATACTAATTAGGAGTATTAAACGTAGACTATTTACAAAACCCATTACATAAGACGAATCTAAACGGCGAGACGAATCTATTAAGCCTAATTAGTCCATGATTTGACAATGTGTTGCTACAGTAAACATTTACTAATAATGGATTAATTAGGCTTAATTAGGCTTAATAGATTCGTCTCGCCGTTTAGATTCGTCTTATGTAATGGGTTTTGTAAATAGTCTACGTTTAATACTCCTAATTAGTATCTAAACATTCGATGTGACACGTGCTAAAAATAAGTCAGTGGAAGAAAACGCCCCGGACACGGCTCACCTCTTCCCCTCTGTTCGCCCGCCGGCGGCGCGTCATCGTCAGTCCCCGATCGGGAGCAGACCCAGATGATGTGGAGCCGCAGCGACGACGCATAGGCGCTACTCTTCGGCAGCGGCGCAAGCTCGTGTCGATGTGGAGACGGAGAGAAGGGAGTCGCGGATCTGGAGGCCGGAGGGGAGCTCGCGACGGGGGATTTCGATCTGATCTCGCAGGAGGGGGCCTCGCCTCCGGTGACGCCACGGAGATGGAGGAGGCGTGGCACGGCGGCAGCCCAGCTATCCGGCCTCACCTCCCGTCGGCGTCCCGCGCGGAGGGAGGAGGTGTGGCGCGACGGCGGCCCAGCTATCCGGCCTCGCCTCCCATCGGCGTCCCGCGCAGAGGGAGGGAAGTAGTTGGAATCGGTTGGAGCAGCGCGGGCTGATTTTGCACTCGATCCGGAGGTGCGCCGATGGATCGTACAACGGCGCCTGGAGGTCGTCGCCAGGTGTTAAAGCATGAGCACGCGCCGTCGTCTCGCGAGAGGACGGCGCGCCCGTCGCTTGGCTCAAATGAGGACGTTTTTGCAAAAACGCCAGCTCGCAGACGGCTCACAGTCGCCCGTTGTACGTGCCCTAATGAGTATCGAACGAGCCATTACCATTAGCATGCAGTCAACACTCAACAGTTTAGTTTCCCTAGGAAGGATAGCGCTTCTTCGGCGGCGACGACTCCATCGGCCTCGTCGACATCGCCGCCAGCAACGTGGCTCACTGGCTCGGGGTCATGGAGGAGGTCGGCGGGGTGACGCCGCTGCTCACGGACGAGGAGTACCCCGCGCTGTGCCAGTGGGCGAAGCGCTACGCCGGCGACGAGACCGTGAAGCAGTGCCTGCCCAAGAGGGACGAGCTCTTTGCCATGTACTCTGGGTTCAAGGAGATGTTCCAGGCCATGGCGACGTCGCAAAATCAGTGACATGTTTCAGTGCCAAAAAAAAGTGTGCTGCGGACGTGTTAGTAACGATCAAGATGTTCTTCGATTGGAATAAGAAGGCGATTATCAGTTATCATCACAGTCGTTTTCTTTAGCACGACTCTTCTCCTGCTCAGAGCAGTGGCTCGTTTCGCAGAGCTTCAGCTGTGACTTTTCCAGTGAAATGATGTTTTAGCTACAACTTGTCTGGTTAGAAAAATATTTGGTAAAACGGCTTCTTCTAACGGCGTAACATAGATAAAAATAATGAAATATCTATAATACATTTATCCTTTTTATTTTTCTTTTTTCTTCAGCACACAATACTGGACGTGATCTGTGATAAAATCTGCATCAGTTGCGACAGACTGGCCAAACTTTGAGCATGCCAAGCAATGCCTTATGTTTTAGAGGACACTTAAACTTCAGAACAGGCGGGACGTTAGTCTTTTACATAAATGTAAGAGCCTGCCTTCAGACTCCTGTTACTCTGCGCCGCAACAAGTAGGAAATTGTCCCCGTCGTGAACTCAGAACTTCTGAGCCCAAATGTACGGGAGCCCAAATGCGTATACGGAAAACAAAACATATGACATCGCCACTTGGCTAAGATTTGCACTGGCATTTGCAATCATATCGGAAAATTTCCAAGACATTCTAAAATTGATGCTTGCTTATGCATTTACAAGATAGATTAGCCTGCTGCTACTAAGCATTTACATTACTTCTGCTCAAGCACTCTACTTTTCACACAAGGAACAAAAAAAGAAAGAAAGGGGTAAGAGTAAAGAATTATTATGTAAAACCGAAGAAAAAAATCCTTCCTGTTTTCCTGGGAGCGGAAACCTCCTCTTTTCAAGGGGCTAGGTAAAATGGTAGCCACGTTAGCAACCGAGCTTGACTGACAAGAGAGCCTTCACGTAGGTCGGGTACATGGCCTCAGCTCCGCATGTAATCAACTATGTTTCTCCAGGTCAATCTAATGTCAGTTAGATGGAATGTCATTATCGACACTGGCGGTTGATTTGTCAACCACGCGGACATTGTACTGCTGGTACACCCTTGCCCGGTTCTCCTGCCACCATTGTTCTGCTTGTGTCTCACTGAATCTCTTCCGACTATATTTACAAACCAAAAAAAACATGATGAGTTACAAGATGAACCAAATGAGAATTCAACAGGAACACGATGTAAAGCTAGATAAGTAGAGTGATAGCAATAGAAGTTGCCAGCTGAGCAGGATTCAAATGCATCTACCTGAACCGAACCCGCTTGAGATCTCTGGCACCTCCAGGCAAGGCGGTGAGAGTAATGTATACACCTGGTTCGTCTTGCTCCACCCATTCAGCCTCATGGCAAGATTCAGCGTCAGGTAACCTACTTCCATTCTTGCCAACTTCTGCATGACTCGTCTTATTCCTAACAGAACTTGGTCCATTAGAAGCAAGCAATCCATTATGACCATTTGTGATTTGTTCTCCAGAACTGCTTGGGCTGCCCAAACTCTCTGTACCCACAGATGAAATGTCATTTGGAATGGAAATTCCAGGAAGAGGTGGCAGTTTAGTGTTCTTGGCTGCTCCTCCAGGTAACCTCTCGGCCATCCCCTTCAACTGTTACAAAAAGAATGGAATTGGCTAAGAATATGCATGGCAACATTTAAATCTGGAACCACGTAGCCTTTAATTGATGCAAAATTATTCAAACCTTCAGATTTTTCAATTAAACCAAACTGCTTCATTCAAGTTTCATATCCTGGTTGTAACATACTAACATAAAGGGGGTAGTTACTATGGGATATACAGCATAGCTCAAAGGCCTTTACTCTACATGCTAACATTGAAACTGATTTAAATACAATTAGATTAGATGTGGGTATAAAAGGAGACAAAATTGCATGCCCGTGCAGTAAGCAGACTTACTTGTGCAGTGAGTGACTTGATTACTTCCTTTGCCGCCTTGCATTTTGCAGTTTCCTCCCCAGCAATGGAAATAGCTTCCTTCAATTGTTTGGTAGTTCTCTCCAGCTCCACTTCAAGCAGTTGAGACTTCCTCGTAAGACTCTCCACCTGTACGTGAAGAGCTACTACATGAGCAATTGAGCAGCAAGTCCTCTCTTTCTGATGCTACTTAGCTTTAATCAAAAGGAGGTTGAAATATTGAAACTCAAAAAAGACAATAGCTTGTCCATCCATATACAGCTTAGAACTATGACCATGTTAGTATTAATTAACTATTAAGTAGGCAGATAATAATCTAGTATAGAAACATCAGGTAGATTGACAGTATCGAATGTATAACTTTGTTACTGTTACAGCAAAAGGATACATGTATCCACAGCATAAGGTTGCAGAGGTAAGCACAAAGAAAATTTACTAAGCTATCTTTTAAAACATAAAATCAAAAGTTCAGTATGACAACACAAAAGATTGCTGTCTTATCAGACTGGAAACCGAGCATGATGTGAGCTAAAACTCCGCCACATTTAAATTGCTGACTACTGAAAGCAAAATATAAATATCAATAATATTTATCAAATAGCACTAAAAAATGGAAGAAAATGTATACCTGAGACCTCAAATTCAGAACCTCTTGGCTTAGTGCATCATTTGTTGGCTTTCCATCATTTGCAACAACTCTTGGAGACGCTAGACCACCCAGAGTAGGTGTAGGTGTTGTGGATCGTGGAGGGCTTGCTCTTCTCGAAATAGGTGATGTTGCCCTAGAAACAATCCTAGATCCAGGGACTGATGCTGAGAAAAATTTCTTTGAAGATCCAAATACAGGATTGAAAGATCTTGAAATGTTAAGCCCACTCCAATGTGAACTTCCATTTGGCACAGGGGAAACACGGGTGCTATTAAATTCAAATTTCTTATTTTTCTTGGAATATCTGCTATCCACATGCTTAAAAGATTCCATTGAAGATAATCTTGATAGTTGAGCATTTGACCTTGTTTCCAGATCCTCCTCGATTGTATCACTTAATCCTGGTACACTAGCAGCCCGCTTTGCTGAAGAATGCATGTCTGTCTCAAGTCCCTTTGTCAGTTTGCTGTAGCAGCTATCACAGACACGGTAAGGCTTGTTTGGATTTGGTGCTAATGAAGCCTTCAGAGATTTTTTACTGCTGCAGGAATGGCAAAATACTAGAGCACAGTTGTAGCAATTATGACGTTTTCTCCTCAAGTTGAATGGCTGACGGCAACCTGAGCACATTGATTGATCAACTCCAGATACCCATTTGTGGATGCATATTGCTGCAGTGAAGTTAATTCCACAAACAACACTTCTAACTTGCTTATCTTTCAGTGCTTCAACCAATGTAGGAGTATTCCTATCATCAGTGTCACCATGACCTAACCGGCCATTTGCACCTTTGCCCCATGTGTACACCTCAGTCCTAGACGTTAAGACAGCTACATGATATGCACCACATGAAATCTCCTCCACGAAGTTTTTGTGTAGCTTCCCTTCAACACGTACAGGAAGTATACCATCAGCTTGTGGGTTCCCCAGCTGACCATAGACAGCACTGCCCATTGTATACACATGGCCAGAAGTAGTAAGGGCTACTGTCAAGCAATGCCCACAAGCAACCTGACAAAAATTGGGCTCCACCAAAGCAGCCACACAAGTTGGGACATATCGTGGTTCCTTGTCACCATGACCTAAGCGACCTTTATCACCATCACCCCATGTAAATATCTTACCAGAAGAACAATTGCTAGAACTTGAATTCCCAGCCATTACTTCCACAACTGCAGCAGTGTGCCAAACACCACAAGCCACCCGCACCGTGCGTAGCCCTTTGAGGGATTCAACTTCTCTGGGGACTGAGATACTTTCACGATCTCCATGACCCAGAACCCCAAAAGATCCATCTCCAAATGTGAAAAGCTGTCCAGCAGAAGTTACTAGGGCTGTATGCCAAGGTCCACATGAAATTGATGAAACATGTATACCCTCTAGTGGTCCATTCACGCGCTTTGGTACCCAGTGACTGACATCATTTCCATGACCTAAAAGCCCAAATTTAAAGGTGCCATCCCCCCATGTGTAAAGATCTCCAGATAGTGTAACAGCACAAGTGTGGTATTCACCACATGCTACCAGCTCAATGTTCATATGAGAAAGAGCATCGATGAGTTTTGGCTGCGATACATCACAATCGACACCATGACCAAGCCGTCCCCCCGATTCCTCACCCCATGAATAGATCTCTCCTTGTTTAGTGACAAGTGCAGAATGTCTTCCTCCACAAGATATGTTCTGTACATCAAGTCGCACAGCAAATTCTAATGGTTTTGGTACAAGGCAATCCATTTTTGCACCTGAGGAGCTTCCAACTCTCGAACTACCACCACCAAGAGTTCCTTCCCCGGTTCCTTCTCCCCATATGAAAACATCGCCTAAAGCATCACCATCATCATGACCAGAACCATGACTAGATGAACTAACAGCACTTGAATAACTGACTCGGAAAGCATCCATTGGAATGCTTCTTGGGTGCCCATTTGTGTTATCTGAGTGTCCAGAAGACATAGAATGGACCGACCCGGCATTAGAATCCGATGGTAAAAAGCCCTTGGGAGGAACTGCATACAGCATGACATCAGAAAAGGCCTTTTCCAATCCATTCTTTGGTGGGCTCCCATATGGAGTACGGAGTCGGTAATTGTCACTGCCATCCTGATGTGAGACAAGTAGCAAAAAGATCATTTTCTAAAACAAATAGCGATATCACAAAAAAGAATACATGATGCAAAGTGAAGGGAAGGAGAGATCATTAAAAGTAATTAGTACACTAGTAATTTGACGCATCAACAAAACATTGCTCCTTTCTAGCTTTGCACTCTAGTGTGGAGAAATTTCTGTTTCCAAGTCTTCCTGCTCTAACTGAACACATCAGTGAAAGCAGGGTACTTTCACAATAATTTGACTGAAGTAATTGCTGAATTGAACATTCAACGTGAAAATAGGACGGGTTCTATTCTACTCCCTCCTTCCCAAATTACTATTCGTTTTGGCTATGTAGATACATAGCTTTTACTATGTACCTAGATACATACTATGTCTAGATACATAGTTTTTCCTATGCACTTAGAAAAGCCAAAATGAATAGTAATTTGGGACGGAGGAAGTACCAATGAAGAGGCAGGCAATCACAACTAAGGGATGAAACTCTAATGTTATTCTAGTCTTCTAGATGGGATTTTCAGATAATAGAGACGGTAATACCTTGTGGATGCTGTCGTTGCTGCTGAAAGGTGAACTCAGAGGAGAACTCCGGCGTGTGTAAGTCCTTGGACTAGTTGCACCAGAGGAAAGGATATCACTTCTAGATTCAGTTCTCCATTTTCTTTGGTGGCTACGGGAAATCAATGTTTTCAGCCCAGCAAACCATACTTCAGCTTCATCTTTATCTTTACATATCTGATATTATTAAAAAGGACAAAGCATGTCACCATACGAATATGAAACTTTACTAAGAAAACTAAACATGAAAGGAAAAGAGGGGGGAAACGAACAGCAGCACACCAATGTTAGCAATAGAACCAACAAAGACGAAACAAAATAATAGAGTTGAACTAGGGAAAACTTACTATATCCAATGACCTATCATGTGAGATTAGAGAAAAAGATTGGCATTCCTTCTCAGGCCGTGGATACCTCTGAAAAATTGCCTGAATTGTCCAGGAAAAAGATCTAGTCAGTAAGTTAGGCACCAAAATTAATCACAATACAAAAAGGCAGTACTTCTGACCAACAAATAATTTTTTTATTAAAAATGTAATTCAATCACAACATGACATGAGAATTCAAGATTATGTCAGGTAAACTCCTTTAGTATAGGGGTCAAAAGTAGCAAGTCATATATACATATACAAGGAGTTTCGACAATGTGTTTTGGTTTATAGTTTAATGTTCTGGTCATTTTTCATTGCACAGAGTTATTTGAAAAATTAAGAAGTTTGGAAAAGCTATTTCAGTTTATAAAAGATATGCATTCATAAGAGTTGGCAAGCAAATATCAACAGAAAATCAAGATATTTTTTTTACTATACTATGAAGCTTGTTGACCGAAGCAATTTATTTAGTAGGAAGAAATAGCTAGATAGGAACATCTGCTAAAAAGCATGAGGCTAGGCCTCTTTGGAGTGTTAACTTACAGTCCGCTGCCCAGGAATTATCCTAGATACATGGCTCAACCTTAAATGTTTCTCTTCTTTCCCTGAGAACCATATCAATACAGATTCATCCTGAAGGAGCCAAAAAAGCATAAAATACACCATATAAGTCAGAGGATTGTGCAGGCACAGAAACACTGTTAAGTTGGAGAGTGCAAAGGAGGCTCACATTGGATAGCCTAAATGGACAAAACTTTGGCTTTCCTCTACGCCCATACTTCAACAAGTAAGCTCCTTTCTTGAGAGCGGTGATGGCCTGCAAATAGGGAGTGCTGTCAAGCCTCAAATATCATGTCGATAATATATGGAAAATAAACAAGTAATCAGCAGCATGCAACTTCCATATTTCAAATTTTAAAAATATAAACTATAATGGTAATCATCAGGACATTCTATGCGACCAAGTCTGCTATAATAAACCTGCCTTCCAAATGATTTCAATAACTTTAGAAGCAATAAAGGGAACAAATGCCATGTCTTATACGAACTGATTAACAAAAGTTTGGGGCTTGATGTTCACCTGAGGTAAATCACTGGTTCTGTACTATGAATAAAATAATAGTAGAACAAAATACTAGACACATACACAGGCAAGTACCAGTATGTGACGGTTCAATAGAACCAAAGTTTTCTACTATTTTCCTTTGTCATTAGCTAATGGCATACAGTTTATTCTTCAGATTGACCTGTTTCTTTATGATTTCCTTTATCGACAATGAAGAATAAAAACCAAATAATCCCTGCCACACTAGTTGTGTAGTAGTCATTAGTGCAACTACAACCACTGAGCTTGCTAATTTAATATGTATATCAGTGATTGTGGTATTTTCAATCATGCATAACCTTTTTCCTGTATTGCTATTGTTTTAACTACTTTGTATTATTAGCATCTTGGCAGATGCACTTGGAAGAGAGCTTATGAAGCATCTCACTGTAAAGTCCAGCAGTTAAACATGGTTTTTGATCAGTGCATTCAGTAGCTGCTGCACAGTATCTGCTTGACAAATGCGGTCCCTTAACTAGCATAAAAGATGAAATGCGTTATTTAGTAAGAAAAGAATGAAATGTCATTTTGTCAGCATAACGAGTTAAAGGTACTGCTTATGTTTTGAGCAACCTGATCTAGCCATATCTCCACTCCATGCCTAATAAGTTTGCCCCCAAACAGAATGTTGGACATAATGTATACATAAAAAAACAAATCAATCATCACTTGATTCCAAACCTCCTACACTGCACGACACTCCTTGGTGCCAAAAATTGGGCTACAGTAGCAGAATCGGCCTAAACTGTCCATTTGCATGCCATGTGGTCAGCCATCTCTCTCATAATCCACAGGAGTTCAAATCCACAAAGCCCCAGCATCCATCCCCAGACATTATTCACAAATTCACCAATCCCAACGCGGCATCCGTCAAATTCAGCACCATGTAGTAGCGATAACTGAATGAGCAAGCAAAGCATTGCACCAAGGCCAACACAAAGAGAGAGGTAAAGGCAAGCATGTGCTGAAGAACTACACCAGCTCATTGTCCTCCCAAACCGAATCCCTCTGCTCACCAAAGCACCCTACTGAACGCTCTCAACTCCAGAAAATGGGGAATGATAAGTACTATAATAGTCCCAACTGGAGCTCAGAAACTAGACACAAGATAAACAGCTAGTAGACATCAAGCAAGTCAACCACCTTACTAGCTCCCGGAATTTCAGCAGAGGAGGAACAGCGAGCACTGGCAACCCGAAATCTCAAGTCTGGGCTCCATTGTAGCACAGGAAAGAAAAAAACAGCAAAGTATGACATGTTTGGCCACGAATTCCGGCGGAATCAGGCACCATTTCACCTAGTCGCCCAAAGAGCACGAGGTAGCCCGGAGTTGCGGAGAACATGTAAGCGGTATCTATCTACCCACCTACATCTCATCTCAGTTGCACCCCGGGTAGAAACAAAGGACGGGGGGCAAATTGATCCTCCCGGCGGCGTGCACAAGGGACAGGGTTAGCGGGAAGCACCTGCTCGATGTCGCGCTCGACGGGCCCCGCCCGGATGCCGCCGAGATCCGAGGAGGCGTCCGACATGGCGGCCTCCGCATCAACCCCGCCGCCGGCAGCGCCCCATCACCGCCGCACGCTCTCGCCCCGCAAAACCCCCAAAGGCGCGCGCGGGCGGACGACCCTCGGCCTCGACACCCGACACGCTCTACCGCCACGGGCGGGGGCGCGGCGCGCCGCAATGGGGGGGCTCGCTCGCCGGCGACCTGCGGCGCGGCTCGCGGGGGCGGCGAGCTCGGGGCGCGCCGCGGCTCCTCGGGGGCGGTCGGATCGGAGCGCGGCGGCGGCGGTGGCGGAGGCCGGGGGCGAGGGGTTTGGCAGTGCGGGGGTGGGGGGGATCGCGACGCGGAGGAGTCAGGGGGGAGAGAGGAACGGAGGAGGTGCGGGAGGAGAGAGAGGGAGGGGAATGAAAGCTTTTTCCTTTTTCCCCTTTTTTTTATTTTGGTCCGCGAGGGTCTCGGGGCGCCTGCTCTGGCTGCTCTCTACTCCGAATCTCCGATGCGTGGCGTGGTTGCTGCCTGTGCGTGGCTGCTGCCTCGGCCACACCACTACGGGGTAGAGTGCACCGCGGCGGACGACGGGACAGCGGCGGTAACTGTTACGGCGATTTGACGTCGGATCGCGCGGCGCAGGGCAGAGCAGGTGCCCTGGCTCTCACGGTGAGCACCGTACCGTCCCAGTAGTAGTACGGGTACAGCTATATCAGTAGTCGCCCACGGGACCCAGCTGCAGTGACGGACCTTCCCTAGTGGTCCAGTACTAGTGGAGTAGGAGTAGGATACTGCAGCTGCGCAACGGGCCAACCCAACCATTCCATTTCCATTTCGTGTGGTGGCGTGCATCCCGCCAGTTGCTGGACAACACGCGGCGGGCGCTGCTTCTGCTACTCGAACAGCCAATACTGTTACCGCCGTACTACACCGTTCCTGACTTTCTGTTGTATAATTCTGTTGTATAATTCTCCTCAGGGCGAACAACCCGCCGCTTAGTCCGAATAACGAGCTAAGGTGACCAACTGTTTAGCGTTTAGAGTAACATTGTCTCAGGACGTGTCCAATGGTATAAGTCAGCTGCTAGCTCAAAATTGATGCAGGTCCCATGTATAAAACATCATTGAAGGCTATGCTGTGAGAGAAAGCTACATCGAAAAGCAAGCGAGACTAACTCCTGACTCTACGCTAGTCTCATTAGTTTTGCACTATTCGAGGGTAAAAAATTGGTTCAAATGGCTCTACCTTAGTGGGCCGGCTAACACTAACTACTGCAACGGAGGGCCGGCTAACGCTAACTACTGCAACTGTAACCGTCGTATTCAGGGGGGGTTATGTTAACTACAAACATCGTTATCAGCTTTGCAACCGAACGAAAATAGCCAGCTTTACGACGAGCCAACTAATCCGCTAGATCCATGCTCTTTTTCTGGACTCTTTTGGTCTTGTACGTAGTGTGTGCAGGCTGCCTAATTCCCGGGGCGCGTCATGTGCTTGCTTTGTCAAATGCGACGCGATGACCACCCTTTCCCGGGCCGACCCATCTGCGTCTAGAAATATTCGTGTGTGTGTGTGTGGGGGGGGGGGGGGGGGGGGGGGGGGGAGGAGATTAAAGGACCTGAATTATGATTTACTTTTGACAGCGCACGTAGCGCGACGCCGCTATCATTTGGAGACCAGCGCAGGTCGGTTTCAGCTCAGCGACAAAGGGCCACAAAACTAATCGCGACACATGCAGCAGCGAGCTAGCTGCGTGCGTGCCGTGCATCATCTCTTCTCTCCCGTCCAGCAGGAAGATGGCGAAAGGGACGTCGTCTTCTCGTCCGGGCGATCATGCAGATTGATTTCCGCAACATGTCCTGTCTCTCCCTTGAATTAAAGGGAAGCCTAGCTCGAACCGGTGCCCATCGGCTGGATCGGATCCGATCCAAAGCCTAGTTTGGATCGATGACAACGTGCTGCTGCTGCTAGAGGAAAGAGGATGTGAGTCTCAACCAGGATGATCACTCTGTAGCTAGAGGAAGAATATATCTCAGTTGTAATCAATCACTACCATCGTGCCTTGTCGTTATCGATGAACACTCCAACCCGATGAGCAGATTAATTGGTGCTGATTGACCTTCATTCGCTAAATAAATACTAAAAATGCAGGAAACTGATGTAGCATCATCACTGGCTGCACATACTCCAGAGATCAACATCTTATTAGCGATGCATGCATCAACAACTAGTAAAAGCTAAGCCTCAGCATTCCAGCCACCACCAGGGTGGCATCAATTTTATCAGCGCTGAACGAACGAACTACCGTGCTTAGCCAGTGATCATGCATGAATGCAAACTGGCTTAGATTATTCCTCCCAACCCAAGGTCCCCTGCTTGTTTTCCTGTCACAGCCTCCTCCTTCAGTTGCCAGCCGGGGCGATCGATCTGTCATCTGCCAGTGGGGGCGATCGATTGATCGATCCATGTATCTAATCTAACCAAAGGGCAAGCAAGAGGCAAGAGGGGGGGTAGGAAGAGGAGGGCGATGGAATGGAATGGACCATTGCTAGCTTGGTCTGATGGTGTGAGGTTGGCAAAACATCAACAAATCTCGCTTTCCACTGCAGCCACCCCCAGGGAAAGGTTAGGCAAGGCTGGGCTCACTGCAGAAAGTGGATGCCCCTCCCTAGTCCCTTATCACCACCCCCGAGGCCCCCGGATCCTCTGCGATGATGATTGTTCTGGGTCTCCTTCTGTGCTGCTGCTGCTGCCATGCTATCTGCTGATGAAATTCCCAAACGTGGCGATGAACAGAGAGAGGCCACATTCCGCAGCACATGGATGGTGCGCAGGGGAAGGCGCGACACAGGCTTGCCACGGCGCACTCGATCGCCGCACTGTGACCAACAGCGCAAGGACAAAGCGGCGGATATTCGTTGGTGCAGGGCGATCTGAGAGCCTGAAGACTCTGCAAGCATGGCCTGCACACGAAACCGTGGCGACCGAGCAACTGCAGCCTCGTTCCGAACCCCTTCCAGGTGACCGAGGAGCGGAACGGGCCAGCAACCCAACCAATCGAGGTCAGGGCATGATTTACCGGCTTTGCAAGCAAAAGAGCCCCCAGCCAGGCGCTGGACCACTGGGTCCGTGTCCGAAGCGACGGTTGACGAATTGTTGACGTGGTTGGTGTCCGTGTGCCCCGGGCCTGCCCTTTTGCCATGCCATTGCCAGCCACAGACCTGGCCTGATGGAGAGATAGTTGGACGTGCCACGGTACACAAAACCGATGGAATGCTGTGTACGTGTATCGCGCACCAACTGGCGAAAAGTGGCCACTGAGAAAGAAGGCAGCAGCGATTGGGCACTGTTGCGCTGCTTTTGCAGGACACGGGCGCGACTGTGCGCCCTTTTCCCTCCTCGCTTTAATCGCTGTCAGTACGCACATCCCAGTTTGGCTACCCAGCCATGCCGAGCTTAAGAATCCTCCATCCACGAGGTTTGACGTGTGCGTGTGTACTTTGGCTAGGGCCGTTAATGTCAGTGGCGACCTCGGGCAGCGAGGGTTGGTTTGTCGGCACGCGCGACAGGCCAGCCAGCCAGCCTATGCGATGCAAAGCCAAGGTCCTGCCCGCCGGCAGGCTCGCTATTGGCAGTGGATTCGGTGGTGGTCCAGGCATTTTGTGGCTGGCCACCTTGCTGCCTAAGCACGGAGCTGATGGCGTGCCAATGAACCAGCTCCCGCGCAATGTCATGTGCTTGTTCCTTTATCCAAAGCAAACCACACTTGTGCCCGAGCTCGACCACTTCCTCTCGCGATCCGCCGTACGATCCACTCCGGCGAGCGTGCGCGTGCGGCGGGAAGCACAAGGCGCGCGGGGATCTCTTGCCCGGATGGCCGGATCCAATGCCGTCTCCGCAAAATGCTGCAAAACCAGGCGCGCCGTATCGTATCTCCGCTACGCCAAATCATTCAACAACCCGGCCTGCCACGCACACGCACGAGTGATCCGTTCTGTCCCCTGCAAACCCCACCCGGGTCCCCATCGTGTTAGACCATTGTCAGTGTAAAGTTTGGTGGTGTGATTTTCAAAAGTACCATGTCATCTATTAATTACTAAGTTGATGAATGAAATTAGATTTCTCAATGTAAAATTTCACTTCACGATTTCATTTGTTAGCATATCATTTACATGTTTCATCTAAATGACCAATGCGAGTTTGATGAATGTGTGTAGATGAAACTTAAATCCTCTCAATGAAGTTTCATTTCGGTTTTATGCTTTTGGTACACCAAATTTCATCTTCATAAAACTCTACTCTCTTTCCTTGTAAATCGTATGCCATGTCATCACTTTTGCCTTGTACTCCCTCCATCCAGTTTTCATGGGCGTCCAAAGTTGGGAAAAGCATCCAGTATTCATATGCGTATACCAGCGAGGGTGTCGTATTTTCTCGGTAGTCGTTGCGAGGGTCGCTTCGGGTGCTGTGTGATTAATGCCTTGTCTGCAACCGTTGAGAAGCACACATGCATGCATCCATCGTCAAATACTCTCCGCGTGGCCTCGTTCTCTAACGCATATTCTAGCACACGCTGCTCTCTTTCCATCGTTCCTAACCTGCTGCTCTCTTTCTCTCGTTCCTTGCCTGCTGCTCTCTTTCTCTCGTTCCTAGCCTACCATCGTTGATGGCGCGGGTCTGTTCCTCGTCGGCAATGGGCGCCGCTGCCCCTTTGGTGCTTATTCAAGAAGACAAGCAAGCTGTTGCCGTGGCAGCGCAGATCTGTTCCTTGCCGGCAATGGGCGTTGCTGCCACTTCGATGCTTGTACAAGAAGACAAGCAAGTTGTTGCCATGGCCAAGGGACTCGAGGAAGCAGTTGCCGTGTCCGATAACGAGAACCATATGGACCGTGAGGAACGGCAGCGCGCACGCAGGAGGCCGTGCTCTCGTTGTGGTCTCTTACACAGCGATTACAATTTGTCAGCTCAGATCTATGACTTCCACAAGTTTGACTGCGAGCTACTCTTCCCCAACATCGACGATCTCAAGATGGATGGAGACACAATCGTGATACCTTGGCATCTCATCAGCTATCTCTTCGGCAACGTCGAAGATTCCGACGAGGTTCGTGTCGTGGAGGACTCCTTGGCTGGTGAGACTGAGGTCCCGGATTCTCAAAGCGAGCAGTAGTATTTCATCATGAATGTGTTACCTAGCTTAAAGTTCTCTGCCTATTTCATCTTGCATGTTTTACTTAGACTAAGTTGCTTGAATGCATCCTTTTATGTGAGCCTAATTGTATTGTGTTGATATCGTTCGTATTCTATGAGCCTACCTGTTCTGTACGTGTTGATACAAGCACACAACACACACAAGAAGAAACCAATGTTATGCAATTCAAAAGGTAATTAAAGTTCATGGTCGGTAGCACAAGCTAATCTAACTAAGAAAATCTAACGCTTGATTGTAAAGGTCCATAGGACACTGCAAGCTAGTAAGAAGATCACCCTGCAACTCCAAGTGCTTCTTCTTCACGTGTGGGATGTTATAGTGCTGTCCACCATTGTGCTTCAGGATCTCTAGCATGCAAGATTGTTGTGTTATGAAAATTCGGTTTGACCTATCTGCCGGATATTCCTGAAATGCCTTGTTGATCCTATCCACAATTTGCTCGACATTGTTTGGAGTGCCTCTGTGAAACAATGCTTGGATTGCTGCAAAGAAACCAAGGTCCAACACATTAAGATCAGGAGAGTTAGGCGGTTGGCATACTAGTCGTATGTCCCACCCATCTACTTGGGTAGCTTGAACGAATGCAGGATCATTCACATCAATGTGTGTCTTGGCATTGTCCTGTTGGATGAAAATGGGAATTCCTCTTTCTTCGGCTGTCTTGGCATTGTCCTGTTGGATGAAAATGGGAATTCCTCTTTCTTCGGCTGGCCATTTTTCCTTTATTGCGGGTAGGACCTTGTTAACCAAGAAATCTCGGCTAACTTCCTTTGTAACTGATGTCATCGCCTTTGTAACCAAGGTGCCTACACATACATCAAAAATTGAGCACAATTGAGATTAGGTTAAAATGCTAATGTTAACTATAGATGCATGCCATACCTCTTGGCCGGTTCGGGCTCTTCCTCTTTGCTGGCTCTACATATACAAAGGGAAATACACCAATTTTATCATCAAATATGCATGTACCATGCTCGTCAAATCTAGGCCGAGTAACCACTGCAAGTACCATAACCTTTTCTATAAAATTTTTGCTTTTAACCTCCCTTTGTGGTCTTTCTTCATCATTAGCAAGATAATACTTCTGGTTACACCTAGTCCTATAAAACCACTTCTCATCAATGTACACGAAGTTGTACATTAGGTTGAACTTAATAGTATCAGGTATGATGTTTAGGAGCATGGATAAGCAGTACCGGACACGTGCCTTTTTATTTTCATCAGTCAAGCTAAACTTTAGGTCATTGGTGTGCCGACGGAAATAACCTTCCCTAGAACGGTTACGAAGTGTGCTTTTCTTCAAACCCAGCGCATTGGCTAGATCCTGGAAGGTTGTTCGATCTCTTAAAGGCACGGATTTGATGGCTTCCATGTCTATTTCCATTCTTTTGCGACCACAATTTTTAACGTGTTTGTTTCGTACTACAGATATCCCACCAGACTCTTGTCCATTGCGCTAAATTTTTTGCACAACTCTAAGAGGGACACCAAATTTCTGTGCAACCTCCTTAGACACTCCACGACGCAACATGGGTGGATTGGTATTTGCCAACAACTCTAGATATACGGCGATCTTGAACTCATCCGAATAGAATTTCCTCTTTCTCATATTAGAACCTACAAATAAACAAGGGATCATGGATCTCAACAGTACCATGCAGAAGCTCATACATGCAGCAGAAGCTCATACATGCAGCAGGCGCATGGAAAGAATACATGCAGCAGGAGTACCATGCATCAGGCGCATGCACATGGATCTCAACAGTACCATGTAGAAGCTCATACATGCAGCAGTACCATGTAGAAGCTCGTACATGCAGCAGGCGTATAGAAAGAATACATGCAGCAGGAGTACCATGCAGAAGCTCATGCAGAACAAAAGCTAACGGACCATTACAAAACAAGAAGCTAACAAAACAAGAAGCTAACAGGAGCTAGTAGAAGCTATACATACGTACTAGCTGCAACTACTGCAATCACAAATTAGTCAAGATGAAACTCCGACTGAAACTAGCAAAAGAGATACTACTGCTATCCTATAACATCGGCACTTACCTTGTTGACTACCAAGTCCTTCTGAGGGTGCATGATCTCCCTGGGCACCCTCTGCTTGTTCTTCTCCGAGTCCTTCTGAGGGTGCGTGTGTGCTCCACACCATGTGGAACTCGAGATCATGAGCATGACCTTCCCAGTCGCCGATGGCATCCCAATTGATAGGATCGTCGGTGTCCCAACTTGGCAGCTGGTTGAGATCGAAAGTTTTTGGCGCCATTGATTGAAGAGATGTGCAGGGGAGAGTTCACCATAGAGGAAGTATAAATAGAGCCATGGAGACTCCTGGGAAATTTTGAAACTTGGCCAGCAAAAATAACCAGCGGGAATTTGGCTAGCATCCCTGAAATTTTGAAACTTGGGAATTTGGCCATGGAGCCCTGAAATTTGACTAGCAAAAATAACCAGCGGGACCGGAAGGCAGCGTGATGGCATGCGAATAGGCAGGCGAGATGGCATGCAAGGAAGACGAGATGGCATGCAAGCAGGTGGGCAAGGTCTCGGGCATGCGAATAGGCGGCGCTGTGCCTCGTCAAAATAACTAGACGTTTGATTTTAAGAGCTGAGTTAACTCCTTCTTGGTCTCGGTGAAACTTGTTTATGCGCCCATAAAAACTGGATGGAGGGAGTAAATCGTATGCCATGTCATCACTTTTATCTATATATATCAGGTTGTTTAACGAGGGTGAGATTCATGCGACAGAATGCGTTGGACTTGGGAGGCGATGGACGCGTCGGCCGGAAGGCGGCAGCCCTGCCCCGTGCGACGCTGGGCAGGCCGGCCGGCCACCGCCCGCGCGGACCGCGATGCGGGGTGTTCCTTGTCCGAATCCAATCCTCAAGTATCCGACCCCCGTTTCGAGCGGCTCGACCTTTTTTTCCTTCGCGCTTTACGATGCAAAAGTACTGGTGGGCTACGAGTACAATAGGGCACCCCTACCACTTATCCCATGATTAGCTCGGCTTAAAAAAGCTGGGTTATCCATTCCTCGCACATCGGGAATGGCGCGCCGCTACGTCGCCGTCTCCTCGTGCGCCCGAAGGCCCAGACAGAGAAACCCGGGCTGGCTCAACGAGCACGAGCCCCATGTGGCCGGCGTCATGGCGGCCGGAAACAAAGATTTGATCACCGCTTTCCTAAGGGATTAGCAGCAATTATTCTCGTAACATAATAATAGGTGCAATTTGCGAATTCGCCATCCATAATTGGCCGGCACCTCCCACTTGACTCCCACATGAAGAGATGGTCAGTTTGGCCCCGGGCGCAGTGCAGTCTGCAGAGAGATTTGAGGCAAGGCAGTTGGCAGGAGCCACCTGGTTCGTGGACCTGACTGCCACTCGCCGGCATCATGGCATGCCATGTTCAGTTGCTCCACGCCTCGCCCCCGGAAGAATACACAGAGGAGGAACGAGGAAGCATCGATCGATACCGCATCCATGGGGGCACGGCACGCCAATAAATGATGCCACGATCCGGCCGAAAGTGACGACGACGACGACGGGGTGCTCCGTATACGGCAGCATGCGTACAAGCAAGCAGGGCAGCCACAGCATAGTACTCCGCCGTACGTGTGTACGCCCGCGGCGAAGCGAGCCAGAAAACAAGACAGGCGCCACGGGAGCCCACGCCGCGCCGGTCGTCAGATCAGGTCGCCCAACCAAGGCCACCTAACCGTATTAAAACCCTCATCCTCTTCCAGAACAAGGCCCAACATCAGCGCGACGTGATCGCACTTAATGACTCCAACCAGTATGCACGCGACGCGGGCGAGCGTGTACTCTCTTCTTCTTACCTGTCCCTGTCTGAAACAAGTTAAGGAAGGTTCGTCAGCCGGTTCAGCGACAAAACCTTTAAACCTGGTGTAATGTCCCTACGGAGTATGGAGCCCAAGGAGAGGTGGCTGATTCTGAGGGACTGCTCCGTACTTAAAAAACAGCTTCACTCCACTAACTCCAACCTTTTATAGCTTCACTTTTACCAACTCCAGAAAAAGGAAGCTATGCACCTGTTCGATTATTGGTGTAAACTCCAGCTCCAAAAATTGTAAATATTTGTGAGAATAGTCTCTTTTATCTTGGTTGGTTAGAGTTGGTATTTTTTTTGAGATACAGTACCCTACTAGTAGTGCTTCGTTACAATGCATGAAAGACACTGAATATTATTACACTGCCAAACTTAAATGAAAGCAAACACATATGCATCAAATTAACAGGCGAACATAACTAGCGGTGGTGGACTACTTCCGTCTGATGCATGGGCATGGCCCTTTGGGGCTAAGACCACACACATGCAAAGGCAAAAAGGAGCTGGTCACTGGTCAGGCCAGGGCCGTCGTGCCCGGCGGCGGCCTGGATGCCGGTGTTGCACCTGAAGCAGTGGCCGCCGGACTGGATGATGGCGTGGGTGGTGGAGAGCGCGAGGATGTCGGCGCAGGACACGGTGACGCCGCACTTCCTGTGCACGGTGTCGTGGATGTGCTCGATGAGGTCCAGCGGCGCCTGTTGCTGCAGGCCCTGGTTCTGGATCATGTGCTCCACGCTGTTCCACCCCCGGGCAGGCCACGCCCGGCCCCCACCATCCTGCCGTGGCCGAGGCCCTCGCCGGCCGCTGTGGTTGCCGGCGGGTGGAAGGGAATCCGGCCGTCAGAGGTAGCAGCACGGGTGTCGTTGGCGGCAACAACTCTTTAACGGCGTGGGTTTGGTCAAAATCGATCCAGCTGGAAGAGTACTCACCATTATGCTATAATTGGGAAGTTGAGGATCATTCTATCCATGCCGCTGATTTTTTGGATGCCAAGCAAGAGGAGAAGGTAGCGGTGGCGGAACAGAAGCATCGCCAGAGGGAGGGGAGAGGGCGGCGGCGGAAGTGACGTGAACAGTCACGGGGTGGGGGAGGGTGTTGATCTATTTCTTTCACGGGGTAGGTGTAACTAGTGGCAGGGTAATTTCCACCCAACTCCAAGAGAAGGTACGAAACCAGTGTTTTGGGAGCATCTTTTGAGGAGCTTTAGAAAAATCTTGGAATTGACCCCTAGATCCACATTTTTCCTGGAGTTAGGATTGTTGGAGTTAAAGGTGTTTGGCAAGATGATTTTAGAACGGAGTTAGAAAACGTGGAGCGGAGCAGTCCCAAACACGCTCCTTTGAGCTGTTGCGTGTATGGGCAGTGTCCAGGGCTTCTAAGGGATGTTCTATAAATCCCTAGCTGTACTGTTGTTGAGATATCGTTGACGAACTGGTAACTGAATTATGTTCCTCGCCTGTTCTTCGTCTACCTCTGAATCCCATTCCCCGTTCCTCTGATTATTCCGATCCCTTCCCCAGTTATCGTTTGCGGTCGAGCACAACGAGATAGTAGAAATTGGTATCCAGAGCTTATTACACCACAAATCCCTCAAAATTATTCGCGAAATCCAGATCGCGAGACGTGGCGTCGCCCCGGAAACCCACGAAGATTCAGATGCAAATGGCAAATGGCGGTCACTCTCGAGGATCTCGCAAAAAAATTTGAAGGATTCGAATTGATGATGCAGAAATCTTTGAATAAGATCAGCCGCCTGGAAGCTTGCAGTTCACGGCAGCCGATTTGGTCGTGCGAGTGAGGAGACAGAAACGCGCAAGGTTCACGCAGCGTGATCCCAGTAGATGAGCAGCAATCGTGCACGTTGCTGACTTGTGGATCGGGTGTTTACATCAGAGAGAGGCGGCTCCACCGGGACACCGACGAAACTGCTCATCAAAGGATCAGATCTCGCGGCCGAACCTGTCACGATCGATCGATGGATCCCTTCTTTTGTTCGATCCAATCGACAAGAGGCCTGGGCCGGTGGAGTAAAATCGATGGACGGCGGAGACAGCGGAGATGAGGGCGGCCATTATAGCCTAGCAGTACCACCACTCGCACAGTCACGCCCCATGTAGCCTGTTGCTGGCCAGAAAGGTCATTGCCTCATTGGATAGGCAGGCAGGCTCCATCATGGTGTTAATCATCATATCGTCTCTGGCAGGCTCTGAGTCCCAGGCCTGCAAGAAAAATCTCGTGACCCATGATTTTACCCGCTCACGAATCCGCATAGGACCGCATGAATGAAAAATATGAAATGACTGCTCTTGCTGTCTGTCTCCTCAGAGGATCGATGCTCTTTCTCAAATCTCTGTGAAAGAAAATACTCCTGCAAAAGTACTGGGCCTTTTTCGGCCCACCTTATGCCCGCAGCCCATCTTCTCGAGTGGGTTTGGTTGGAACAAGTGAACAACCAGACGATTTGCAGGATGGGCCATGTCAGGCCCATTTGGTGTCAATGCTTGTCTCCACGGCCTCTCAACGGCCCATTTTGTGTTGGATCACAATGCTGCCAAACGCTGCGAGCGGCCCAGCCCAGCTTGTCTTAAGAGTTCTTTGCTTGCGCATATTGGCGTTGCACAACCTTTTTCTGTGTGGATGCTCCTCCGTTAGTCCATTTTTCATCCATTGCCAGCCTGGCACGATGCATGGTATCCTTCTTCCACACTCAGCATCTCGGATCCTTCCTTTTTCATTCTGGTCCCGGTGATTGCGTGTCTTTTTACGTGGCAGCGTAGGAGCCGCCTCGCACCGCCCCCCCCCCCCCCCCCCCCCCCCAACACACACACAAAAGAAGGGAAAGACAAGAAGCCAAAGAGAGAGAAACCCTTCCTTTCCCGATCAAAAGACAAGTGCTACAGCTGCATGTGGGCAAAGCACGCTTATCAATCGTCATCCGCTGTAATGCACGTACGAATGGTACTGGATCGGAGTACGCATCCGTTCGGGACATGTGAAGAAAGGCAAATCTGTCGAAACACAGAGGCGGCAAAAAGGACCCAAACCACAGCAGAACCGGAATAGAATAAGGCGGACGCCAGCAGTTGATGCGAGGAGCGGGCGGGAGACACCTCATGAACCCAACCGAGGACGATTCCCTCCTCTTCCTCTCTCTTTCTGGCTCACGAGCAATCATGCATGCGCGGGAGGAGGCATGTACTCCAGCACCGGGAGGGCACGCTATCATGCACCGGGAGGGCACGCCGCACGCGGCCGGTGTGCGCGGTGTTGCCCCCGTTGTCTCCCGCGCGCCCTACACCTGACCAGACCTCCTCGATCAGCATTGTCTTTCCCGGTGATCCGGTGCGATGAGGCGGTGAAGCGTTTCGCAATGCCCAAGGGTGAAGAACGGGGCGGTGCGGCGCGTTCGCTCACGGCTCACCGGACGGGGGAGAAGGAAAAAGGGAGCGGCCGGCCGCGTCGAACGACACGCGGAAAAGTGAGAGATCTTTTGCGTACGCGCGCGGCGAGGGCGGAGATCCGCTCTACTACCACACTGATGACTCCATCACTCCACGCCCCAAAAGAGAGCGAGGCGTCCACGGGCCGCCGCCAGGAGCCGAACCCCCCCCACCCCCCGCGCGCTTGCCGTGCGGCGAACGGCGCCTGCCCGCCGCGCGCGGGCGGCACTCAACTACCCGCCGATTGGTTTCTTGCGCGGCCTAGCCTGGCTCGCATCAAACCAACCAGGCTGAAGAGGGCCTGGCCACGTGCATGCAACATACTTACATACGGTTTGGTTAACTGCATGAATATAGCCTGGACGGACTCAGTTGATGTTTGGATGAACAGATGAGATGGATAAACATGCGTACAGCGTACTTGAGGCACCAGCGCGCTCCCTCGCGTCACCCGCGCGAGAAACGGATTTCGTTTGCGTTTCTCGTGAGCCAGGCCGAGCTCCGCTCCCAGGCAACCAATATACAGCAAACCAAACGCTCCCCAACTCAACGCATCAGCGAGCGATCTCAACCGACGAGTGTGTAGGTTATGCTTTTTGCGGTGACAATGCAGAAGAATTCTGACTCTGGTCGACGACTGGCCCTCGCTCGGTACCTATGGAAGCTACAACTCTACAACCCTGTACTTTGCCAAGAAATTTCCAAAGGCCAAGTACTCTACTTTCACTGACGCAATTCAGTTCAGTTCTGACGGCAGCACAAGTCTCTTGGACGTTGGTTGTCCTAAACTTGCGCCTAGCCATGTGAGCAATATCCTCCGAATCTGGAGTCTGCCTGCGGCGCAGCCACTCGCCGATCCCTTGTTCATCCACATGCCAAATAAGTTAAGCCAAGTGTGGTCGTAGCAGTTTTTTTGAATTTTCAGTGGAGTGGAAGTACGCAACGTATGTATCCTTCTTGGTAACCACGAATCCTTCGAATTGTTTTCTCTCATGTCACTGCAAAAGGATAAAAAAAATATATTCTCTTTGTTGTACTCATGTTTTGTTTGAAATTCAGAAATTGTACTACTAACAGTATTTTACCATGGCTGAAAAGCCTCAAAGGTCCAGCTAGGTATGTAGCCCCGGCGAGGCATCTGCTGAGGTGTCACCTCAGCAGCACAGGCAGGCCGGCAGCGGCAGGCATGCTTGTCCTTGTTCCATCGGCGGGCAAGATACAGTATATCCTCCTCCTCCCCCTTGGTCTCCCATCCTCTTTACAGTCGCCAAATCTTCACCAAATCCGCCGTACGAGATTCAGTTGGTGACCCTGATGATTTGGTCTACGCTTAAGCGTAGTAGCCTGATAATTCTGCTGCCGAAATTTTTCTTCCGTTGGGAGTCTGGGATCGGGACAGATCCTTCCTGGGTCACGGAGCAATCCTGTCACGGAGCAATCCTGTCGTCGCGGCTCTCCGGATTGGGTTGGATCAAGCCTGCCTAGTGCCTAGTAAGTAATCGAGCTACGACGGTGACAAACACCGTTCTGTCTTAGAATAGAACTGTTTCCTTAGGGTGCGTTTGGCTTGGAGACAAGGTGGGACGATTCTATTTTATGTTTGGTTGAGAAGGATGAGTCTGTCCCAATTCTTTGTTTGGTACGGAAGATCGAGGGAATGGGATGGATGACGACTTTAACACCGTTAGCCATAATAAATGGACCCTACCTGTCATGTAAAAAGTGGATTCCACTTGTCATTGTCTATTCTTCCCTCACGGGCCTTATCCTTCTTCCCCCGCATCCGTCTCTCGCCTACCGTACGTCGCCTCCATCTTCTCTTCCGCCTCTCCCTGTTCGTGCCCTCAAGCCAGGCATGGAGCAGCCGCCGAGGGAGCTCGCCCCAGCCGTGCCGCCCGTGAATCGGGCCCCGCCAGCCTAGAGCTCCATAGGGTCGCGCGCGGAGGTTTTGCGGCGCTGGCGGGGAGCTCGCGCGCGCCCACCACGAATCTCAGCTCGCGCGCGCCGGCCGCGGCGGAGCTCGTCCCCGCCGGCCGCTACGGAGCTAGCCCAAGCTCGCCCAGCGGCCGTGCTGGTCCCGTGGCGGAGCTGGCTCCCCGGTCGGCCATGGTCGCGGCCTCGCCTGCGCTGCCCCCGGGACGGGTTCCCCGGCCAGCCACGGCCTCACCAGCGCCTCCTGAGCTGGAGCTCCTGCACACTCACGCACGTCAGACAACGTCGATCGGGGACGAGCCCGTCTGCTCGATTTGGAGGGACGGGTTGTCCCGCATATTAGAGGAATATTCCTCTAAGGGGATGACACTATCCCATTTGACTCTCATCCAAACACTACTAAAATTGGGACCGTCCCGCTCCATCCCGTCCCGTTCTTGAAACCAAACGCACTCTTAGTATGCGTTTGGATGGGAGACAATGTAGAACGGGATGGTCCCGTTTCAGTTTTCTGGGATGGGATGATACTATTTCATGTTTGGTTAGAGGGACAGGGGCGTCCCTATTTTTTGTTTGATTTGAGGGATAAACGTGGGATGGGACGATCCTGTTTTTTGTTTGGATCGAGGGACAACTGGTTATGATAACCTCCCGCACAAATACGGTGACATTACCTCCTACCTCACCTCCTACCTCTCATACCTTCTTTCTAACAATAATTGCAGTTTTCCTTTTGATATAAATACAACTTTCAATTTTTTGGTTACACAACATATATAGTCCGAATCATATATAATTCATTTACCATCAAATGACATTCATATATAGATGGTATTTACCATACTTCCATTACATCAAATTCATGCCTTACACAAAATAGAAAGTTCAAGGCATACAAGATAGGCCACAGTTAGCAAAAGAAATATGACAAAAGAGATGTTACAACTATCAGGTGTAACAAACATGGCCTAGTTAGCAAAAGAAAGCTTTACCACTATCACTAGTTGTATGTTCCAAAAGCACCCTACTGTCCAGGGAACCTCTCACTAACAAACATAGCCATCCAATGTAACTGGTGCTCAAATGGCAAGCTATAGAAAGCTTTACCAGTGAGAGGATTGGCCACCAAATGAGCATAGTACGTGGATATCTGAAGATCATTAAAGCCTGAAACTGAAAGTCTATTCACTTTAGCAAAGAGATCTTCTGGCAGCTCATTGTTTAATTTAGCAACCTGCATTATAGCCATGGCAAGCTTGTCACCAACTTTGTTGAACGCACCAATCAGTCCATCCTCTTCACTTTCAACAATCTTGGCCCTCTTGTTAGGTCTTGCATTAGATGTTGCCCCTTCCTCAAAAGCACTGCTAGGATCATCTCCTGTACCATTTGCAGCTCCATCTTCAGTGTCATCATCTTCTGTACCAAGAGGAGCACTTGAATCCTTTGCAAACTTGACTGTAGCCATATCCTTCCCAAAGATTGTTTCCATCTCAGCATAGTTCTCAAGAGGCTTGTTTAAATACTCAGCATCAGCCTTGTGATCCTATAATGCAATAGAAATCAGTACAAAAAATATGATAAGAACAAGACCACAAAACGATAGAAACTAGATTACGTGCACATGGCCATTGTAGTGCTCCTCGTCAAGGGTGATGATGTAGTTATCTTCATCAAATCCAGATGCACTCAAGCTCTTGAGTCTTGTTATCTTGGCCCACTTTCTTTGCCATGTCTTTAGATGATTCTTAATCTGCTCACCATTGAGTGTAGTGTTGAATTTTTCATTGACAGCTCTAGTACATGCATTAATATAGACCTTTTTGAAGCCCTTTCCTGTTTTAACACCACTAGCAACCACATTGGCAAGATTTTTCAGCATGAAAGTGGACATTGGCGCTGTCCAGGCAGCCACACTAGTACCTCTCCCAAGTCCCTCGACATGGCCGTCCATTGCCTGCCATGAATAAAAAAAACAGCAAGTATCGTATGTCAGTCCCTCGACATGGCTGTCCAACTCTTGAGCCTTTTTACTGCAATCTGTTCATGCAAAAGAGCCCACATGAATGATACTGTCCAAATCAGCACAAACCACTTGGCTCGCTGCATATATTTCCATGATTACAGGGCACAATAAAAAAGATCATGAAAAAAGAAACGAGATCAGTAGGAGAACTACAACTGCACAATAAACAATAGCCACATGAGAAGGATGCTGGTGGTACGTAATCCTGAAATAACCAAAGCCACATGTGGTACATTTCAGTTAGCATAGCTATATTCTGTGGAGCATCAGAAAAATTATAAGTGGCAAGCAATTTAGCAATACACGTTAAAAGTAAAAGCTTCACGATATATAGCAGAAAAGCAACCGATATACGGTATACAATTGTAAATAAGCTTATCACACATCCTTAAGATTTGATAATGCAAATGACAATAACAAGCATGCAGGAGTAACCTCTGAAATTTTACATTTTACAGCACCTCAAAAATGTAAAGATCAATTAAAATGCAGCTAGCAAGCACAACACTTCTGGTCCAATTTTTTGCCATACAGTTTTTTGACATAACAAAAACTAACCACCAAGCACAGCACAATCACAATAAGCTGCAAAGAAGAACTAAGAGCTAATAAACAGGAACCACCAGCACAATCACAACACTTTTGAATGTTTTTTTCTTTGAAAACAAGAAGTCACAAACCAGTACACTATAGAAGTCAGTACACTATACCCAACTCCATCCTCCTCAATAATCAATATGAAAAATATTATCATGTCCGTAAATATGTCCATACAACACAAATAAAACAAGAAAAATACTTGCGAAACTGAAATACATCAACAAACTAGTGGGTACTAATTAATATTGTTGTTTTGACGGCCTGCCCACATCTGATCAGCAATGCTTTGCCTAAAATTAACCATCTCGGTATGCTCACTTGCTTGTCCACTGTATGTTGTAGCATGGTTATAACTTGGCAAATTATTTTCTTCCATGAAGAACTCATCAATTCCATCTTGTATAACCCAATTGTGAATGATGCAACAAGCAACAACAATATCTACTTGAGTCGGGAAAGGAAAGAAAGGAGTGGCATCATCTAGAATTTTGAATCTTCTCTTTAGACACCCAAATGCACGCTCTACTGTGATACGAAGAGATGAGTGCCTAAGGTTGAATAGCTCCTTCTCATTTTGTACAGGATTATTCCCCCACTCATTCAAGTGGTAACGAACACCACGAAAAGGGGGCAAGAATCCTGGTTTTGCTCCATATCCGGCATCAACTAGGTAGAATTTCCCTAAAATGTGATGGAAATTTGATCATATTTCTATTATATCAACGATTCATATGGAGAATTTGATATGCTATTAGTGTATTACCTTGTGGCACTCGAAGTCCATTCTCACACTCCAAAGCATCTCGTAATACTAGTGCATCATGTGTTGTCCCCTCCCAACCAGCTAATACATAGGTGAACCGCAGATCAAAATCTACGGCAGCCATTACATTTTTAGAGGCATATGACTTCCTACCACGAAAGGATAACTCCATATCCTTAGGAACAGAGGCTCTTACATGTGTACCATTGATGGCTCCAATACAATCCTTAAAGTAAGGATCCCATCTGTGGTTTCCTAGAATTTTGGTAGGAGTTTCCAATGACGGTGGCCTAATTAATTCCCCTCGTAGCTCACCAACAGCACGAAGAACCTTGTTAAAATAACGGCTGACCGTTTCTCCAGATCTATCAAAATTAGTCCCAACCAATCTGTTCCTAAGGTTGTGCCCCACAGTATTTAGAAACATTGCCACTTGCTGCTCAACAGAACAATGGATGGTATCTTCAAGCAAACCACGATCCCTGAATAGGTTGCAAAATCGCAAGAACTTGGCTCTATTGAGTCTTAGCATGTTTACACAAACTATATCATCCTTCCAAATTTTGTTGTTTAGATATTCAAGTCTCATCCTATCCCTTTCATCGATAGGCCCATAAGTAATACCTTCTCTCCTTGCAGCTCGCTTACGTTTTCTAGACTCAATAATAACCATGGCCATCATTGACAACAACA
The DNA here is from genome assembly GCF_005286985.2 of Setaria viridis. NCBI lineage: Eukaryota > Viridiplantae > Streptophyta > Magnoliopsida > Poales > Poaceae > Setaria > Setaria viridis. Next base: position 45,669,488 of record NC_048267.2, read on the forward strand.
TATATGCAGCAGCAGTACAAGTAACAACCTTGGTTTGTTGATCCATCTATAGCACAAAAAACCAAAGAATTTAGGACTATATATATACACCACCAACCACTACCAGCACATCACAAAAATACATTGAATCCTACTGCACACACACATGTAACCAATACCGACATTATTGCACAAATGTATTCATTCAGAAATTGTGGTTGCGATGGCAGAAGCTAGCTTCATATTGGTGGTAATTAAGATAATCCAGTAAGGGAGCAAGAAAAGATAGAAACACAGAGGAGAGTAATAATACTTTCAAGATAAAAGGAGCATAGCACAAGGTGGATTTGTGTGATATTGCATATGAATTGAGTTGTGAAATGCACACATATTTAGCACACCCGTGATTTTGCTTGACAGACTCCGCTAAATCCAAACACAATCGTTGCTACCAATACAGCAGGATCTGAACATGAGTTTCAAGAGGGCATAAATATGGTCGCACCAAAACAAATCTCACAGCTGCCCGTCACCTACCTGGCGTTATGCGTAGCGACGAGTACGGAGCAAGTCAGCCGCGTCAGATCCCGGCCTTCCCGCTCCTGGCAGCGGCAACTGACCGACCGTGACGACACAAGCCAGGCCGGCCGCCGCACGTATGGCCGCGTACGAGGCCTCCGCACGTATGGCCGCGTACGAGACCTCCGCGGAGTGCGCGTGCCAGCCAGGAGGAGTCGGAGCAGCCAGGAGGATCCGGAGCGGTGGCCGGTGACCCGGATCTGCGGACGCCGTCCAGATGGCCGGTGCGCGGCGCCGCCGCTTTTTTCCGCTCGAGGAGCGGGCACTGTTTTTTTTCCGCGGACGGGAGGAGGGGAGCGGTGGGCGGTGAAGCGTTTTTCACGCGCGGGTCACGTGCACGGGCGACGAGGAATCGGGATGACCCCGTCCACTCGTTTTTGCCGGACGGGGTTGTCCCGCATATTTGGGGTATATTCCCGATTCGGGATGTCCCTGTCCCCTATGATTCATAACCAAACACTAGGACATTTATGGACCGTCCCATTCCGTCCCATCCCATGCCTGGAACCAAACACATGCTTAGGGTGCGTTTGGTTGGTGGGACGAAGTGGGACGGCACGGGACGATCCCACTTCATCCCACGTTTGGTTCGGAGACACCCCCGTCCATCCAAAACGATGCAGGACACGAGGGATGAGTCCATCCCCACGAGGGGATATTTCCTCCAGATGCGGGACACCCCCGTCCCTCCAAAACGAGCGGACGGGGGCATCCCACTTCGTCTCCTGTTAGCGCCGTTTTTCCCCATCAGGTGGAGCATCCCAGCAGCGGCGCGGCTAGGACCGCCACGGGCGAAGCTATCCCGGCGGGCGGAGGCGGCGCAGCCGGGCCACCGCGGGTGGAGCCATCCCGGGGGTGGAGGCAGCGCAGCTGGGGGCCGACGCGGCCAGGGGCTGCCACGGGCTCCCGCGGGCGGAGCCGTCCCGGGGGGCGGCGCGGCCAAGGCTCCGTCTCCGACGAAGCCCTTCCTGGGGGGCGGGGCAGCCAGGGCCGCCGCCGACGGAGCCGTCCCGACGGGGCAACCTGGCTTGGCACGGCATGACGGAGCTTGACGAGCAGAGCGAGGCCTCAAGCTCCACAATGGCAACCAAAAGCTATGCCGGTTGAAGAGATAAGGTTGGAAGAAAAATTAATAAAGGGAAAAGGTGGATGACAGATAGGGCCGACGATAATGTACAGGGTCCACTGTTAACGGTGTTAAAATCACCATCCATCCCTTACTGTCCATCTGTCCAACCAAACAAAAAATTGGGACGGATCCATCCCATTCAACCAAACACGAGATGGGACGATCCCATCCTAAAAAACAGGGATGGGATAGTCCCGTCCCGTATTATCTCCCAACCAAACACACCCTTAGGGAGCGGAGGTTGGACACGGGTGGCACCTATCTGCCGCCCACGCTACCACTAGAGTTGGCCGCTGGAAGCCCGTGCAGGAGTGACGATAGTGGCGACGAGGCCCTCCTCTCCTCCTCCTTCCCCTCCTATCCCCACTCAGCCCCAACACGGTCGTGTCTCCCTCCATCGGTAGAGGTCGCCGCCGGCAATAGAAGGCCGGATCCGTCCTCCAGGCTGCCGAATTTGCCACACCTCTTGCCGGATCTGCCTACTTCGCCGAGGTTGGCCTCTTGTTTGCTGGAGCCGCCATGGTCACCATCAAAGGAGCTTCAACGAGCGGCACGCGGCAGCTGTGGCCCGTTGGCCCCCACCAGCTCCGCCCGTCCAGCCTCTGCCGCAGGCGCCCATCGAGCCACTTCGGCGGCGGCCTCCTCTTCTCCCCCGGCAAACCCTAAGTTACCTCCGTCGGCTTGCCCATCACCGGCTGCCGCTGGTCTCCCTCTGGCCAGCTCGATCGCGCCGATCTGCCGTCTGAGGTCCTGATCCGCGCGTCCCGGGCCGGGGGGCTTGCCGTCCGGGAGTGGTGGTGGTCCCCTAGGCGCCGGATCCCTCCCCCCCACTCTCCCTCCGGATCCGTTGGTCACCGTCTTCCCTGAGCCCAGGGCGGCTCGTCTCCCTTGATTTGTTGTGGCCTCTAGTTAGGTCGGCAAGGGTGAACCCTGCTCCCGGTGCTGCCGTCGCACTGGGAATGGCGCCTGCGGCTTGGAGGATGCGGAAGAGGTGGGGGGTTGACGACGTTGTCGTGGCCCGCAAGGTGGAGTCACCAGATTCAGTCTTTCCGATGGCCGGTGTGGCGCAAGGTCGCTCCTTCACACTGCATCCTCACTCTTCCTCTAGCGACATGGGCAACTTCAGGCCGTCGGTCTTCGAATCCGTTGTCCAGGGGTGCCCGGGTGGCCCCAAGGTCATTCTCCCCCACTGCCTTCCCCACGAGGTCACAGTCATTCTCTTCAAGGTCGTCTCTCTGCTCCATGGGCTACAAGGCTAGAGGCTCTTGGTCGTCGTGATGGTGGTCGTTGGCCTGCGGATATTTCCCATCGTCGTTGTCGTGGATTGCTCACTGCCATCCCATCAATTTGCCTCTCATCCAGGCCATTGTGGTCGGCTGCGTGGAGGTTGTTTTGGGGGACATAATGAAAGCTTTGCCCGGCATTTGTCGGTACTGACCACGGTTGCATTCCTTAACGTAGCTGTAACAAACAGGTGTTCAAAAGGCTTAAGAAGAGCTATTATGAGGTTAATAACAAAATTTGGATACTAAGAAGGTTTTATGTCCAAAGTAAACTTTTGGTCAAAATTTGACCAAAAGTGCAAATTTAAGATTTAAAATCGAAGAAATTCGACAAAAATATGAAGTCAACTCTTGAATGTATTTAGGATTCAAAGGAATAAAATGTGAAGACAAATTCAAGTCATAAGCATCTCAAATTCATAATCGAAGATGGATTGATTTGGGAGTACTATTCATGATCTCAAAGTAAAGTCTGAAAAATAGAAACAACCAACCAAATTTGAATTTAATTTCTAGCAGAATTTTCATTGGAGCTAGGAGATGTTTTGAAACACAAGTGAACTTTGAACTATAGTGTATCTAATGGACATGTTGTTGGCTAGAGAAAATGGAGAATTCATATTTTAAATGGGGTTCAAAGTTGGAAAGTGGTGCAGTTTTCAGCTCAGCTGCTGAAATTGGGTTAAGTCCAAAAACAGCATCAAGTAGGCCACTTTGAAATTGATTTATGGGAGATTTTTCATATATACTCTGAAAAATATTGGATCCCAAGTAAACTATGATATCCAATAAACATCTTTTTATTGGACAAGGAAAGAGAGGGATTCAAATTTCTCTGGGAGCTCAAAGTTGGAATCCTAAACTGACAAACTGAAAGGCTATTGCTGTTCAGTCGTATGGACAGTGAAAAATGGCAATATATAGCCTGAGATTTTGGAGAAATTGTATGTAAAAGATGGGTTTTCATATGCAAAATGGAACCCCTATCATATAGTTAACAAGATCCAGTAGATGTTGGGAAAAATAACTTGAGTTTGGACACTTCAATTTGAACTTAAAGTGGACCATCGGGCTAATTTTGAATTTTATGATGAAACTGAATGGAGGGGGGCGGGGTGATTCAGTTCAAGACTGATAGAACCCTAGTTCGATTTTGGAGCTGAAATTCATGGTGATAAAGTGGTCCTTCATTTTTGGTGCAAATCAATCAAATGTAGATTGAAAGATCCTCTAGAACTTTGTTTAAGCATATCTGAAAGTTTGAATGAAATTTTGGTCACAAATTTGAATTGAAATCTCAGGTTTGTGGGGAGAAAGAAGAAACGAACATAGGAGGCGCTGGGTGCAGAACAACTGGGTGCCAGTGAGGTTCAGAGCGGTGCCGCCGTGCCACTCGCCGGCAAGGGCGAGCCCCACGGAAGCGGGCAGACACAAGGTGGCGCTCAGTAAGGCGGTAATTTTTCATATAAATTACGGCTCCCGCCCACCGGCTTTATCCTTTCAGCGTATTCCCGTTTTCACAGTGTCCTCTGGTCTCGCCCTCCTCCCATCGCCGCCGTGCGCCGCCACCGTTCCACCGCAGCTAGCCCATCAGCCTTCGCTAGACCATTGCCCTGAGGTCCTGTGCCAGCTCCACTAGTCCTTGCTCAGCTCCAGTCGCCATAGCCACTGTCCCCCCCCCCTATTCTTCTTCTCTAGAACTTGTCGCCGCTCCACCTGGTAGGGGCGCCACCGTGGAGGTCTAGGTTACCGAGGTCCCAGACATTGTCTTGGTGGTTGGGGTTTTCATGCGTGAGCTATGGAGTGTTTTGGTTGGGTTCGGGGGCGTAAAGTCCCGCCGGTGTGGCCGGAACATGTGCGCCGCCGTGCGCCGCGTGTCGGCCATGACCGCCGCCATGAGGCCTCCTGCTACAGCCGTGGGTTGCCTCGGGTAGGGGTCGTGCCGCGTTGCTTAGGTCATAGGAGTGCTTCTCGTAGCGCTTGTTGCCTTCAAGTTGCCGCCGGCGAGCTGCTGCACGCCGCCGTTCACCTAGCACCGTCGATCCGCTGTCACCGCCGCGCCCCGTCCACCTTATGCAGTCCTCTGCCGTAGTGAAGCCAACCACCACTAGAACACTATCTTTGGATGCGGGAAGTTGGGACGAGTCGGGTAGAGTGAGCCTCCATCGCTGCAAGCTTCACCGCCGGCAGGTTGCCGCCCTTGCGCGCCGACCGCACGTTGCCAGTCCGCCGCCGCAAGCCACTGTTCAAACCACCACCCAGGCTAAGAACCCCACCAGTAGGTGTGCGCTGCCCTAGGAAGTCCGTCCAGCTAGGTACCGTCGCCGGCGAGCTAGCGCCGCTACCCGACGGGAGTGCCGCGGTCAAGGATGGGTGCCTGTGCTTGACCAGCGGGCCCATGTGTCAGTGGCTGGGGGTAGGAGCACGGCGCGTGAGAAAGTTTAGATAGGGAGGGTTTTGGATAATGATAAGTTTTTGATTTTAGAAAATAGTTTTAAATTTCTATTTTAATATTTAATTCATCAAAATGTATAGAAATGTCCAAAAATAGTGAAACCAATTTTGTTAGGTTTGTTTTATTTTTCTTTATGCATTAAAAATTCTTAAACCCTAGGAAAAGATAATAACAATTAGGTATTTATTTAATACCTTTATTTAATGTATTTAGATAAATACTTAATCTTTATAAATGAATAAATTTTGAATAATGTTTTATTAATTACAAACAAGTATTAATCCGTAGGATTTAAGTTTTTCAGATTAGAAATTAATTTATAATGCTTTTCTAAATAAAGAATATGCTTAAGCTAGGGTAGTTAAAGAAACTAAAATTGTGGGTTAATCTTTATGGGTAGTTTTGTGTTGGCTTACAACTTTCTCATGAAGATAAGTTGTATAGTCTTTGATTTCAAAATTTTGCATCTCTAACTAATGCATGCATTCTATCGTAGACTCAGAAGCCCCTAAAGTGGATTTCTTGGAAATATGTGAAGAACCTCAGGAATTCGAAGAGGCAGTTGAATTGATCCCTTGGGAGGGAGGATCTTCTAAAGACACTAATCTTTTTGTAGATCAAGGCAAGCCCTGGTGCATCTAACCCTATCTACTTTCAGAAATTCTTCATAAGTCCAACTATTGGTTATTTTCTTATGAATGCATTAAGTCTAGGAGTTGATTGCAAACCACTCTTGTGCATGACCCTATCTTATTCATAGGACATCTTTGCCACCTGTTCAACTAATTAGTAACTATCCTATGCTTGGCAAGTTTAGCTACCTTTTAAGTAACTTTAGTTACTCAACTCTAAAGTTAATTTGGTCATACATGTTAATCAAGGAAAATAGCCTGGAATTTTTGGAAATGTGGACAGAAGTTAGAGATGGAAGTTTTGTCTGCTAAGTTAATTTGTTTAAGGCCCGTCCATTGTCTTAACCTTTGATCAAGTGATTTTACTTAGTTGCTTACTATTTATGAGACCAGCAAAGTTCGGTAGGTTAGTTGGCTCTCTGATCAGAAATATTTCGGGTAGTCATATTTCCGATCGTTGGGTACAACTAATCGAAAGGTTGTTATGTGCAACCCGGATAGTTGTGCATGGCTGGTAGTCGTGTATCTCCTGCAGGATGTAAATCGGTCCGGATCGCCACAATTCTCGGTTACGAATGCACTTGATCATCGCTTCTGAATGTAATGTTTTTCCTGAAATTAATATGTTGTATGACTTAGTTCCACCTGGTTGCTCAAAATGTTTTATCCACCTAGACTGATTTGGTAAAAGCTCAACTGAAATAAAACGTAACTAAGGTCCCACTGATAGTAAGCTATTCCGCAAAATGTGAGTCCGCCAGTACACCATAAAGCTACCATGCAGTATTTTAAATCTATCTATTTTGGTTAGTCGAGTGAGTCTTGCTGAGTACCATCGTACTCAGGGGATCCTTTGTTAATGTTTTTAGAAACTAAGCAGGGGACCACTAAAGAAGAAGTCTTAAATAACTAGGGTACAGTACGAGTCTCATGATACCCTAGGATAAAACTTAGTTGTATAATTTTTCACCTTGTACTGGTTTTGCGTTTAAAACTCTTAGTAACGGTCAACTTGCACTGTTAAGTTTATTTCAATCTACGGTTTGTAATAATTCGTACCCCTGTATGTAAAAATGTAATATTTGTTGATCCTTTCCTTCGTGAAAGTGATCCTGATGTATGGCTGCGAAACACGTCGTGGATGTTTCGATGAGTCATAGGGACACTCGACGGACTACCAGGCTTACACTATTTTAAGTGCATTTCGGATAATTGCTGTTCCGCCAGCGATTAGGTGCACTTAAGCTAGTTTAAGTCGTACAGTTCCGCCACAGTAGCTCACCTTGTTGGGGGCGTTGTTGCGGCCACCAAATCCATTTAGTTTTGCAAGGTGAAGATTTGATCTGCTCCTACGTGGACAGACGGATGTGCGTGCGTTCATGGTGTTCTTATCTCTTGCAGGTTTCAGACATCTTAGGTCGTGTTTAGTGTGGTGGTGGTGCTGTGGTTTCTTTTTTCTATTGTTGTGTTTCTGGTATTAATAGTAGGTGACAGTTCTCGTAAATCTGCGTTTCAGGACCTCTCCTAAAGTTGCATCATTGTAACGTCTTAAAAAAAATAATCGAGCTACTACTATCACGTCCGGCTGGGGATCTTCAAGATACTCCAACTTGTTAATACTGCACATCACGGAGCTCATATCCGCAGAATCGGAGGATGAGGAAGTTGACATGGGCTCGCCATTAACATAACAGAGGAGGTAAAATAAAGAGAAGGTTTATCTGTACAAGTCCAAGAGCATATGCATCATGCGGTGCTAATCACGTCGTCCCGAGCTACAGCGATAGCTGTTTCGCTTTCTCCGCGAGGAGAAACGAAGAGAAGAAAAGAAAGGCAGCAAGGGTAGGGTAGGAGCCTGGTGATCCTGACGACTACGTCCCGTCGCTGCAGCATCGTCAGAAACATCTCTTGCTTCGCTTGCCTTGTCTGCTTTGGTCGTCAGCAAGGAGAAAGGACGCATCGTTGTCAAGCGAGATAAGATCGGGCGGATGGATGGATGAATGGGTCGATCGGATCGTATCGTCGTAACTCTTTTTTCTCTGATCTGATCTCCGGCCCGGCCCCCGTCTCGATCGAATCCCGCCACGCTTCTTGGATGGTCACGTCGCCCAAATCTTTGCCAGTTTTTAAATGCTTGCCTGCCTGCCGTTCGAGGTTTCTGTGCTCCGATTCGGTGCGTGTGCGTGCGTGTATCCGTCCCGTATCTTCCATCTGCGTAAGCATATTAACTCCACAGGCGGAGGTGGCGCCTGGCGGTGTAGGAGATCAGCTGAACAGAAAGCGCACTCCCTTTTGGAAGCTAAGGGCCAGTTGCAACAGGATCTCTCATCATAAAGTAACATCCATTTGGTGGGCATTATCATCATTAAAATTTAAGAACAAACTGTCCTTGCAGAAGTTTGAGATCGTCAGCACTAAGGAACGGTTTTAGACTAGTCAAACACTCAAACAAACTCGACAGATAAACTAATTTTCCCTCCAAATTATTTTTAGTAACACTCAAACTAACTCGACAGATAAACTAATTTTCCTCAAACTAACTCGACAGAATCTACTTCTACTCTTCCAGTGGTTTTAACAGAAAACTCCAACCATTTTGTTGAATTGCTGTGTACACGATGATAATCTTACTAAGCCCATGAATGTAACTGAGAAAGGAGCAGCCAAGTCATTAGGCAATCCGGACGATGTTTACAGTCTACCAGTAGGTCTGTGGCTGCATCATTCATGTCATGTGTTTGCAATTCAACTTGTCTTTTTGCTCCCCCTTTCCCCATAAACCCTGACACCGACGTGCGCAATTAAATAACAGGCCGAAAACGCCGGCCGGAGGAGAATATGAGTCCACGAAAACGAGACCGAGGATCATGGAGTGTTTTGTTTTCACGCGCTAAACTTTAGCACCTATCGTATCGTATAGATGTATAAATACTAGTTATGAATATTAAATGTAGTCTAATTACAAAACTAATTATATGGATGGAGTCTAATTCATGAGACGAATATATTAAATCTAATTAGTTTATGATTTGACAATGTGATGTTACCGTAACCATTTACTAATGATGGATTAATTAGTCTTAATAGATTCGTCTCATGAATTAGTCCAGGGGTTATGCAATTAGTTTTATAATTAGCTCATGTTTAATCCTCCTAATTAGCATCCGAACGTCCGATTAACATGTGCTAAAGTTTAGCATCTATTATCCAAACACCCGCTTAGTGCTGCCCCCTTCCCAACTTTTTAACTTTCTCGATAGCACACAACACATTCTCTCCTCCTCCTGCCCCACATCGTCTTCGGAAAAAGCAAATCATTTACCGGGTTGGAAAAAAAGAGTCCCCTTTGACGAGAATAAATTTCTATACAATGTAGGCAGCCTTTGAAGAATTATAGAGTCAACAACAACAACAACGATATGTTAATTATCCCGGTCGATAATCCTAGGGCCCATTGAAACCGAGGAAGACAAGCTCCTACGCCGTGCTAATAATGATGCTCCTCGCTCCAGCTGTTGGTTGCTCTTAGGATCAGCATGAACCATTTCTCTCCCGGTTTTTTTTTTGGCGACGGTGGATCGTCGAGAACTGGAGAGATCCCGTCCGTCTAATTTCCGTGTACGCTGGAGAGAACAGGGGTCCCTGTGCTGGGTGTGCAGGTGCGCGGGAGCCGTTGGGTGGTGCTGGCTGAGGCGAGAAGCGAGGTCATGACGACGACGTGCTCGGCTCGCGACGCAACGCAACGCAACGCAACGCGCCGGCCGTGGACGAGGCGGGGTAGGCTCGGGGGCTCGTGGCGTGTGGGCGTCGCGGCGACGACGGGGGCAGATCTCGCGCGGGTCACATGGACCTGCCTCCGTTACCTCCGCTGCGGGGCCCACCTGGAGGAGAGGGAGAGGCGCCGGCACGAGCGCTTCTCCTACGGCCCTACCGTACCCCTCTGAGGATCCTCGCGGGCCCCGCCCATGAGGGTGACGGCGACCGGGCGAGAGCCGAGAGCCCGAGACGAGACGGCCTGGGCTCCCCCCCCTTTGCTTGGAAGACCAAGGCGGCCTCGCTTTGCGTCCCCTGCGGTTAAAGAATTGACCGTGAGCAGGAACGGATCGACGCGCATGGTGTGACCGTGGAGAACTTTCACTCTTGGAGTCTTGGGCACTAGAAATTCCAACGATACGGAGGGAGAAATGCGCTACAATGCATGGCTGGGAGTCTCAGACAAAAGGTGCTGTATATTCTCGTCTCGTCTGGGGCCTCGCATCGTATGAACGAAACATGCAGTTCAAATGCTTTACTGCGACTTCGATACGCTGTCACAGATCTTGTCCTACTGCCAACCAAACAAATGCATGCTGTTCTTGGAGCCGAGCATTGTCAGGACTCTCTTCTCCTTTCTTCTTGGCAAAATGACCTGACAATGCGACCACGTACTCACTCATCGCACGGCACGAATCTCAACGACCTCCTCGGCCTCGCGCCGTGCTCTCCGATCAGCAAGCTACTAGAAGGCACGGCATCCATAAATTTGCCACAAGAGAAATCAAAAGGGGTGGGTAAAGACTGCAGCGAGAAAGCAACCGGAAGGAACTGTGGGAGGGGAGAGGAGCAGCGTGCAGGGCAGGAAGCAGCGAGTGGAGACACAGCCCATCCATCCCTTCCCTTCCCTCTCTCTCTCTCCCCTCCTCCCTCTTGCTTGCCATCCACACCAACACCACCCCAAAGCCAAGAACCAACTCATCGGAAGCAGAGACCACAGCGAAAAGGCGAGGAGGGGGAGGGGAAATCATGGAGCCGATTTGCTGTGGAGATTCGGGCGCGTGATCCGGTCGGATCTTGCTTTCCTGAGGGGCGATGGTGGTGGTGCTGCCTCTGCCTCTGCCGCTGCCGTGATGTGGCGTGCCATGGTGGTCGCCTCCTATGTCCTATATCCTCCTCCGCCTGCTCCCCGCTGCTGCCCTCTCCCCGAGATGCTGCATTAGCCACCGTTAAGCAACGCCTGCAGCAAGCAAGGAAGAGAGGCTTCCCTGAGCGACTCAAGGAGGAGAGCAAAAGGGAGGCCGGCCGTGCTGGTTGATTGATTCGTTCGGTTTCTAGTACTGGCTCTCGTCGTTCCGCGGCCATGACGGTGGTCGACGCCGAGTCGCGCTTCCACGTTCTCGCGGTGGACGACAGCCTCATCGACAGGAAGCTCATCGAGATGCTGCTTAGGAACTCGTCCTACCAAGGTGTGTATTTGTTTGCCTTCGACTGAATGCGAGGGAGGAAATGTTTCTCTTCTTTCTTCTCACCGATTCTTTTTTTCCTCATCTCCTTTGAATTGAATCCTTGTCCAGTGACCACTGTCGATTCCGGGAGCAAGGCCTTGGAGCTGCTGGGATTGAGGGATGAGGCGGACGACCCATCATCGCCTTCTTCCTCCTCCCCTGACCAACAGGTACTTGCCTGCTCTGCTCACCTCCATCATCTCCTGCCCCGATTGTTGGTCTTTGTTCTGGACTGTGACCAATCACGTGTCTGCCTCCCTCCCTCCCCTTGCAGGAGATCGATGTGAATCTGATCATCACTGACTACTGCATGCCGGGCATGACAGGGTATGATCTGCTGAAGCGGGTGAAGGTGAGATTCGCTGAGCGCCTTAAATTCCTTCTTTTCCCGTGTTTGGGCGTTCATAAATATTCATGGTCCACAACGACAGCGGGAGTAAAATTCTGTTCTTTCCTTGCCAACTTTGGAATCCAGGGGTCCTCCTCATTGAAGGACATTCCTGTGGTGATCATGTCGTCTGAGAATGTGCCTGCCCGGATCAACAGGTGAGCTCAGAACTGCATTGAAATTAAACCTTCTCTCCTCCTTACTATCCCGTCCTGTTTTCATCCAGCATTTATCATGTTGGTCCACTCACTAGGCAGGAGAATTTAGCTATTACTGCAGTTCATAGAATCGGTACGTACATGGCCTGAGGTACCAGATGGAAATGATTGTTTTTTTTTTACTGTTCTGGCCTCCTGCCTCCCTGGTTCTGAACTGATTAGCAGTGCAGTACATGGTACATATCTTGGTGAATGAAAGGGTGGGGCTAATCTAGGGAGCATAAGGAATATAATGCCATCATGCCAGATTACCAGTTTTGCCTAAAAGAATTGAATGGGTGAATGCCTGAGGCAGAGGGATTATTTAATTTAGTGCTCGCAGAAAGGCTTCTTCAGGCGTTGGGATTGATTTCTTAACTAGTTGGAGCACTAAAAGATTTGCAACTTTCGCCTCTGAATTTTGTGCCTTGGATTAGTTATAGTTAAAGGCCGGCTAGTCTGTTTGCTTTGTTGTAGGTCTAAAGCTTGCAAACAAATAAATATTCCTGCAAAACGCTGCCTTGAATTTTTTTTTCCTAGTAAGCTCATCTCTCTGCTGGCTGAACCATTACTGCCTGCCTAAAAATTTTGAATTTCCTCAAAGTGTCCAATTAAATTCAAACAAGGCTGATAGCAGCCAAATGTAGAAGATTTGATCTTTTTCAGATAAGAACACAAGAGGGGTATAGTAGTGTGATTTGACATGGCAAAGGAAGGGGAAAATCCAGGGAATTCCCCAGAACAGCTCCCTTGACGTTGCTGTGTAATGGAAGAGTGGGATTGGAAGGGCAATGAATGCGCTGTGTTTTCATGCATAGATCGCATATCTTGGCGACAGCGATGTAAAGCATAGGAAAGGTCCCTCTCAGTGCCTTGCTGTGGTGGGCCAAGATCTCATGAAATCTTTCGGGGGGACACACACCCCAAACGGATTTATTGCAAAAAGCTATATATCTATATTTTCTTCTTTTTCGAGTTTTATCGAGTATTTTTGTGGTCACTGTCCGGTGGTCAAAATTTCTGGGATGGGAACCCATTCATTAAAGAAACACGATCATGCGCTGGGGCTGCGCTGAGTCAAAAGAGCCCTGAAATTCATAAGACCGGATCTTTTCCTTGTGGTAGCAAAGATCTCTGACATGCCTGCCCTGTCCTTGGAGTGATGTGAGCACTCGTCTCAGAGGCAGAGCGGAGAAACCAAAGGGGAAAAGAAGAGGATTTTTTTTAAATTTTTCCTCCCTTCCAGGCAACCTGTTTCCCTCCCATTTTTCGCTAACGATTGGACTCAAAAACTTCAGGTGCTTGGAAGATGGCGCCGAGGAGTTCTTCCTGAAGCCCGTCAAGCTCGCCGACATGAAGAAGCTCAAGTCTCATCTCCTGAAAAGGAAGGAGCCCAAGATGTGCCAGCCGCAGATACAGCCTGAGCCCGAACAGAAGCTGGAGCCACCGCCACAGCCGGCGCACAAGCCGGAGGAGGCCGTGGCAGAAGCGACCGCTGACGGAACAGCAGCCATCAGCGACTGCAACGGCAGCAACAAGAGGAAGGCGGCGGCCATGGAGCAGCAGCAGGAGGGGCTCACGTCGCCGGAGAGCACCAAGCCAAGGCTGTCCAATAGCAGCCTGGCAGTGGAGACCTGAAAAGGCAACCGAATTGATCAACCAACCAACCAGAACCACCTCCCTACTAAGAATTTAATTTTCCTTCTTTCTTCTGCTGTTCTTTTGGAGGGGCTAATCATTCATGGGATGGATGGATGGATGGATCATTAGCTCCTTGGGAGGAAGGGGTGGGGGTTTAGCTCGAAGTGAAAAACAATTTACGGCATACTTATATAGTAGCTGCTTCGGCCTGCAAATTTTGTTGTGCTCAGGGACACCCTTGTGTGTTCGTTAGAAAAAGATGGGAGGGGGTTGGGGGAAAGGAAGTTGTAGATAAAGGCAGCGCCTTTGGATGCTCTTGTTTAGGCTAATTTTAATTTGATGATGGCTTACTATGCCACTGACTGGCTCAAAGGCTGTGACCTGTGATGATGGTTTTGCACAGCACAGTTCGGTGGATCAATCGGTTTTACTCTTCCCTTCTGCTGATGATGGTTTTTTACGGATGCAATTGTGCTGTGGCATCTACCGCACATCTTTCCTGCTACCACACCGTTGAGCTGATAAAAGGAAGAGAAGCAGTGGCCTAGGGCCCAGCGTGTGTGTGTACGAGATGACCCAAGCTGCTTCGCATCAGCTTGACGGTGGGGAAGCAAACAATCTAGGAGTGGTCCACGGCTCCACGCCACGCCGATCTGAAACAGCGTTGCGGTGACAGACGACGGGTCTCCGTTCCGACGCAACTGAAACATGAACTTGAGCTGAAAAATCTCTAGGACGGGACTGTAGCAGTAAGGGGCGTTGATTCACACAGGATGATTGAATTTGATAAGATGAGAATAAATAAACAGCAACAATTATTGTAAAGAAATAAGGAAGAAAGGTAAGCAGACACTGTTTCGTACGTGTGCCATACTGGCATGGCATTAGATTATGGCGGTATTCGCAGCATCGAAGCAACTACGGGTGGTTGGGCGGGAATAGGGCAGGATCCGGCAGGATCACCCCGGATCGAATAAGCTACTAATATCCGGAGATCTCTCTGATCACACCGCCACCGGCCGAAATAGAAAAAAAAGTGTCCCTGGATCGGAATTCAATTTCAATCGGTTCAGTTCAAGCCCATGCACGCACGCATGGTCAGGATGCGTTGCATTTGGGCATCCATCCATCCGGTGCCAAGTTGCGCCCTGCAAATTGCTCCCCCTCGCTTTGCTATTCGCTCGCTAGCTTGTCATGACAGCCTTGCCTTGCGCGGGAGCCGGGAGGGAGGAGGATGCCATTTGCATGCGAATGCATGGGGGCGGGCAGGCACGCAACTGCTTCCGGGATTTGGCGTACCACGCTTGTCGTTTTCGCGCTTTTCTGCTGCTACCTCCTTTGGGGTTGGGGTGGGCACGGCCGCGACGACCGGACAATGAGATTCTTCCGGACCAATAAACAAGAAATGCTATGCGCCAATAAGAACTCTTTCTTCATAAAAAAAATTAAGTAAAATGTATGAATGACCATTATATTTATTAGTTTCTTTCAATTTAGCCAACGTACTTAAGAAAGTGTATATCACAGTCATTAAGATTACGCGACTCTATCGTGACTCTCTAGTGATACGCATTCGGATGACGTGGCATCCAACGTGGCCTAACTGAGGATTTCCCCCTAAAAAACATGTATATTTACCCACAGTGGAATTTGCAAAAGATGTCCCGCAATGGAGTTAAAGAGGAGGGATTATATATGAAATCAAGAGAATCAGTAAGAGGAGGGATAAATGGAACAAATAAATGAAAAGACAATGCCATTTGTCCACGATGGAGCAATTTTTAAATATACATGTGCTTTTTGTGAAGAAAAACCTCAGCCATGCCTAGCTAGATGCCACATCATTCGAATACGTATTGCTAGAGAGCAAATAATGACCGTATTAATACAGTTGAGCAAATTTAATGATCATGATTTACACTTTCTTAGTACAATGACCAAATTGAAATAGGCTAATAAGTATAATGACCATTCATGCATTTTACTTTAAAAAAACTTTCAAACTGTTAGGCTGCATTTTTGCACCTCCTTTGTTCTTCCAAACTTTGCACTGTTTGTACCCAAGTGAAATCCAATTTTCGTGTTGGTTTTTGCCACCGTACCCTGGAAGCTCGTATTACAGAGAAAGGCCATCTTGTCCACCGGCCGGCCTACTGAAACAAGGCCTCGTTTGATACTTGGGCCGGAAAGAAGCCGCCGCCGCGACGGTCCAGGCCCATCTCCGTCCGAACATCTGTAGCGTCCTGGACTCTCGCGCGAGTGGCGATGGAACAGCTGATTTTGTCTTCTCACGAGGAACAGACACTTGTTGAATCCACTCCAACTGGAACTGGAACTACTCGGCAGTTGTAATCCTGAATTCCAGATCCACCCCGCCATCCCCAATCCCTCATCGGAGAGGATTCATAGCTAGTAGGTCACTCGTCGATCGCTTCCTTCCTGCTGCGCCGTCTTGTGTCGTTCCAGGTACGAATGCTCGGCTCACATCGCTCGGGCTAATGGGCTAGAGTTCCGCCGCGTCTTGGTCGTTGGGATCAAGGATCCATCTCTAATCACTTCCTCCCATCATCGATCTTCGATCGCTTCCTGCCCTTCTTCCACCCCTGCAGGTACGACACCCATCCTCATCTCCAACCGCCCCACCGCCGGATAGAGTTTCTATTGTTTGGCTGCTTCTATTTTTATCGGTTTGTTGTTGGGATCAAGGATCGATCCGGGTATCATCCTCTTGACCTCGATTGGGGGAAGAAGGGAGGGAGGTTTTGAAGTTGGATTCGAGGGCTGCGGCGACGACGAGATTGAAGAGCACGGGGCCGCGGCTCTGAGGGGCTTCGTTAAATGGCGAGGGGTCCGGGCGGAGGGCATTGAGGGTGCTCGGAGGAGCGAAGGTGGCGACGAGGTTGGATAACCCAACGGTGAGGAACTGAGGAGTTCGGGTGTTTACTTCGATCTGGTTCAACCAGAGTGTGCAGGGCTGGAGAGGAAATTGGAGAAAGTGGCCTTTTACAAACCATCCTGAAACTCTACTTTGTTCGGCTGCAGTTGTTAAGCGCATCCAGTGTGGTCTGCTATTCTATAGTGCCGCCACTGTACTACTGTAGTACTGCACCTGGTTCAATTTCCATAGTGGCATACTCCTAAAATCAATTAACTGGCTTGCATTGCATACTCCAATTGCAGCATTCCCAATAGCCATTTCTTCTGAGTTCTGAGATGGTATTTTCATGTTTTTTCAGGATATGTGTTTGTAACAGTTCATTTTGAGGAAATCGGTACCCTTGTGTGACCATTATGGCATTAGCTTATGCCAGTGCTGTGGTTCCTCCCTCCAACCGTTCATATAAAGCTTGGGAGGATCCGTCATTCTTCAAGTGGAGAAAGCGGGATGCGCATGTGCCATTGCGCTCACAGGATACGCTGGAAGGTACAATCTAAAGTGCTCTTTCTATAGCAGATTCAGTCTTGCAAGGGTAATTGTCCTAATGATTTCAAACTGTCTGATCGATTTGCTTCCTTTTCTTTCCTATGATAGGAGCCCTGAGGTATTGGCATGAACGAAGGAATGTGAACTATCTCAATGCTGACACTGCTGTATGGAATGATGATGCGGTTCGCGGTGCTTTAGAAAGCGCTGCTCTTTGGTCCAAGGGCTTACCGTACACAAAATCTCTAAGTGGGTACTGGAAATTTCTTCTGGCTCCTTCAGCAGAAAGTGTTCCCGAGAAATTCTTTGATGCTCATTTTGATGACTCAAACTGGGAGGCTTTGTCAGGCATGCTTTTTAGTTGAGATAGTGCTTATTGTTTATCATGTTCTTTTGCACATTTTTGAAATTTACTCTGAAATGAAAGCCAACTTTCTTGCAGTACCCTCCAATTGGCAAATGCATGGGTTTGACCGTCCAATCTACACAAATACCACGTATCCTTTCCCAATAAATCCACCATTTGTGTCCACTGATAATCCCACCGGTTGTTACAGGACAGTTTTTCACATCCCAAAAGAGTGGAAAGGTATGTTTTTAACGTAATATTTTGTAATATTCTTTTTCTGCGCAGCAATTGTGATAGTTTGGTGATAGTTGCCACCCTATTTTTGTATCCTCACTTCTCCAAATCCTATATTGCATTTCAACTAGCATAAGTGACCTTAATACTAAGAGTTTTAGATAAAATGAAGATATTGTCAAGGAAGTTAGTTTCATTTTTGCCAGTTATGATTTGAATAACCTTGACTTATAAATATTTGTTTATTTTGAGGGGATATCTGATCCATTAACTTGAAAAAAAGTTCTGATTGTGGAAGGCTTCTTGTCAAAGGATTTTACAATGTTTGTGCGATTCTTAAGGAGTTTATGGCTTGGCATGGCTATTGCATAGCTTGCTATCTCCTTGGACACACTGTTCTGTGTTGGTTACACTTACACCGTTACAGATTGTAAGCGAGATTGGAACATATACAGGGTTACAAGCATTTATAGGTGTCGGTTACAAGCATATATAGGCAAGGATGTCCTAGGGTTTGGTTTATAGAATCACAACTGGGATCCTTGCCTATCAATTAACCAATCTACCATGCGTATGGGCTCTAAGCCCTGATGCTGCACGTTACCCATGGGCCAATATGCCAACCGAGCAAGCTGTCTAACACACATGTTTCTCAATTTATTTTCTTTGCTATGTTATTCTTTTATGTCTTGTGGGATGCATCTTATGACATTTTCTGAACACTTTTCCTTTCCTCAACATGCATAATTCTGTTGTCTTTGATATTTACATGGATGCAGTACTAACATTCCCCATCATTTTGAGCAATTCTGAGTTGATTATGAATTCTGATAGGTCGGAGGATCTTGCTGCACTTTGAAGCTGTTGATTCTGCTTTTTTCGCTTGGGTAAATGGGGTGCCGATTGGGTACAGGTATGAAAAAAAACGAAATGCATTGAATTGTTTTCCTTGTACTCCATTTTATTTGTAATCTACAGTATAAACGATTTATCAAGCTAACACTTGATGGTAAACTGATTCCTTGTTCACTTCCTTGCTGCTAATGGATCCAGTGAAGCCTGCTATTTTTATTACTATTTAAATATCTGACCCATATATTTTGCATTCTCTCCTTAAGTTCATAAATGCAAGAAAATTTGGCAGCACGAACTGTTTATTGTGTGGGATCAACAAATTTATGTTACATGTTATACATATAGGTCTTTTCAGCAATCTAGTTTCAATTTACCATATCTCACATTCTACTTGTAGAAGTGAAGATTCTTCCCAACCTTATAATTATGTTTTCTTGTATTGAAGTGTTATCCAAAGGCTTAGATGTATGAAATTCTGCATTCTTTATGAATATAGCATCAAGAATGGTACTGTATGTTAGCCATCAAATTCTTGACATGTACGTTGCATTGACATTTTCTATTTGGTTGTTTCCCTTCTAAAAGAAATTGTTCATGTTCCATGGAAATTTTGGGTTAAGAAATGCTAAAATTTGTTATGATGAGTGTATTTTTCCTGTGATTTAGGTGTGTTGGGCCTCTGGCTACCAGCTGCTTTTTTTCATTTTATGATAAATAAATATTTGACTATGGCGTGTTAGTCTAGATGATATAAATATTTTGCTATGGATGCTTTTGATTGCAGAAGATCCTTGAAGTTTTCTAATAGCACAGAATGCGTTATTGTAATGCTCATACCGGTGGTGACCTACTTTTTGTTATTATAGATTTGTAATGAATTGTCTGTTTGAGTGTTGGCTTGATGTGTCAATGCAGCCAGGACAGCAGGCTTCCTGCTGAGTTTGAAGTTACTGATTGCTGCCATCCTTGTGATTCAGACAAGGAAAATGTTCTTGCTGTTCAAGTTATGAGGTGGAGTGATGGCTCTTATCTAGAAGATCAAGACCATTGGTGGTTATCTGGTATTCACAGGGATGTTCTACTACTATCAAAGCCACAGGTTAACTCCTTGAATCTTTCTTACATTATAAATGAATTTCTAGCTGTTGTTTGCAACTTTTTTTAAAAAAAATATATGGGATACTTAAGCTTCGTATTTGGTGTAATTTGACCTCGTTTAGTCTTGAATAAGGTGCCCTATGTCATGAGTTTGTTAAAATATGGCACATTAATTCATCAGTTAATCCTGTAAGCCATTTCTGGCTAGCAACGCACGTGAAATCAGCTATGTCGATAAAACCAAGATAGACATCACCTGAGTTTTTCGCATGTTATTCCACTGGATCATACTGATAGTAGGTCATACTAAACTTGAACTTTTCCCTGAGGCAACAACTGCAAGTTAGCCATCAATGATCAATCTCTTGACATGTACTTTGCATTGACATTTTCTATTTGTTTTATCTATTTCCCTTAAAGAGATTATTCATGTTCCACCGAAATTTTGGGTTAATAAGTGCTAAAATTTTCTTTGCAGATTTTTATTACAGATTACTTTTTCAAAGCAACCATGGATGAGAATTTCAGTTTAGCTGATATCGAGGTAATTCTAGTCCCCATCTTGGCAGGGTTATCAGTTATGCAAATTGGGTAGTGGAGATGATTTGATTCATGATGCACCAAATTGTGGGGGAAACTAGTGAAGATGGTTGCAGAGTGCAGATCTTTTCCTTACCTTTTTTCTTCATTCTTTTGGATTGGAATGCTAATTAACTAAAAAATTTATTGCTGTATTAAATTATATCTATTATTCACAAGCACATGATCAATCAAGTATTGAACCACCAAAGGAATAATTGATAAGTATTTAGAATCTTGTATTTATTACGCAACCGACCAAACATTATATACTTATGCAGTTTTGATGCTTGCTTAGCTTGCTTTAGATTTGTATGGCCCCCCTTTTCAACATCAAACAGCAAGCAACACATTTTCTAGGGCAATTCATTTGTCATTTCCTATTGTTGTTTTCTCATGTGGCAAAATCCAGGTGTTGTAGTTGCTGATTTTGCATTTGTCAGGGAAATATTTATTCTGATATTGCTATGTTTAAATTCACTTCTAATGTTGTTTTGTACGTCAGGTTGAGGTGGAAATTGATTCACACAAGCAAGACCGGGAGCATGTTTCAACTTTGTCTATTGAAGCCGCACTTTATGATAATTCTGGACCATCTATCAGTTTAGATGGTGATCTTTCATTTGCTAATGTGGTTAATTTGAAACCGAAGCCAAAAACAAGTCGAGGCCCTTGTCTTGGTTTTCATGGTTATGTTCTTGGTGGAAAAATAGAAAATCCAAAACTTTGGTCTAGTGAACATGTAAGAAATCTAATCCAAGGGGAATTCTACTGCCGAACTACACTATTACAGTCCAACTGTATAAAGTTATGTCTTTTAACTATTCTTCCTCTTCTAACAGCCCAACTTATACACACTTGTTGTTCTCCTTAAAGATGCCAATGGGAAGCTTATTGAGTGTGAATCATGCCAAGTGGGCATTCGCAATGTGGTCCGTGCACACAAGCAAATGCTTGTCAATGGATGTCCTGTTGTACTAAGAGGTGTCAACAGACATGAGCACCATCCACGCCTTGGAAAGACAAATATAGAAGCATGCATGATCAAGGTTGATATCCTCTGTCATATTGGAGAGCATTTTAACACATCATCTCTCTGGTTTAATTTAATCATCTGCCCAACTTCAGATCTATACAATCTATCTATTTGTGACAGGATCTGATTTTGATGAGGCAAAACAATATTAACGCTGTAAGAAATAGCCATTATCCCCAGCATTCGAGGTGGTATGAGTTATGTGACATTTTTGGTCTTTACGTAATCGATGAAGCCAACATCGAGACACATGGCTTTGATGAAAATAGCCATTTCAAACATCCTACACTAGAACCTATATGGGCAAATGCAATGCTTGATCGTGTTGTTGGCATGGTGGAGAGAGATAAGAATCATGCATGCATTATTGTATGGTCCCTGGGAAATGAATCTTCATATGGTCCCAATCATGCTTCCATGTCTGGTAAAACATTCTTCCTTGTGACAGTTCATTTTTTCTGTCTTCCCATCTAATGGTAACATTCTTTTAGGGTGGATTCGTGAAAGGGACCCGACAAGGCTCCTCCATTATGAAGGAGGTGGTTCCAGAACATCATCCACAGATATTGTATGCCCCATGTATATGCGTGTCTGGGATATTATTAAGATAGCAAAAGACCCATCTGAAACAAGGCCCTTAATTCTCTGCGAGTATGCTTACTTTTTTCTCACATATTGACTTGATTCTCTTTGTCAGTTTTCGTATTATTAGCATGATTAAAGAAACTTTTTCTCTCCTCTTTGCTTTCAAGATATTCGCATGCTATGGGAAACAGTAACGGAAATATTGATGCATATTGGATGGCCATAGACAACACTTTTGGGCTCCAAGGAGGTTTCATATGGGACTGGGTTGATCAGGTTGTGGCCTATTTTCCCGTTCTTGACCTTTTGTCCACATCGCTGAAAATGGTGTTGCATGCTTATACTGACCTCTGTGTGATTCTAGTGTGTAAGCCTCTAAGGCATCATTATGTGTCTCACTGGATAGGTCAGGTTATGACCTATTTGTTTGATTAGTGAATAAAAATAGAAAAATGATCATTACAAACTGACTTTCTTTAACTTTCATCATTTCCTAAAAATTTGACATGCTAATCTAGTACATTATCAAAATGCCTTAAAATGGACCATTGATGAATTTTCTTTCTTTTCTTATGCCATTGTTTGTTTCTCAGTGCTATCCTTCTCCCCTTTTTTATGTCAGGGTTTACTAAAGGAGGATTCAGATGGATCCAAATTTTGGGCATATGGTGGCGACTTTGGAGATACTCCTAATGACCTAAACTTTTGCCTCAATGGCATTGTGTGGCCTGATCGGACAATTCACCCAGCTGTTCATGGTAACTGGAAATACTAGGGAAAAATGTTTTGCTTTCTTATGTATCAATTTGTTAAATTAATGTCTTTGTCTCCAAAGCCACCGGATGCCAAATTTAGTTTACCAGATTTATTCTGGTTGCAGAAGTTAAATACCTTTACCAGCCTATCAAAATATCATCAGCAGATAACATGCTTAAGGTAACCTCTGGTTGATATTTTGTAGTCATGAAATCATGTTCTTGTGTGCTTTGTGCAATGTGCATCTAATGGTTCCATCATTATCATACAGATTGAAAATGGACACTTTTTCGATACAACAGAAGCTTTGGACTTCAGTTGGGTTCTTCAAGGAGATGGTTGCATCTTGGGCTCTGGTTCGCTGAATGTTCCAACTTTAGCACCGCAGACTAGTCACCTTATCAACATGGAATCGTCACCTTGGTTTGCTCTTTGGAGTACTTGTGCAGTCAAAGAAGTATTTTTGTCTGTAAATGTGAAACAGAGGTACCATACGCGATGGGCTAAAGATGGTCATCTCTTGGCTTCAGCACAACTTTGTTTACCTCAGAAAAATGGCTTTGTTCCCCATGTATGTTTTCTTAGCCTGATCCTGTTACTACTTCACTCCTATTTTTTCTGCATTACCTTACAGCCTAATATCACCTTCAGGCAGTAGCATTCTCCAGTAGCCCTCTGGTCTGTGAACGCACTGGTGATAGTGTAATAATCAGCAAGAATGATGCCTGGAAAATCAAAGTGAACAGTCAACTGGGAACAATAGACAGTTGGAAGGTACGTAGAATGCTCACTGCAGACTAAAAAAGAATGTGTTGTCCACTTCTATACTTCTATGTTAGGCAATTAACAATAATACGCCCTCCATTTTTTTAAAGCATGTGACATTTAGGGCAAGCTAATTGGTTTAAAAACTAAACATCATATACTTAAAAACAGAGGGAGTATATGCCAAGATCTAACCTAGGCAAGGGCTCAAAGCCTTGAAGCGAGGTGTTACTGGGTATTTGGGTTATTCCAAACAGGGAGCAGGTTTAAATCAAGTGACAACTAAATCTATCTCATACATGCACTGTAGATATTTAAATAAACTTTTTGTTTCATCTCCACAGTGTCTGATACGCAGGCGTGTTCATCACCACACCACTGTGTTGGTTTAGAAAATTTTAAGGGCTTCACTTTTAACTGGCTTTACATAGAGCATGTTGCAACTTATGAGCGTCTGTGGCTTGTGAATTGTGATTGAACTCTTGGCAAGATGACTTATGCTTTTCAAGCTTTATGTTTGTCATTATAAGGGGCTGCCATGTCCTGCTGCATTCGTTCCTTTTTTTTAATAAAAAACATAGATTCTGCAATGGGATATCCTCCCCACCACTTTTTTTTCTCTATACAACAGTTCTGTCAATTTTTTATAATATCCTTGAACCATTTTCACTGCATTCCAGTAGCTACCAGTCATATTACTCCTGCCAAGCTTAACTAACTTTTGCAATTTGATCTCAGTGTCTACACCTTTACTCTGTTTGAGAAAACTTGGAAATTATCAAAAAGGAAAAGGGGTCAAAATCTGAAACTAATGCTGCTACTGTTAATTAACAGGTCAGCAATGTTGAGCTTATGAGCAAGGGGATATTCCCATGCTTTTGGCGCGCACCAACTGACAACGACAAAGGAGGTTTCTACACCAAGCCCTATGTTTCGCAATGGAGAGAAGCCTCCCTCGATAACGTCTCGTTCTACAGCAGCCAGTTTTCCGTGAAGGAATTGCCCGACAACACTGTGGAGCTTTCCACTGTCTACTATGGTCTTCCTGGGAACTTACCCAAGCCCGACGATGCTGCTCTTTCACAAGCTCCCGAGTCTACTCTTTTCCAGGTGAACATGCTCTGCCGGATCTACGAGTCAGGCGACGTGGTTCTTGAGTATGAGGTAAACCCCAAGGCCGATCTCCCTCCCCTTCCCCGGGTCGGTGTCGTGTTCAACGCAGAGAAATCCCTGAGCCACGTCATGTGGTACGGGAGGGGCCCGTTCGAGTGCTACCCCGACCGCAAGGCTGCGGCGCACGTCGGCGTGTACGAGAGCAGCGTGGAGGACCTTCACGTGCCGTACATCGTCCCGGGCGAGTGCGGCGGCCGGGCGGACGTCAGGTGGGTGGCGCTCCGGAACGCCGACGGCTTGGGCCTCCAAGCGTCGGTCCATGGCGAGTCCCCGCCGATGCAGATGAGCGCGAGCTACTACGGCACCGAGGAGCTCGACCGGGCGACCCATGTCCACAAGCTGGTGAAGGGGGATGACATCGAGGTTCGTTTGCTCTTGAGCTCCTGCTGACATTATATTGATCGAGCTCCGGACTGATCGGAGAGTGATGGTGAAATGGCTTGTGTTTGTGTTTGCAGGTGCATCTTGACCACAGGCACATGGGGTTGGGCGGGGACGATAGCTGGACGCCGTGCGTGCACGAGCAGTACCTGCTGCCGCCGACCCGCTACGCCTTCTCCATGCGGCTCTGCCCCCTGCTGCCATCGTCGTCGTGCCATGACATCTACAAGTCCCAGCTCCCCTAGTGACGAATGACGATATGATGTGATGTGTGCCGGACAGCCGAGGCCGGAGGCACGTCAGCACGTGAGAGGGCAATGGAATGGAACCAAGTGAAATAATTAGGAAATGATGCAGAGACGCCTTCCGCTCCTGCAGTGGCCAGGATGTTGGGCTGGCCGACTTTTTTATTTTATTTTTTTTGTCCTTTTTATAAAAGATTCTTACAAATACGCTCCTGGTGGAACCATTTCAAAATCTGAACCCAAGCTTACACGTCTCGGCGCCAGCCTTCCTTGCGTCAAGGTCCATAGTAGCTGCGTGGATGCTGACGTGGCGGGGGTTTGGCGTCAGCTATCGTGAGGCCAAGCTTGCCGCTGTGGATTTTGGCAACAAGCTTGGCGCTGTAGATCTTGGCGCCGAGTAGTTATCCTGTACCTCTTGGCAAAAACGAAATAATTAATTATTTCGTGGAGTATACAACAAACCACACCAAAGATCTGAGTTCAAATCCTTATGTTGATTTTTTTTTCTATATTTTATTTTTTTTATTGTACTGTGATTTGTTGTATGTTTCTTGGAATAATTATACTTATTTCATTCGAAATGCTGTCGGGGTGGGAAGCGCGCCGCCGTCGGGGTGGATGAGGAGGACGTCGGGGTGGAAGGTTGAAGAAGAAAGGTCACAGGAGTCGGATGGAAAAGAAAAGGAACGATGGGAAAGGGAAAGAAAAAGAACGATGGGAAGGTCACAGGAGTCGGATGGAAAAGAAAAGGAACGATGGGAAAGGGAAAGAAAAAGAACGATGGGAATGGATAGATAAGAAGCGTTAGAATTTTTTAAGCGAACGTCCGACGCGGCATTACCGATATTTTTTCTCTATTCATGATTCATTGGACGTCGTATTCGGATTCGGAAAGCGTCTTTTCTTTCTGGTGCCATCTGTTTCGCTCGATTACGACGACAGCGCTGTCTGAGAAGACCTGGGGGCAGGGCAGCCACGCCGATTGGTTGGAGACTCGAGAGAGATGGCATTGCCCGCCCAGAGCGCCGCCCTCCTCGCTGCGGCCGTTGCCATAGCCGCCGCCGCCTTCTTCCTCCCTCCGGATTCCCGCCTCTCATGTACGCCGACGCCGCGCACGCCGCCGGCCGTAGCCCTCCACCCATCTCCCCCCTCTCGCGCTGGTTATTGGAGAGCACTGTAGCTCAGGATTTAACTCTCGTCTCTCTCCCCTTGCATCGCGTTGCAGGGACGCCGCGGGGCCGCTTCGCCGACATGATCCTGGCCAACGCCACCATCTACACCGCCGACCCCGCCCGCCCCTTCGCCGCCGCCATGGCCGTCCGCGCCGGCCGCGTGCTCCGCGTCGGGACCTACGAATCAGTCAGGGAGCTCAAGGGTCGCCACACGTATGAGCTGAATCTCAGCGGGAACGTCGTGCTGCCGGGGTTCATCGACTCCCATGTGCACTTCATTGAAGGCGGCCTGCAGGTTTGCTTACCTCCCATTACACATGGGCATTCGCCAATTCCCAATTTGCTCAGCGACGTTACAGTAGATTAGGCAAATTGTTTCTCAGAGTGTACTCTACTAGCTTTCTAATACTACTACTATCTGAACCTGCTGCAGTTGGCGAGGATGCCACTTCGAGGGGTCAGAAGCAAAGACGACTTCATCAGCAGAGTCAAGGAAGCTACCAGAGGTGCCGTCATATTTGTTTGTTGCTTATGCAAGCCTGTTATCACAAATTGAGAACCCACCAGCTGTCTCTGAATTCCGTGACACCCGCGAGAAGCTTTCTATTGTAGCACATCATGCAAAAAGTAGGTTGCTGTAGTGCAGGGGCGTGTTGGATTAAGTGCCAACGCTTTGTTTTAGCACTGTCAAAGCTTTCTACAGACTACAAAATACCAACATTTCTGAGACTTATATATTTTCTGAACAGATAAGCATCCAGGACAGTGGATTTTAGGAGGAGGGTGGAATAATGATGTTTGGGGTGGTGATTTTCCTGCTGCTGCTTGGCTGGATGATATATCACCAGATAATCCAGTGTGTTTTCAAACTCAGTGAGTTGAACCTCGTTTCAGAAGCCATGACAGCAGGACTTCCAACTGAATTATTTCAATTGCAGGTCTGGCTCTCACGCGTGGATGGTCATGTGGGAGTAGCCAACTCAGTAGCTATGAAGATTGCTGGGATTGACAGAAGCACAAATGATCCAATTGGTGGAACCATCATGAGAACAGCTGAAGGAGGTAATGCGACTAATTAACATTTGCCTTCAGCCCTATACTAACCTAATGGTACCTCGTACATAAATTTTTTATTACTATACTATCAGGTTATTACCTCACTTGTTAGTTCTGCATTAAAATTTATAGTTAGGGATAACCAAATTATCTGACATCTATTGTTACTTGTAGAGCCTACTGGTCTTCTAGTGGATACTGCTATGAAGCTTATGTTTGATGTTATTGAAAAAGTTTCTATTCATGAAAGAAGAGAGGCGCTTCTTAGAGCAAGTAGGCATGCCCTAATGAGGGGGGTGACTACTGTTGTTGATCTGGGTAGTTACTTCCCTGGGGCCTCATCAGAGAAAGCATGGCAAGATTTTTCAGGTATTCTGTAACACTTTTTTGCTAGTAACTTGGGCAAGATTTAGAAGGATTCACTTTTGTAGTTATTTCATATATGGCCTTCTTTGTATTCCTGAGTCCTGACATATGTATTTTTATGACTAAAGATGTCTATGAGTGGGCACACTCTATGCAAAAAATGATGATCAGAGTATGCTTATTCTTCCCAATGCCCACATGGTCTCGTGTTTCTGTAAGTTTGCTCCTTGAATTAAGCCAAGCTCTTCGGTGATAAGTCTTTAATTTACGTGAATATACCTTGAACATACATCTTTCATCTGTTAGGATCTTATTGGTGAGAATGGTCGATCACTAAGTCAATGGATACATCTGGGTGGTGTTAAAGCTTTTCTTGATGGGTCTCTGGGTTCTTCAAGTGCATTGTTCCATGAGGTGAATAGTTTGCTCCTCTTCTACTTACCAAACCACTTAAGTTTACTTTTGTTTTTAAGTTCTTATTGGTAAATTTTTGCAGCCTTATGAGGGTGATCCTGATAATTATGGTCTCCAAGTGACAGATATGGACAATCTTCTCAACAGAACATTAGAGTCTGACAGATCTGGACTTCAGGTAGACATTTTTTGTTTGATGTATCGTTCATTTTCAACTAGCATCATTCTAGAAAGTTATAATGTTTTTTTGACAGGTTGCAGTACATGCGATTGGGGATAAAGCTAATGACATGTTGCTGGATATGGTTGAAAAGGTTGTTGATTTGAATGGGATGAAGGACCGTAGATTCCGGGTGTGTTCTGATTGGCATATTGCTGAATAATAATATTTTTCCCTCTTATCTTCTTAATGGAATTTGAACTGAGTCTTTGTTTGCGGACTCAGATTGAACATGCCCAACATCTGGCTCCAGGTGCAGCAAACCGCTTTGGCAAACATGGTACCATTGCATCGGTGCAGGTACCGTTCCATTGCTACTTGTCTACTTGGAGACCATAATATATTGGTATTATGCTTTGCAAAGCAGATTGCGCATTGCAATCTTCATCTTCTGAAATATATGCCTTACTGTTCACAGCCAGATCATCTATTAGATGACGCCGACTCTGCTGCAAAGAAGATTGGGTTGGAACGTGCCGAGCGAAGTTCCTATACGTTCCGATCACTGTTAGCTGGCGGTGCACAGCTAGCTTTTGGTTCCGACTGGCCTGTACGTAATTCTGCAGATTTTTCAACACCTGAACTCTGTTTTTCTGTCACCACATAGTAAGTTAGCAGGTATATTGTTACTGTCTTGCAGGTTTCAGATATCAACCCCTTACAGGCGATTCAGACAGCAATGTCCCGTAAGCCTCCTGGATGGGAGGCCCCCTGGATCCCTGCAGAACGCTTATCCCTCGATGAATCACTGAAAGCGTAAGCCCCCTGCGGTTTAACGTTCTTTGGCATATACATCTTGCTGCAAAATGCTAATGGATGGATGTCTCTGACAAACGAAAACAGGCACACGATACATGCTGCCTACGCCTGCTTCCTGGACCATGCCGTGGGCAGCCTTTTTCAAGGGAAATACGCCGATTTCGTGGTCCTGCCTTCCACTTCGTGGGACGACTTCGCCAGGGATCTGCCGGCGCACGTCCTGGCCACGTACGTGAGCGGCAAGCTGGCCTACCCTTGAGGCATGCCCAAATCGATTGGCGCTCTGAAGAATCTTATATTTTTTTAAATTAAGGATAAAATCATTCGGCCTTGGGCACGAATGAATGCCTATAGCCAACTTACATAGACCTGATAGAAACTCAGCATTTAAGCTATGACTCAAGACCTGACAGAGACTCAGCATTTACGCCATGACTCAAGAGCTGATAGAAGCTCAGCATTTGAGCAATGACTTAAGGATCACACCAAACTACTGGCAAACCCTCCAAACAGCACGTTCTGATACAACTCTTCACCAACTAAACTGACGCGCAGCTATTGAAGAATTCGCCTCCTAAAGTTTCAGCTATACTTGTTGAAGAACTCCATAGCAGTTACTTCAAGCCTGCTGCAATTTTTCTTTAGATCAATTTTCTCTTCCTTCTTTGATAGCACTGACCATGTTCTTGTCCCTCTGAACCCATGTTCTTGTCCCTCTGAAGATTACTGAAGAATCTTATATGGGTAGCATGAATAGAATTTGTAGAACCACGACCACCATTGTTTGAGAGGTAGTATATGTACGATGCGTATAGAGTTAGCGTATACCAGAATTGGGGTGTTTCTGGTCTTTGCCCACTCTTGTCCCCTGATTTGTTTTTGAAATGTTCTCGGTAGACTCAACTTGAACCAGCAACTTTTTGTTACGACCTGGCCTAAAAGAGCTAGTGCCAAGAGTAACGTTCAAATGGCTCTAGTAGGCAGTACACGCACAGGTTGATTGCATAACGTTGACTGGTTGAAGTGGCACGCGCAATATATGAGGACCAAGGAGTTGAACGGAATGACGTTGGTGGAGCTACCTGCCGACCCCCCACACGGACTGCTTGGCTTTCTGAAAACGTCGGCGGCTGATTGCTTCGGTTGCAACAGCACTGCTTTTCCAAAATGGAAAAATAAAACGGAGCGGCAGGATTTACGTTCATCCCGCGGCCGAATTCGTGTACCTAGACGTTATCATTTTGAAACTTGCACTGACATTGAAACTAGATATAGGATTTGGTGCAGTCGGAATCAGAATACAAGGCTGCAAGCCCACAGTTTTACTGGTGTTGACGTCTGGTGGCACGATCAAGTAGGAAATACGGATTTGTTCCGTGCAAGGAGGAGAACAGTCAACTTCCATCCAATTCCAAGAGGAGGAACAGTCAGCAGGAGGAGGAGCCAAAGTCTTAGTATTAGATAAACAACAACACCGACATGGGTTTCATTTGCATTGTATTTCGGCTGGAAACAGTGTGCCGATGAAGCTTAGTCGTCTAATGACATGTGCAACATGACTGAGCTTTTGGTGTCCAACTTTCTATGCATTTCAATTTTCAAAGCGAGTTACGCATGCTGATCACCTACTTGTCCCACGAATTTTTCATGGACTCAGTTTAATCATACTAGAATGTGCCCATCATTGAAATGCAGAAAAAGAAAAGGAGAAGATGCTAGATATCATGTGGCTGAAATATCCAATCTTTTCGGGCAACCAGCATGAAAAAAAAAACATGAACCTTTGGATCCTCATTGAACGGTCGACCATCTTTTCTTTAACCAATCTATTGCACTCTCCCGCCGCCGCCACCATCACCTTTTTTTGTCTAGAACTTTCTTTGTATTTCAATTTTCAAAGCAAAAGTTACGCATGCACAAGGGAGATCATCGACTTGTCCCTCGAAAAGGGGTGTTACCAGAATAGAGTGTTTCTGGTCTTTGCGCAACCTTTCTTCGCTGATTTATTTTTGAAATGTTCTAGGTAGACTCAACTCTTTTTTTTTTTCGAAAGCTAGACTCAACTTGAACCGGCAACGTTTTGTTGCGACCTGGCCCAAAAGAGCAGAGTAACTTTCAAACGGCCCTAGTAGTACACACAGGCTGATTGCGCATCGTTGACTGGTAGGTTGTTGCAAGCGTCAGGTATGACTGGTAGGTTGTTGCACATCGTTAAAAAAAAACATGAACCTTTAGTGTATGACTGCTCAGGTAAGTTTGCACATGCGTGCGTGCATGCATGTAAAGCTGATTTGCTTTGTTTTCCATTTCTTTTTTTCTCTTGTTGTTTTCCTTTCATTCATTTCCTTCCAGGTTCCATAGGTTCTTTCCTTTTTCTTGTCTCTTGTTTTATTTTTTATCTCAGTTCTTTTTATTTTTATTCTTTTTCTTCTCTTTTATTTATTTATTTCTTTTCATCCTTTCTCTTTTTCTTGTTCTCTTTCCCTTTCTTTTTCCTTCTCTCTTCTTCTTTTCTTTTCTTTACCATTTTCTGATTACACACTTTTCTTATTCCTTTTTCTTTCTCTTCTCTCTCTTTTGTTTCATTTTCCATTTTATTAGTTTAATTCATGTTTTGTTTTTCATTTTAATTTAGATTCTCTTATGTATATTCCTCTCTATATATTTCTTTGTGGTACGTTATTTATCTTGCCTTTTTTCGCATTAATTTTATTTTCCTTTCTCCATTCCTTTATTTATTTTTACTCATTCTCTTTTGTATTTCTATGACCCTTTGATTTCTTTAACGGTACATTCAAAATTATATTTCAAAGTAATCTACTGGATAATTTTGGATACTTAGTATATTCAGTTGTTCTATATAGAATTATTAGTGTGCAGTGTAAAATTATGTATTCAATTTATAGGATTATTCTTTCACATAGCTGACTCATTTATTCACTTTTTATAGATTGAATTGGTCAAGGAAATAGACCGGTTTAATTGTTGAATACAAATTTCTCTTTTTATTATTCTTTCTATAACAATTTGTATAACAATTTGTTGGCCATGTATAAATATTTTTGTTTTCCTATCATGATATGAACTGGTCAACCATATAGATTTGTGTGTTAAATTATTTGTTCGCTTTATAGACTTGCAGATTCGTGGATTACAATGTTGTTATATGTCCAATGTATTTGTTTCAAGTGTACAGTTTTTTGATTGGTGAGTTTATATAATTTTTTATGTGTATAAATACTTGTTCTGTGAGTTTCTACAATTTGTTCAAGGTATATAGATCTTTTGTTCCGTCAGTTCATTTAATTTGTGCTATGAGTTAATTTTTTCCTTGACTTCATATAATTTGTTCATGATATATGTATTTGGAAAAAAAAATCTTTCAACTTGATGCTCATATTCTACTATTTTATTTTACAATATCAAATTTTCAATCTTTTATCTGAGTATATTGTTCTTTGTACGTCTCTTTTATTTGCATCATATTATTTTCCTGATGTTCAGTATTTTATTCATTATTTATAATCATTTGTTCTAATCATTTGTTCATCATGTTATTATGTTTGTTCGCATTAGACAATTATTTGTTCTATTTATTTAAGTATTTTTTTCGTTGTAATCAAAATTAATATTTTATATTAAAAATAATTTTAAATTTTTTTATCCATATATAGTCAAGTGTATTTTTGTTTTGAAGATGTTGTCAAAAGAAACACAGTTGTGCAATCGAAATCTAATTGGATGCTTGGTTTATGATTTTTAACTTTTTTTAAAATTTCAAAACTGCATGCACGTGGGTATACGTTTTTTCTGTGAGTTCATATAATTTATTCGGTATGTATGATTATTTTGTTCCATGAATTTGTAGAATTTGTTCCATGTGTATATCTCTCGCAGAAAATATGCAATGTTAATTAAAAAATGTGAATACAAAAATTCATCGAAATATAGTCAAGTGGGATCTTGTTGTGAAGATTTTATTGTAAGAAACCTGCTGGTGTAATTAGAATTTAATTTTGATGCTCGATGTAAGATCTATAGTTTTTTTAATTTTACATATGGCATGACACTATCAATTTTGTCTGTTCTTGCATGCATGTACCGGTTTAGCGACGGTCACACTGAAAAAACAATCTTTTTGGGCTGAATTGTGCGGCGATAAATATAGAAAGCGATATTACGCGATTTTGTCGCCGGAGGCGACGTATAGACGCACCTTTTTAAACCATTCAGCTGGACGTGCTTAACATGGACTCGAGGCGACCAGAGGCTGGCTGGCGACACATCGGAGCCAACGGGGCAGGATCAGGAACTAGCCGCACGCGCATCACCCACGCTTGCTCCGCTGGCCACGTCGCATTCCCGCGCACGGCCAGGCCAGCGTCTTCCACCTGTCGCCCAGTCGGCAGCCGACACGTCGTCCAACCACACAAAGCTAGCTCGTGCCAATAAAAAAATAGGAGCAAGTAGCCTCGGAAATGGCCGTCGCCTTTGACCGCTGACCCAGCCAGAGCCAGCCCAGGCCCAGCATACGACGACGCGCACATGAAACACCCCCCTTTGAAGCTTCGTTCCAAGGTCAACCTCCTTCAACGCTCCCTCCCTCCCTCACATATATAACCCTCTTCTTCTTCCTCCCCGAGCCATCCGCCACAAATTCAATTCCCAGGCTCCATTCCATCTCTTTTTTAAAAAAACGAAAGGCTCCACTCCATCTCCTCTCCCAAGTCCATTTGCAAGCTCACTTCGTACGAGTCCAGCTACGAGTACCGATCTTTATTGTTAGAAGCTTCTATCTATAGCAAAGGCGCGGCGCCAAGGCGTAATGGGCAATGGGCTCTCGATCACCCCGTGCCTGCACCTGCCGGGGACGGCCGCGGCGGTGAGGCTGGTCTACTGGGGCGGGCAGGCGCGGCTGCTCGCCGACGACGGCGCCCGCGTCCTGGCCGGGGACGTCGCGGCGGAGCTCCCGGCGCCGGCGACCGATCACGCCGTCTGCCCCGCGGACGCCTTCTTCGTCGGCCTCCCGATCCCGGTGATGTCCCCCGGCGAGGAGCTCCTGCCGGGGCGGACCTACTTCGTGCTCCCCGCGGCGCGGTTCCCCTCGCTCAAGGTGCTCACCGCCGCCACGCTCGCCGCGCTGTCGGCCGCGCCGGCGGGGAGGACGAGGAAGGCGGCCCCGGCGGCGCTACCCTTCGACGGGCAGTGCCCGTTCGAGTACGTGAAGGGCGACGGCGGCGCCGCGCTCATCAGGGTCCTGCCGGAGTTCATCGAGAAGGTGATCACCTGCGACGGCGGCCCCGCGAAGGCGCCGAAGGCAACGTCGGCGGCGGAGCTGTGCAGCACGCCGGAGCTGAAGCGGCATTACGCGCAGCTCGTGGGGCCGAGGAGCCGGCCGTGGTCGCCGAGGCTGGAGACGATAGCGGAGAGCGACAGGAGCAGATGGCTCAGGTCGCCGGCGAGGATGCTGTCTTCGCGATAGCCATAACTAGTACTGAGTAGTAGTCTGCCATACAGATTTCGTTTAGAATCAGGGACGAGCAGCAACATGTACAGATTGGTTGCACATTTTTGTTGGAACGATGGAGATCACGTTGGTTGCCCACTTACTCTTACACTACTCTTACTAACGAGGATCATTTCCGATAATGGAAGTTTTATTGATTTTTAAGATACTCCACGCATTAATTATTGACAGTCACTCGTGCGAATGGTTGGAGACGCGTGCGACTCGGCGACGGCGCGTCGCGCGCTGCCTCACTCGACAACAGTACCTTACCTACTCCGCTTGACTGGGCCGTGTCCGCGTCCCGTCCGTCTTTCGTTCGTCGTGGTCGGCATCATCATCGATCCATCCGGCCGGCGAAGGAAACTCCGTGGAAGGAGCAAACGTCCGTGCACTTGGTTGGGTGCTTCGTCCTCCTTCGTTCACTCACCGGGCCGTGAATCGGATGCTTCCTGGTCTGCCCGAGAAGCCGTGAAGAATTGGGCCTTGAACGCATGCAAAATCCAGTACTACTGTGGCCGAGTTACGTTTTCTGACGCCGCAGCGCATCAGCTGGCTAGATGCTTTTCGCATTGCGAGAAAATGCACGTAGGTCCACTGATAGAAAACTGATCTTCGATTCTCAACAAAAATCTCAAAACGAATTGGACCAAATTTTTTAATTCCAAATTTAAATTTTGTAATCCGTGGAAACCCTTTTAGTCCCGATTTGTAACACAAACCGACATCGGTGCCTAAACATATCCCTGCCAGACTGGTGGTGGTGCAACTCTTTGGTGAACACATACAGAAGACAAAAATGCACCAAGGCAGCTTTCATCATGTACTATACACAGCGTGGAACATTCGGAAAGAATGAAATAGATGAGTTTTTGATGGAAATACAAGACAACTGGGAGAGGTGTTTTTCGCTGGCCAAGGAGGAGATGGCGTTGCGCAGAGATCGAATGATAATTGCGTGCTTTGTTGAGATCCGAATTTCTTTCCTTTCTATGTAATACAAACTATATAAAACTTTTATTGCTTCCTTTCTTAAATGAATGAGCAGTGCTCTGCTGGTTTTTCTAAATAAAATATTGTAGCCGGCGATCTGACCCCACAAACTCAGTAATAAAATCCTAGTATCTCCTTTTCAAATGAAAATTTTTATCCGTTTCAGCCAAGGATTTAAGTGTTTCGATTCATTATCTATATATACAATCACAGCAAGACTGCTGGTATGTTATCACGCATGCGTTCATATCAAGGTGATGGTGCATGATGAATAATACCAGAATGTCTGATGAGGGATATACTGATCGAACACCATATCATTTTGGACACAGTTTACAATATCATGTCAACAGGAAACACACATGGACATACACTATATCACGCATATATGGATCTGCGTGCATTAGTACTAGTACTATATCTCTCTTAATTAGCCAGTCCTATATTATACTCCTATGCTTTAGCCATCCCATCGATCTAATAACGATCGATCACTCCACATGACAACACATATAATCCATCATTTACAAACTAAGACGCATGCCCTTATTAGCTTAGCTTAATTATAGGATCGAATGAACGAGACAGTGCTGTATGTGAGTACCACGCATGCGCAGCAGCTACGCCCCTGCTTTCTTCCTGACGATCCTCTCCAATTCATCGCAGAATCCTGGACACTCCTCCTTCATCGTTCTTTGACTTCTCTGTCAGTGCAATACATTCAAAGGATGAATATTGTTAGCTAGTCATATGGAAGTACTAGACCTTTAATTTGTTAACTTAGCAGATTTCGATATATTTTGTTAGAGAAAAATACACTGAATTAGGTTCAATCTTATTCCATATATATAGTTCCTTTTGAAATGAATGGCAGGGTTCCTGCCCTTGTGGTCTAAAAAGAAGATATTCAAGACACTGCATTAATAGGGTGTTTGGTTTGATGAGTAAAGTGCATGGTGATGGGTCATCATACTCCTGATTTCATGTTTGGTTTGAGGATCTATATCACAATCTCATTTCTCATAAGAACATAATAACCATTTGGTTTTAGTTATTGTCGTGCCAAATGAATTTGAATATATTACTCGTAGAAGGTAGGACATATATCAAGCTGCCTTTGAGATTTTAAAGTTATATTATGAGCTTTTCTGGCCCTGATATGTTCCATTTTCTTACAAGGAAAAAGTCTGCATT
The DNA here is from genome assembly GCF_005286985.2 of Setaria viridis. Classification (NCBI taxonomy): domain Eukaryota; kingdom Viridiplantae; phylum Streptophyta; class Magnoliopsida; order Poales; family Poaceae; genus Setaria; species Setaria viridis. Next base: position 45,706,192 of record NC_048267.2, read on the forward strand.
GCATAGGTTATTAATTTCATTCCAAAGCCTCGAACTGTATCCCAACTGATATAAACCAATGTTATCTCCAAACTTATATAGGATATAGCAGAGTAACATCAGTTAATTACATCATGCTTGAGTACTCATTTAAACCCATACTTAATTTCTCTTGTCTTGGCGATGAGTATAATACTATAATTGACTCTTATATTCAAATTATTGGTGCTTCTTTTCAAGATCTTCAGTCTTCCCTCAGTCCTAGTGGGATCATTTGGACTCGTTGGGAGGACTGGCTCATAAATCAACTTGCTATTGGGTCCTAGCAGGACTAGCTTAAGTATTGGATCATATCATAAAGTACAGTTGGTTTAGGATGTAGAAACCTCCTCATCTAAATTCTCTTTGATCCTATAGTTGAACCTTTCTGGTGGAGGTGCACTACTGCACTGTTTGTAGCTTTGTCACTTGCCATTCTTTATCGAGTATGTGCTATTCTGTGCCCTATATCATTGTACAAAAATACAATGGATCTGGTTGCCTCTGTGTATCTGTGTCTTTTTATCCCAAAGTTTTGTTTCTTCATGTGAAATATTTGCCTTCGATGTGATTTTTTTCATTGTTTGGTGTGTATTTTATAACAATCTTGTTATCAGTATAGGATATTTAAACTTCATTTGTGGATATAGTTGTATTATGACTACAATCTGATCAAACAACCAGTAAGTATTGTGTTTTCCCGGAACGTGTCATATAAAAACATCTAAAGGAACAAAAAAGATGATCTCTAAGCTATTATATGCATTATTAGTGCTATTAATGTGACACGCTCAGTTTAGCTTAGCGTTCTATATCAAAACTCCAATCAAACTGAAACTATATGCTTGTCCCGTGTAACTGAGAGTTTGAGATAGTTAAAATTTTGTTGCAACTTATTAGTGACTACATATGGACTAGAGCGATATCCATTATTGTCTTATTGTGTATATTCCACTTTTGTTGTGTGGCTAGTCAATTTACTCTGCAATCTAGATCCACAATAATAATCTTGCTATTATAATATTTAAAACTTCCTCTACGAATCTAAATTGTGGTTTTTTACAAGTTTAAAGATAAATTACAATTATTTTGAAGCTTAAATTGGCATGTTTGCACGAGTTTTGAAATAGATAAGGCAAACACATGTTGCAACCATTTTCAGTAAGCCAACGCACGACCATCATATATTTTTATACAGCTAGAGGGAGCGTGCAAAAGAGCGAAATCATGTTTTGCAATTAGATTCGACTATTATTTTGTCAAACAACTAGAAAGTAGTATGTTTCCCCTAAAATGTTATATAACAACATTTAAGGAAAACATTGTGATCTCTAAGTTAACACATACACTAATATTAATGTGTCACAATTATTGATGTAGCTTTTGATTTACAAAGTTATATCCATTATTGTGTATATGTTCACTTTTATTCATTGTTCGCCTACATGGCCGTTTAGCCATTTGCACGTTGTGCAAATGCTACACAGTGGCTAGCCATGTCTCTTTAATCACCTATTTATCCTGTTTAATAAGTGTTTAATGACCGTTTAAATGGTCGTTTAGCTCGAAATAGCTAAATGATAGTGACAGGTTGTTTAAGCGTTTAGGCTAACACGCTTTATACTGTGCCTAATTAACTCTAGAGTCTGGATCCAAAAATAACCTAACTAGTATTCAGTTATCTCCCTTTTCCTGGTTAATTAAAAGTTATGGACCACTCGAGCGAGTGGCCCCTAGATGTTTCTTTTGGAACTATACCTAGTGGCTCCTATATATATTTCTTTTTTTTAAGCAAGATCTAGTGGCTCCTATGATCCTGGTTTTAACTATAAAGGGCTACATCTTTCTAAGACTTTATGGATGAATATCTTATTAATTAAGGGTATACGGCAAAATGAATAATCCGCTAAAGATTATATTTGTTAGATGAGGCCTAGGTGAAAGCTACGGATCTAAGAAGTAAGAAAACGTACGCAACTGATGAAATAAGCGTATTAATTACGAGTAGAAGTGTTAGATTGTAGCATCTAGCAAGCCAAGTATATATATTAATCAAATAATTAGAGAACCAAGATAAAATCAACATCAAGGAAAGAGCTAGCAGCACCATCTTGAGAAGTAGTCGTATGTACCTGAAGATGTAGGCTATAGAACGTCTTGTTGTCCAAGGTGGAGTAAGTCGATGAACTAATCAGGTGGAGGCCTTCGTTCTCCAACACTTTTATGCACTTGGAGAGAGGAAGAGTTGTGGCAGCCATATTGCTCTGCAGGCTGACCTGAACCATGATCTCCGTGTCGTTGAGGCAAGTCGCAGAAACAATGGGAGTTATGATCTCGCTCGCGTTCAGAACTCCTGGTTTGCAATTGGCGTTGGTCAGCTCCTTCTTCCTCCTCTCCAGGTTGTCCACCTGCTTCTGTAGCTCAGGGATGTACTTGAGAACTCGGGACACCGTCGTTGGGATGCTCAGCTTCTTCTGCAGAACGGTCGAGAACAACGGAGCACACATCATCGTCAAGATCTTGTTCTCTTGATTAATTTGCATGCAGGAGAGAGGACGACGTGTGTTGGGGTTATCTAAATTACAGTGTGGTCGGCGTCGGGGAGGAGGGAGCGGAGCGAGGAGTAGAGCTCGTTGAGCTGCTTCCGGCGGTCGCGCTCGTACGCGTTGTGGCTGAGCTTCCTGTGGGAGCCGGAGCCACCGCCGGAGCCATAGCCTCCTGAGGAGGTGGCGTTGGCGGCCGGCGCGGAGAGGTCGTGGATGTCGTCGTCGTCGAGGTCGAGGTCCGGCCACGGCGGCGACGGCAGCTGGCCGCCGGCGGAGAAGATGTCCGCCTCCAGCGACGAGATGCTGCTCGCGAAGGGGTCGTCGAAGAGCTGGTGGTCCATGCCGCGTGTTGCCAGCCTGCTAGCTGCTGTGAATAAATGTGATGCTGATGCTGTTCTTCGTGGAGAGATCTCAGGAGGGATGAAAGAGGCAGCCTATGAAAAGAAGAAGAGAGAGGAGGGGACCTAGCTAGCCAGCCTATTCGAATTTTAATTGAGAGATGGTTAGCAAGCAATATTAACTCTTGTTGATTGAGTATGTAGCTTGATTAGCCTAGGCAGTTTCAGAGAGATGACTTCCCTATTTATATAGCAGGAGAGATGGGGGATGTCAGTGTCAAACATGTAGTATATATGACTCCATAAAGAGAAACGAATTTAGTGAAACGGTCCATACCGAATCCGATAGAGTCATATTATCGCATGCAGTAAAATTCATCTTTTATAAAAAAAATATATTGTTTTTCGAGCAAAATTTATACATTATGCTTGTTTGGGCTTGGAATGGTAAAGAAAATTTAATCGCGCCTGGTATGCCTATTCTACTTGTGTAATAAGGTGGATATATAGGTCCAAAATATTTAAAACTTTTATTAATGGGTTAGATATAATTATCTTTTACATATTTGCTATGGAAAAAAAGAAACGCTAGAGTCAAATTTCCTTACGATTATTGAAAAATTCCAAATGAGGGGGGGGGGGCGGAAAGAGTGGGGTTTGAATCCTGAGAATTGGGAACATCTAAGTTATATTACAATTAATGCCATTTTAGTTATATTCGTTATTTATAACGTACTATGATTAATATTTGTTGATAATGGTTACTTCCTTTTTCTTTGGCCACTGCCCTCTGATTGTACTGTGTGCGTTTGCTCATTGAGTCATTGTACTAGCTATTTGGTTGTACTATGCCCTTGCTGGCTGTACATCCTAGTAGTACTATGGTTGCTAGCTCACTGCACATGCAGATTAATTTAGTACACTCCGTGTTTGCCTAAACGGTGGTCTAATTAGTAAATTACCCACATGTGATAAATGGATGGCTGAAATTCAATGAGCGTGGCACACAAGTAATAAAGCAAAATGAAACAGTTACAATAACAAAGAGAGATTACTTTCTTAATAATATACATTATTATTACCGAGACTCGGAGCGTAACCGGTGTGCCGTGATGAGTGAACTGGACCTCTGGCTGTTAGCTATAAAAAGAAACATAGCCTCACCCCTAACCTAGTTAACAAAGGCAGAATGAAAGTGCTATTAGGTTGGTTTTCCTCTGCAAAAGATACTAAATAATACTCATATATTGTTTTCTTGCACGAACCTATAAATTCTCTGTGGAGGCGTGTTTTCTAGAAGGCATATGCTGTTTAGGGGTATTCTCCCTCTCCTTTTCCCCCCTGAAGAGATGGCATATGCTTGATTAGTTGTGGACAAAAAAAAGAGAGCCATATCTCGCACCCCAATATAATTATTGGTCAACTGAATAAACGAAATCTAGACTACTACTGCTTTAATTATTGGTATAGCAAGTCGTTGGTCGGACCAAAAGCAACCCTACATGCCTATGTGATCATCTGAAACCATAAACAGCTTATTAATCCCCCATGCATGTTGTATCTGGTCAGTGTATGCACATAGCGCGACAACCATGATCCATGCATGCACCCCCAAAATTTTGATTCAAAAGGTCATGGTCAGTACTATCTGCTAACAAGTTAAATGCAATGCACGGACCCGATCGGATCAATGCCTCCATTAGTATAGGTTAGTGCACCGATCATCACCATTAGTTTGGTAGGCTTATATGAGATCATCACCGTCCTTCCCAGCCATTTCAGCTTGTACACATGCATACGGTAATGACGGAGATACCTGCAGGTGCAGGGGGATGTAGCCTCACCCTACGGCTTTAGCGTTTAAAAAAATGGCGCGGCGTGATTAGTCTAATCGCGGCTGCCGCATCGGTGACGGGGAATGAGAACCACGTAGCGTGAGGGTGTCGACATGCAGGCGACACGCGCGGTGAGCGTGAAGGAACGGGGATGGCGCGTGCCGGCGCGTGCCCTGGGCGCCCGCTTCTCGTGCGGGGTGGCGTCTCCTCGCGACACCTGGCACGAAGGCGACCGTTACAGTATATCATATCACTGCCAGAGTGCCAGTCTGCCAGTGCCACTCCGCGCTAGTTCTTCTCGAGGTGCACTGTATGTGGCAACGAACAGAGTGCTCAACCCCATAATGTATGTTAGAAGATGCATATATTATATTTCTTTGTTATTATTGTAATAGCCTAGGAATCTAATAATAGATTAACCCCAACAATAAAAATGTGTAAAAAAATAATGATGAAAAAATCATAATGTATTAAGTTATGCTTCACTTAGGCATTGAGAAATAGAAAGAACTTATCTTAGCAAGAGGATAGATCAGGTCAAATGCATAGTTGCAAGTAATAGATCAAACAAGAAAACTACAGAGTTATCCAGATTTAAGCGATACTCGACACTACAAGAATCTACGTCTTTCCCGACAGTTCTTTTGAAGTTGCCCACAGTGTTAGCGCTATTAGTATTATCTTTCCAAGTGGCCAACAGGATTTGTAGTATAATTTTCCATCTTTTCCTACAGTTTTTGCAATTGCCTACAATATAATCCCCCACAAACTCATTACCCACATTTTTTTTACCACTGTTGGTCATTTATGCAAAGACAATGTTGGGAAAAAAACTACAAATCTTGTAATGCGATGACTTAAACAAAAATATATATTATGGTATGGAGGGACTACTTGAGATAAGAAATTGGACCATTTTCCCTTGATTTTATTTTGTAGATATGTTTAGCTTGATCTTTAGTAACAAAAAAGTTCCCACGGTAAATCTACAGGTTATTTTTTTACATACAAAAACCCGATAATATTCCTGCTTCACATAATGAGTAAGCTAAATAGTAATAAGTACTTGTAAATTTTTTTAGTGAATGAATAAATAATAAAAAAAATTCAGGTACACTCGTATGAAAATAGTCAGGCAGACGTCCGATCAGGTTGGTTTTTTTTTTAGGACAGTCCCATCAGGTTGGTAGAAAATAATCTTTTACATTGATCAAATCGCGTGCTGCGCTGCCATGTCAAATGTGGGCTAGGAAAAGGGGCCCAATAAAGCTCTAGGCCTGAAAGTTTGGTAAAAAAACCCGGGCCTTCCTACGTGCTGTTGGGTCAGAACCCGCTTGCCGCTTGATGCAAACTGGGCTTGAGAATGTAGACTACTGTTGTTGAGATGCGTTGCAGGCCCGTGGGCCTTGGACCTTCTCATTTTGCAACTTCTGGCATTTCCAAAATGCAGCTGTTGCCAATCGCGTTCAAGTCGCCATAATAAGAAAGAGAAAAATAGCAACGGTTTTTACTTATTAGCAGCTTGGTTCATATTACAAAAGATAGTTTGCGACGCACCAAGTTTAGGCTCGATTGGATCCATTGATTAGCATGATTGCCTTTGCATACTCGTTGTTCAAGAAAGAGGCTAAATTTTTTTTACCGGAACAAAGCGGCTAATTTAATCACCAACCGGTTGCTTGCTTCTTAAACAAAACCAGACCTGAAGAGAATAATGCAGAAGTCACTTTGTCTGGAAGCTCTGTAAGCTGAAGAGAAACGCATGATGCCTTCATCAGGATCAGGAGCTGCAGATATTGCTTTTTCCCATAAAAAAAAAGGGAGCTGCAGATATCTGAAATCCTTCATTCCTTTGGTACACGTGAACAGGTCCGGTTAACACCCTAGGCAGTAGCTTTGATTCAAACTCTTGCCGTGTCACACACTCTGTTGCTAATGCACAAACTTCACACTCTTATCTGGCTTCCCAGAGTCGAGTTTCTGAAGACTGAAAGCCTACTTACACTGGTCACGCAAAATTTTAGTCCATCTATTACTCTTCAAGTCTCAACTACATTACAGGATGTGATTTGTACCTTTTTTATTATGATCAAATGAATTAAGTTAACAACATCAATCGGCAAGCAAAACCTGATTACCAAGCTGCACGATGATTGCTCTTTGCGTGCATTTTTCCTCTCTGCAGATTTTGTTCAGAAGAAAGCTCTGCTCCCGTAGAACACCCTCGCCCCATCCTTCTTCACCTGCTGCTGCTGGATGTGGATCACCTTGTCGTCAGGCTTCTCCTCCTTCTGGACGACGACACCGTCAAGCTCCAACGGCAGCTGCACCTTGGGCAGCGACTCGCTGAACTGCTGCATGCTCTTCACGTACATCTCCATGATCTGCCGCTGCATCGCGCTCTGCTCCGCCTCCATGTCGATGCCCCCCAGCGGCGACTTGAACACGTCGTCGGCCCTCTCCCCGCTGCAGGACGTCGGCGTGTCCGGCGAGCGGCAGGACATCGGGACCGTGGTGGCCTCGTCGACCGGCTTCTCTACCGCCCCGGCGGAAGCAGAGACCGCCCTGTCGTCGCTGACCGTGCTGGTCGTCGAGGCGTTCTTGCTGGCGTCCGAGGACGCTGCCTTGATCTCCCCGCGCGGGCTCGTGCTCATCTCGGCGTCCTCCATGGCCACCACCGGCGGCCGCCGCGTCTCCCCGAGGTGCAAGAACGGCAGGTACTGGACGGCCATGGCTTGGTTCTCTTGGTCCACTTTGAGGTCATCGAACTCGATCCTCGAGTAGTCAACGGGCGGCGGCGGCGGGGGCTGGAGGATGACGACCTCCGACGCGATCGACGGCTCGGCGCCGCGGTCCGGCGGCGGGCACGCGTCGCCGGGGACCCCGGAGCGGAGGGCGAGCGAGAGCCGTATGGTCCCCGCGGGCGAGTGGAAGAGGTCGGTGGACGAGAGCTCGAAGTCCCGGTTGTTGAGGCGCGCGCCGGCGGCGGCCGCGACGGCGGCGAGCGGGACGAGCGCGAAGCCGAGGAGCTGGTCGTCGAGCATCCGCCTGGCGCAGCTGCGCATCCAAACCTCGCACTTGAGCACGTCGACGGCGACCCTCCCGGGTCGGACGCGCAGCGGCGGGAGGCGCTCGTCGAAGCGCGGGCTGGCGCCGCCCCCCGCCGCGACGCGCGTGGAGAGGGACGCGTCGTCGTCGGGCGACGAGGTGAGCGCGAACCTGGCGTACACGTCCTGGTTGGCGTAGATGCAGATGTTGTGGATGCCCCGCACGTGGTGCATGTAGATGTCCAGCACGCAGGGGAGCTCCTCCTGCTCGGCGACCTGGCTGCTGCTCCCCTCCTCTGCTCCGCCGCCTTCGTCCGGCCGCTCGTACCGAGACCTCGCCGACTCCATCAAAGGAATCAATCGGATTCCTTGGCTTCTTGGATGATGATCCTGGCCTGGTAATCCAGGACAAACTGAATGGATCGGATGAAAGTTCAAAGGATTGGAACAGTTGCAGACAACAAAACAGAGCCTGGACAGGGCAGCAGGAATGTTCTACTCACAGTTAGCGTGGAGAGAGGCTGGAAGAAGAAGAGGAAGATGTTGGTTTGGTGCCTTGAGGAGGCCGAGATGCAAGCTTGACGCAAAGTTTTGTAGCTTGCAAGGGTAGCAGTAGCAGCAGTATAGACGGTGTGTGCTGTGCACGCGAGGGCAAGGTGGAGTGGCCGGTAGTAGGAGTAGAGAATAGTTGCAAGAGGAAGCCCTTGTGCATGCGTCTGGATTTTTCCAAAGGGCGAGGATGCCTTGCTTCCACACCAGGTCCAGTCCTCCAGGTGTATGCTATATGACTGTTCTCGTGTGTCTTTATCTGTACAATAGATACCGGCAGGCAACGGGCTCCAAAAGCCTGGACCGTAACTTGTAGCTCAGCAAGCGGCCTTGTTCCCCTTGTTGCTTGCTTTGCTTCTTGCTGTGTTCTTGCAACAGCTTGCGCCCTTCCAAAAGTCAGGCGGGGAGTAGGTGACCAAGAAACCCGGGATGCTCGCTCTGTGTGTGTGTCTCTGACCGTGTGAGAGAGACCACAGACCATCAGACCACAACTCCACAAGAGGTTCGGCTCGGCCGGCCGGTGAGGCGAATGAGAAGGGCAGGGGCCACATGAGAAGAGAGGCCCAACTACCCACCCCTCCCAGCTAGTGCACACACATCATCACGTAGCTCGCACACCGCAGCCATCGATGGACTTGGAGGAGCTCCTTTTCGTCGCCCCCCTTGCGCTTGTCCACACGCTCGCATCGGCTTCACTGTCATGCAGTTGTTACGCTAGATAATGCTGCGTGTGTTTATCTAGACAAGAGATACATCATCGCTGCATATAAACATATAATTATTAGTGTAGAGTAGCGTCTCCGTTGATGTGGGCGACGACAACAACCTTTTTTTTTTTTGATAAACAACGTTTTTTAAGGCTCGATCAAGATCTCTTGGAGAATCCATTCAGCAATCAGGTTAATTAATTAGCGGCTGGACAAGTCCAAAATGAGATTGCTGCTGCTGGGGAAGTAACAGACGTCCTCCCTCCGTTTCAAATTATAAGTCAATCTAACTTTATTGGAGAGTCAAAACATCTCAAGTTTGACCAAATTTATACAATAAAGTACTAATATTTATGATACCAAATAAGTAACATTAGTTTCTTCATTACATATATTTTCATAGTATATAAATTCGGTACCATAAATCTTTATGATTCTCTCTATAATTTTGGTCAAACATAAAATAATTTGAGTCTTTAATAAAGTGGAAATAACTTATAATTTGAAATAGATGGAGTATGTAATATCAACTCCAGCCTCTTAATGTTGAGCCCAAAAGGTTAGCTTCCTAGGAAAGTATACATCATATGTATAAAAATATTAAAAATGAACCGAACTGGATCCAAATAAACACAACCATGCATGGCAGTGGCTTGTGGATTCCACACCACACTGCATCCTAGCACAGTTGGCCTTCTAGAAGCCAAGCTAGCACTAGCATAATTCAGATGCCGTACGATGCAGGTCTAGCTCGTCCGTCCTGGAGTCGCAACTTGGCCTGGGATCTGCAGCAGGCATGTCCGGCGGCAGAGCGGCGACGTCTCCGGCACACCGGCCGCACGTAGGCGTGGTGTGGCGACGCGTTGAAAGGAAGGGTGCGAAACACTACTATACGAGTGGACGCGGCCGGGATTTTCTTCAGACAAGAGTGAGAGGCGAGTGGTGGCGTAGAAATCGGCCGGTCGAGGCCTTTGTCAACCAGATTGGCTGGAGCACACTTGCAGATTAAACATCGAAAGTGAAGGCCACCCAACCCAGCATCAAGCGCCACCACCAACCGCCGACGAGTCGTCTGTCTCACAAGCATCATCGTCCATACACGCACGATTTTTTTTTTATTTTACTGACTGACCAATGGTTTTGATTTTATTTTTTTAATAAAAGCAAAATATGAGACTGGCTAATGGTTTGAGAGAAGCATCATGCATTTCTAGTCTTCCCATATAAAAAAAAATCGAGTGCATATGCTGCCGTCACCAAATTCGAGATGCTAAAATCTGATGACGTTACAATGCTTTTACTCTACTCCTTTTCCAGATAACGACTTTGTTTTCGTGATTGAACGACCACTACACCAATCGCTCCTGCCCTCCACCATCATCCTTTTTTCATATCTATCAGGTAAAAGGGTGGCAAGATCCTGGCCTATGACAGCAACCCAGCATGAAACACGATCGAGAGTAAAAGATGATCTTATTAGGACAGCATGTTTAAGTAGTAGCTGAAAGCCATGAAACTTCTGCATAATGACATGCTCAAAACACGGGAGTAAAGCCAAAAGTTAGGCCTCACTTGAACTCGTCGCATTCTACCCTTTTGAGATTATTTGGTAAGCTATACTGCAGTGGTTGTGGTGGTTCGTTCGTTAGCCCTTCAGCAGCTTACTAACTGGCCGCCATGCTAGCTTGGCAATTAGTCAAATACTAGCAATTGTGATCAACGCGTGCCACTTACTAATACACAGTACTGATCTAGGAAGGCCGTGGAAAACCACGAAATTTCAGATACTTCTTCAAGGGACCAGCACTCCGGCGTTCACTGTTGACTAGTTATCATACCAGATCGAGTGGTGAACCGTGCAACTATTTTCCATGCTCTGTGGTCTCCCATTTACATGAAACAAGTGGAAGGGATGGTGGTAGAGGCCATGATACACGACGCCAAACAAGCCCAAGAACATCTTTCCCTGGCCATGGGTCCAGTGATGATGAGCTTAGCCACTACTCCGGCAACTGTCAACTGGCAACAACGACCTTGCAAAAGAAGAGCAAGCTAATGGACACAGAGCAGTGGCAAAGTGGCAGCAGCTGGTGCCTCCATATATTGTGCAGCAGCAATGAGCAACGGTTGGTCCTCGGTCGGTCGGGTCGTGCGTGCGTGCCTGTCACGCTTGTTCACACCACGCCGTGTCCTGCAAGTCCAGCAGAGGTTGAAAAAGTGAAGGGTTGCCTTCACAGAAACCAGAGGGGGGAGTTCGGTTGGATTAGGTCCCAAGCCACTTTGGTCTTTAGCATTGCATGATTTGAGAGCTCAAAGGGGTCCCGTGTCGGTCATTTCTTTTGCAGCAACGAGTGCTTCCAGAAGTCCACACTGACGCATAACGCTGATGGACTCCCAACTTCTGCGAAGCGCCATGGCAGAAGCTCCAAATGGAGGTGGATACATACAGGTGGCTCTGCTCGTTGGAACTCTGCAGCTCTCTGGAACTCATTGCCTCCTGCGTCGAACCCTGCATAAGAATCAACAAGCCAGTTAAGGCATTACTACTGATATCTGTTTGTATACTTTAGTGATCTGCTGAATGTTTAATGGCACAAGCGATTCATTGGCAATTTTCAGTTTCCGAAATGCTGTCCTTGTCCAATAAGCCAGAAGAAAAGGTACGGCATCCAGGCCTAACTATTCTCACCTAACTCTTGTCACATGACGACAGTATGAACTAAGACAACTTTCTGCAGTCAGTCTTTCACAACGGCATAATCAGCAAGCTCCCAATCGTGAATGCCAAAATCACAATCATGTACAGGTTGTAGACAAGATGTCCTTGCTGGAATACTGTAGTACCTCTTGCCATCACATTGTCAAATCTTGACAGTTTCTTCAGTTCGTCCATGAATTCAACTTCTGCCAAACCTATATTCTTCTTTTACTTCTTGTTTTGGTGCAAAGTTGCCTTGTATGTCATATTCATGCTGCAGTACGCACCTGCACAAGCAATATAAACAGTTTAATCGAAACCAAAAGGGACACATTTGGCTTTTGTCAAAAATATTACTTACCACTTCATGGTAGTACGGCAGGCCCCCAAGCAATATGATCAAAAGCAGATAATGCACGATGGAAATTTAATAAGATGGAATTCAATACCTGCAGAGAAAAAAATACAGAATTATGTGATTTGCAGTACCCATTCAGATGAGATTTTACATAACTGTGGTTGTATAATAACGAAATTTAGCCTAACTTCAGTTGTTTAATCATAAAAACGCCAAATTTACCAAGTGGCTATTGAAAAGTAATGTTGCTAAAAATATTGAAATTACAAAATTTGCACATTGAAGCAGCCCAAAAGGCCCAGTCAGCCCAACCGACTGCCCATAACAAAGAACATAGAAGTGTGCATGACCAATATGGTAAGCAATGTAAAATTGCTGCACTAAAGGGAAGGTGTCAAGTCTCTGGGAAAGGTAAACACAATATTTAGAATGTTCAGATGTGGTCCAATCTTCAGGCCTGAAAATCCAATGTTCTGCATAAAAGGAGAATATTTCTCCAGGGGTTTATTACAATTTTCAGGCTGTCCACAATGCATTACAGGTCCCAATCCCAAGCATGGTATGTGATACACTGAAGTCATAAACACTTCTTCAGGGAAGCACAGACTGCAAGGGTCCTGAGTTGATTCAGTCCTTCTGGAGCCTGAGTGTGAAGGCTTGAAGGGATAAGAGCACTTGCTTCAGCCTCTCCCTGATTTGATCGTCAATCAGATTTCCATCATTGTCAAACTTTGGTGGCTGCTGAAATGCTTGGACGCACAGTTCTGGCTTGTTGATGAAATGAAGGTCCAAGAATACCCCAACCTGACGGAGATGGTACTGTGATCTCCCTCCTCCAAAGCCACCTCCTGCACTGACAATCGCAGCAGGTTTGTCTGCCCAACAGTTCTTTCCTCTAGATGCCCAGTCAAGTGCATTCTTCAGGGGGGCTACAATTGTAACACAAACCATGTAAAGCAAGCATAAAACATATATAAAACGTAGATCGACTTGAGTAGTTTTGGACACTTTATTACATCAACATGATTTACGCAATGGACTACTCATGTCAGTATTAGACTAGTTCACAAATGCAATTTATGAAAATGTCAACCAAAAAAATGTACTCATGATCAGACAAATGAAGAGGCACACGTAGAAGCACATGACAATGTGGAATCAATATCAATCAACTGCATGGTTAACATTGCACACATTACATATTACCTGACAAACAAGTTATAACAAGAACATATTTAGAAACTAATTTTAGTTATGTCACAGGCACAAATACAATAATACAGACACTACTACAGGATTTTGCAAACATGAAAAAGCTTGATGTGTTTATTTTATAAAGAAGGACATTGGTGCACAAAATCCGATACAAGGTTTGCCACACAATTGTGAACCGTTATCTATCTATAAGAGGACAGCTGCATAAGATGAACAAACGAGCAATCATATAATACCAGTGTCCTAGCTTCACTCTTGACTGCATGGTAGGCGAAGTATTATTCGGCATCACAGAATATATTACAATCTACATTACAGGCGGACATGTAAAGAAGGAGATGGGGCGCAAATGATGTTGAACAATGTTAAGTGCCATGTTCTTTAAAATATAGAGTATACATGGGCGGTAAACGAGTGGGATACTGATATAGCTCAAGGTCACACTCCATATGTTAAAACACTGGTTGAATTTCTGGAAGTGAAACTGATTGGCTTTGGAATGACAACTTAGATTCATCTCCTGGATAACGGGATGTAACTATGCATGCCAAAGCAGCATAGATATGTGCAAACATTATACTAAATTAGATTAGGTGCTATAACAAGCATCTTGGGCACTAATAAACTGGAAGTTGTCATATTCACATGGAACAGCCATGAGGTTGGGAATGGGCTTTCTTCTGCTCAAGGCCTCAGGGGCAAAGGGGATGCCAATGTAGTAGCATACAGTAATCTGAGAAACTAAACTAAAGATTATATTCAGCAGAAAGTCTGAAGGAAAGAATAATGAGGTGTTCCTTTTTCTTGGCAGTGTTTTGGCAAGAAAGGAATAAAGGAAAAAGCCAACACATCATGGAGACATGCTTTTGCTAAAGGCTAAATACCCCTAATTTTTCTCAATTAGTGTAGGAATTTGATTATGGCCGACACACTGTACCTGGACTGTCCTCAAAGGTCCTGTAAATCCTGTTTCTCAGAGAACTAGATGAACCAACCCATTCCAATAACTGTGCAACATGTGAACTGGGGATGAAATCGGTCCCACCCATTGTGCACCATGACAACCAGATGGGAACCTAATTTTGCAGCAATGCACATGAAGACCTGAACCTCTGAGCTACAGTTCAGTAGTGCGTAACCTGTAATTTGCATCGCTCTGTTTAATTGATCTTCGTGATGACTTCATTGCTCAATGAAACCAAAACATATTCCCCAATTGAATTGAACTATTGAAGTGGAACATCGCCAATTGAATTGCAGTTTTCAGGGACCAAAATACGTCCCGAATCGAAATCCGATCCGAGGGGGAGGAAGCAGGCAAGAGATCTGAAACGAGGACAGGGCTAGAAACGTACTTGCGATGGAGTAGTTGTACTCGGGCGCGCCGAAGAGGAAGCAGTCGGCCTGGCAGACCTTGGCGCGGAAGGCCTCGACTGCGGGCGGGAAGCCGCCGTCGGTCTCGAGGTCGGTGTTGATGATGGGGAGGTCGGAGATGTCGAGCTGGTCGACGCGCAGCCCCGGGATGGAGTCCTCGCACACCTCCGCGGCTGCCGGGTCGATACGAAGATGTGAGTTGGCACGAGGAGCTAGCGAAGCGAAGAGCAGCAGGCGGCGAAGGGAGGCGTACCGGCGCGGAGGAGGCCGCGGTTGAAGGAGGTCTTGCGGAGGGAGCCGCAGATGGCGGCCACGCGGAGGACGGGCTTCGCCGCCGCAGCTTCCATGGACTTGGGAGTTGGGAGTCGAGGAGTCGACGTCGAGTGTGCTCGGGGATCGGGGATCGTCCGGATGGCTTGCGGGGACGGAAGGGGAAGGGAACCCCCGTCCCAATAAATACGGAGCCGACCACTCGGCTCTGTCAGCTGGAATGGAAAAGCTCGGGCTAGCTGACGGCTGCCAGCTTGGTCATGGAGCAGGAGGAGTGCCGACGATAATCTGAGTGCGCCACCGACGATAATCGGAGTACTATACATTGGAAAAAGGAGTGTCACAGGATAGTCAAACGCGCAGCAGAGGTCTCAGTCTGGCAGCCGGCTGCTCGTCCTCGGCCGAAGGCGGCCCGACGGAACAGAGAAAGGGAACCTCTCCGATGATGAGAGCGGCCTACGAGAGCGTGACTTCATCAGCTGCGCACTTCATGGAATTCTGCCCCTGCAGGTGGGTGGCCCATTCTCTAGCCCATCTCAGGCCTTTACCCGCCATCTCGGTCGTTCTCCGCGTCAACATGGCTTTAAGACTCGTAGGCCTAACTTATAGATAAATAAATTCAACATATCAAAAGATTACATTCAATATTTTTAGAAATAGATCAACATTCTGAAAATACTATATTTCAATATTTTTAGAAAAATAATTACTTTGAACATCTTTCACCTCCTACTTCAACATTTGAACAAACCCGATACAACATTTTTTCAAACAAGATTCAATATTTTTTTAAAAATAGTCTTCTTCTCCAACTCCGGTAAGGCGGCGCGAGGAGACGGTGGAGCCCGTGGCCAGCTGCTGGCGGCACGTGGCACGCTCGGGCGGCGCCCCCAGGTGCGGCAGCGCGCTCAGCCCGACGCGCGGAGCCCCGTGGCCAGCGACACGTAGCGGGCTCGGCTGGCGCACCTGCAGCGACGCGCTCAGCCCGAGGCGGCACGCGAGTTGGGGCGGCGGCGGGACCTAAGACGGGGGGTGGCGCAGGGCTTGGGCTTGGGCTAGGGTTTGAGGAGGATCCAATGGATAATATCGTGCGCACGGATCTCAACCACTAGAAGTCAAATAGCTAACTGGCTACCGAAAGCTATACAGGATCCACGCTCCTCTCCTCCCTCGTGCGCGTCTGAGAAAAACAAGGGGGTAATGCCGCTATGTGGTAGCCCGCTTTTTAGCAGTAATTTGGACCACTGGTATATAACCAGCCAGCCTTGCGTGTCCACATAACAAAGGCTCGTTAGCAGCTTTAGGCCAATATTTGCCGAGTTTTCTCCAAAAGAAATAATATCCTTCTGTTGATGCCAGATTTCGTCACTAGTAAAATCGGCGCCAAGAAGAGAGAAAACTGGAAAAGTACAGTTGGGAATCGGCCGAATGGTGCTACAGTGCGAGATCGGCCGATGACTTCTGTCTCGCTTCGGATCGAACGCGCCGGGTGCCCAATCGGTTGCCTTTTGCCGATAAGGAATCGGCCGATTAGGAGGTTGGGATAATTGGGCCTGTATGGGCTTGAAAAGGAATGAAAGGATGAAGGGGAGATCAGCCCACGAAGCGTATAATAACCAACCTAGTGCTTGTAAATATTTGTTTTCTGTTTGAATTAGAGATAGAGTTCTAGTCGGTTAAGAAGTCATCTGTACGGGGCTATAAATAGCTACCTTTGTAAATCTGTAAACATGAACAAATCAATACAACCAACTACTTTTTCCTCGTACTTACTTTCAAGCAGGCGACTTCGCCAAATACTTTCTCTTTTCACGAGTTCGTACGGGTTGGCAAGGCAGCATCAACTTGATCTCCGGCCGATCTTGTAAGTTCCGCTTATCGAATAAGTTCTAAGCTTTAACTTCGGGCGCATCGCTGTTGTTTCGTTTAGATTTATTCACTAGTTATCGATATTTACTAGAATCATAGGTTCTACCTGTCTTTCTAGTTTTATCACCAGTTATCCAGCTAGGAATCGGTATTTTCGGCTTTCTCTACATTCTACTATTTAAATTCACTTATTTTACATTTGCCGATTAGATCTATTCCTAGTGTTGTTACCATAGCATTGTGCCGATTACTCCAGCAGTTTTCCGTCTACAAGGCTACGGTGATCGGCTGCCCTATAGCCGATTTCTTTATTACGGCAAATCGGCTGATTCGCTGATAAGCTATCTCGAGATCGGAAATTCAGCCGATCGTGATTTCTGGACCTGACACGTATTCTTCCTTGCCAATCAACAGGTCAGATTGGCTGGCACGCCGCGCGAACCGCACCAGGGCAATCACCCGAACAGGAGTTAAGCAGATTCTCCCGGGTCGTGTGTCGGACGCTGGGGATTCGGTTGACCGATTTCTAGCGCCAACACACTTTTGGCACGCCCAGTGGGACCAATACAATCGCCGCCATGTCGAAAGCTGCTGAAATCTCCGAAGATAACGTCATCGAAGTGACGGAAGCAGATCTAAAGGACGACCAGAAGGAAGAACTGGATAAGCATATGGCGCAGTTCCGGAAAGCTTGCCTCCAGTCTTTCAGTCGCTCCAGAAGCGGGGAGACTATCAAAAAGTCTCCGTTTCCTGCTCCCCGCCAGATCACAATCTCTGAGGACTCGGCCAAAATGGCCGATATGGTTCAACAGTCCGTTTATCACGCCTTCATTGACCAATCCCCGGTGCTTGCAAATACGGTGCACAACGCCATTGTCAGCTCCTTCACTGGTGGAGTACCTCAAGGATATAGGGGACCGGCATATACTCAGCCGATTCCACCAAACCAGGGTTATTCGAATTCGGTCTCTCAGCCGATCCAATTCTCTGTTGGGGGTTCAGGTGCTTCCTCATCATCAGTTCCTATGGGGTATAGTGGCACACAGCACCTTCAGTCACACTCCCCTGCGCCGTTCCCTCCGTTCAGCCCGTCGCCTTGGGGGGCACCATCAGTCACGGCCGGTCAGAATCAATCGGCCAGTCAAGGAAACCCACCATTCCAGGCATCTTTCCAGGCGGCCACTCGACCAACCATGCCGCCATACCAGCCTGTCGCACCGGAGGTCAACAAGACAGCAGAGCTCATACTGTATGATGAAACGAGTGGCTCATTCTAACAGCCGACCTTTAATACACAGCCGGTTTTCACTCAGATGCCACCTGCTTTCACTCAGCATCAGGTTATTCCACCTCCGGTTTACCAGCACGTGCCAATACCTCAGCCAACGGTTCACCAGCAACAGCCGGATTGGTCCGCACGTATTGCAGAAGTGATCCAGGAACAATTCGGCTTGAAGCCGAAGGTACAAACTTACACTTATAGGACACCATACCCGTCTACGTACGACCTACTGCCGTTTCCCCATCGGTATAAAGTTCCTGATTTCACCAAGTTCTCGGGGATGGATGATACTTCAACCGTGGAGCACGTGAATAGATTCATTATCCAATGCGG
The DNA here is from genome assembly GCF_005286985.2 of Setaria viridis. NCBI lineage: Eukaryota > Viridiplantae > Streptophyta > Magnoliopsida > Poales > Poaceae > Setaria > Setaria viridis. The sequence goes on from NC_048267.2 coordinate 45,724,631, forward strand.
AGAGGCAGCTACGCAAGATGCTCTACGGGTGCGGCTGTTCTCGTCATCTTTGTCCGGATCGGCCTTCCAGTGGTTCACGACATTGCCACCAAATTATATTATCACGTGGGCCGATTTGGAAAGACAGTTTCACAAATACTTCTACGCCGGAGTGCATGAAATGAAGCTATCCGATTTGACCAGCCTCAGGCAGAGAAGCGACGAGCCGATATCCTCATATGTACAGAGGTTTCAGGAGATCAGGAACAAGTGCTATTCTTTGGCTCTAAACGACGCACAGCTGGCCGATATAGCCTTTCAAGGCCTCCTGCCCCACATCAAGGAAAAATACGCCTCACAGGAGTTCGAGAGTTTAAGCCAGATCGTCCACCGATTGTCTGGACAGGAGGTACGTTCCTTCGATCCACGGAGGAATTTCCAGAAGAAAGTGGCGTTCCTGGAAGAGTTAGAGGACGAGGAAGACGTTGAAGTCGGACTTGCGGAGTGGATCAAGGGAAAGAAGCCGATATCATGCCCATTCGACAAAAAGTAGCCAGAGGTGTTCGGTTTTGACACGACGAAGGCCGATAAAATCTTCGACCTTCTCCTCCAGGAAGGACAGATTAAACTCTCGCCATATCATACAATACCTTCTGCCGAACAACTAAAAAAGATGAAATACTGCAAGTGGCACAACGCCACATCCCATGATACTAATGAGTGCAAAATCTTCAGGCAGCAGATACAGTCGGCCATTGAGCAGGGCAGACTTAAATTTGAAGTGCCGACGAAATCGGCCAAGCCCATGAAGATCGACCAGCACCCCTTCCCCACCAACATGGTTGATACGGGGAAGAATTCACTCCAAACAAAGGTGCTGATGTCCGAATCGGCTAAAAAGAGTGGCTCAGTCGACCCCAGAAATCAAGCTACGCGTGAAGATGTCAAAGGGAAGCGGCGGATGGAGGACGACGATGGCGAATCGGAAGAGCCACGCATCACTTCCCAGTTCCTGCTCCAGAAATACCAACGTCAGCATGAACGCTCAAGATCCCGGGAAGAAGCGATGCGACGGCACGAAGATCACTGGAGGTGCCCGTTCTTCATCCACTGTTGGGAAAACAACCTCAGGCTACCTTCGGCCGATAATTGCCCAGAATGCAACGATCCATATCGTGGCAATCGGTCGTTCGACAGGTCTCGCTCCAGAGATGGAAGGCCAGAACCGATCAGCAGGAATTGGCGCAACCAAGATGACCAGCGCCCTCCCGTGCGTGATCGGCTGGGGGGTAGAAGTGACCGATACGATCGGTCGGAAGATAGACGCCATGACAAGCAGGGGGGCAGGAATGATCGACATGACCGGTCAGAAAACAAGGCCAATGTTCACAGTCGGCTCGAAGAGATGGCCGATGCTCGGGTGACAGATGAAAACCCGTTAGGACGAGAACCGGAGTGGGAACGCACAAGTCAGGGGGCAAACCAATAAACCCCAGGTGGTGTCCCGATGGATTGACCAAGTCTCAAAAACGAAGAATCCAACGTCTCCGCCAATGGGAACAACAGGAAGAGGAACAACAGAGCACGACGGACAAGAAGGAAGGAAGGCCTTAGGTATGGCGCCCCAAGAGAAACGATAAAGAGAACGACGGATCGGCGGGTAAAGAGAACGACGGATCGGCGGGTGACGAATCGGCAGATGATATCGGCATGGTTTTTATACTGCCGATGGAATTCATGACTCCCGCCGATCAACAGGATATATCGGCGATAGAAGAACAGACGGCGCAGTTGGCTTTGGAGCCAATGATGGCCACGTTCGAGAAGCCCGAAGATGACGAACGACAACACATGAAAGCGTTGTTCCTTAAAGGGCATGTCGACGGCCGCCCCCTCACTAGACTGATGGTAGACGGAGGAGCTGCAGTCAACATCATGCCATACGCCGTGCTCCGGAAACTTGGAAAAAGCGATGACGACTTGACCAAGACGGACATGATGCTCAAGGACTTCGAGGGCAACGTGTCAAACGCTCGCGGCGCTCTCTGCGTCGACCTCACCATCGGCAGTAAGACCCTTTCTACCACCTTCTTTATTATTAATGGCAAGGGATCCTACAACATGCTACTCGGCCGGGACTGGATACACGCAAATTGCTGCATCCCGTCAACAATGCATCAATGTCTCATACAATGGGTCGGCGACAACATCGAGGTAGTCAACGCCGATTCCGCATACAGCATCGCGGCAGCCGACACACAGCAGTGGAGCTGCGAAGCCGTCAGGTGCATATCCGGCAGAGTATGGGAGACCGATTTCCTGAAGGTCACCGATTTTGGCCTGCAGCCGATCCGAGCAGTCGGCTCCGAAGACTCAGAATAGATGGATCAGTTCGCCTGAGAAGATGGGAAGCTAGGTCACGGGTTCACGTCGGCCGATTCATTAGAGATGATAGACTTAGGCGATGGTACCAAACCAAGGCCGACTTATATTAGTGCAAATTTAGACCCAGAATACAAGTGTAAATTGACAAATTTGTTAAGAGAATTTAAGGATTGTTTTGCTTGGGAGTATCATGAGATGCCCGGTTTAGATCGATCTATTGTTGAACATCGGCTACCCATAAAACCAGGGTATCGGCCGTACCAACAGCCTGCACGGCGCTGCAATGCTACGATTCTACCAGACATAAAAGCTGAAATAACTCGGCTAATTGAAGCAAATTTTATTCAGCAATGCCGTTATGCCGAGTGGATCTCCAACATTGTACCAGTGTACAAGAAGAATGGAAAGCTACGCGTTTGCGTTGATTTCAGGAATCTTAATCAGGCCACACCGATGGATGGTTACCCTATGCCAACGGCCGATGTGCTGATCGACGCTGCCGCGGGGCACAAGATTATTAGCTTCATGGACGGAAACGCTGGGTACAATCAAATTCTTATGGCCGAAAAGGACATACCCAAAATGGCCTTCAGATGCCCAGGCCACCTTGGCTTATTCGAGTGGGTGGTGATGACTTTTGGCTTGAAGAACGCTGGCGCTACGTATCAGAGAGCCATGAATTACATATTTCACAAACTCATTGGCATTCTGGTAGAGATCTACATCGATGACGTCGTAGTCAAGTCCAAAGGTCACGAAGAGCATCTGGCCGATTTGCGAAGAGTGCTGGAGTGCACCAAGAAACACGGGCTTAAGATGAATCCCAATAAATGTGCTTTCGGCGTATCCGCCGGACAGTTCTTAGGATTCATGGTGCACGAACGAGGAATAGAAATCAATCGGAAGACCATAGCGGCCATAAACAAAGTCGTGGCCCCGCAGAACAAAACCGAATTGCAGTCTTTAATCGGCAAGGTGAATTTCATCAGAAGATTCATATCTAACCTATCTGGGCGGATTCAGGTGTTCACACCACTATTGAAATTAAAGCCTGACCAGGAATTTATATGGGGGAAGGAGCAGCGCAAAGCATTGGAAGATATCAAGCAATACTTGGTCTCACCACCGGTATTGGTTCCTCCTCAAACTGGTAAGCCGTTTAAGCTATACTTATCAGCCGATGAAAAAGCTATTGGGTCGGCTCTAGTCCAGGAGTTCGAAGGCAAGGAACGGGTAATTTATTATGTCAGTAGAAGACTTCTGGACGCTGAAACAAGATATCCTCCAGTGGAGCGGTTGTGCCTATGTCTTTACTTCTCATGCACTAAACTCAGGCACTATTTACTGTCGGCAGAATGCGTGGTCGTATGCAAAGATGACGTAGTAAAATACATGTTATCACTGCCGATCTTGAAAGGACGAATCGGCAAATGGATCTTAGCGTTGTCAGAGTTCGACCTGCGGTATGAATCGGCAAAAGCCGTTAAGGGTCAGGTCATGGCCGATTTCGTCGCTCAACACTGCGGACCGGAGATTGCCCTCGTAGAGCCGGCACCTTGGACTTTATATTTTGATGGGTCGTCATGTGGGGTCGGATCAGGAATCGGCATCGTTCTCATATCGCCTCGGGGGGCCAGCTATGATTTTTCTCTGCCGATAGAAGCCACCGCTACTAACAATCAAGCGGAGTACCGAGCTGTATTGAAGGGCCTACAACTATTAAGAGAAGTCAAGGCCGATTCTGTTGAAGTCTTCGGGGATTCCATGCTTATTGTGGATCAACTGACCGGAAGGTCCGAATGCAAAGACGACGTATTAAGAATTTATTACGAAGATTGCTTACAACTCTTAAAAGAATTTAGATCAGCAGTAATCGAGCACATCCCAAGGGACCACAACGAGGGTGCCAACAAGCCCGCCCAGCACGCATCTGGATATCGGCTAATTCTAGGCGCTATGGCTCTAGAGCTCACGGCCGATGACTGGCGGAAAGAAATTGCCGACTACCTGAAAGATCCGTCTAAAAAGGTGGAACGACGAGTACGTTTTCATGCTACTAAATACGTACTGCTCGAAGATGACCTGTTCTACCGAACGATCGACGGTGTTCTACTCAAATGCCTGTGAACAGAGGAGGCCAAGACTCTAATGGGAGAAATCCATGAAGGGGTATGTGGAGCGCACCAATCGGCCCATAAGATGAAGTGGATGATCAGGAATAATGGGTACTACTGGCCAACGATCCTCGAAGACTGTTTCAAATATTATAAGGGATGCCAGGATTGTCAGAAGTTCGGGAATGTCCAACGTGCACCCGCATCGGCCATGAATCCCATTATCAAGCCATGGCCGTTCAGGGGATGGGGAATAGACCTTATCGGCCAGATTTAACCTCCATCAAGCAAAGGGCACAAATTTATTTTGGTGGCTACTGATTACTTTACCAAATGGGTGGAAGCAATTCCGTTAAGAGCCGTGACATCGGCTATCATGGCCGACTTCGTAAGGGATCATATCGTCTACCGATTCGGCATCCCTCAGACTATAACAACCGACAAAGGAACAATGTTCACATCGGGGGAATTCGAGGAATTTACAGCCGATATGGGGATCAAATTGTTGAATTCTTCTCCGTATTACGCCCAAGCCAATGGTCAGGCCGAATCCTCCAACAAAGGGATAATTAAGTTGATCAAAAGGAAAATCGAAGAGCAGCCAAAGAAGTGGCATCTATGTTTGACCGAGGCCTTATGGGCGTACAGGATGGCTTGTCATGGGGCCACCAAGTTATCTCCTTATCAGTTGGTGTACGGTCACGATGCAGTACTACCATGGGAATCAAGGGCGGGATCGAGGCGCATTTCGCTCCAGGACCAGTTAACGGCCGATGAATACTCATCGCTCATGAAGAGGGAACTCGATGACTTGGCTGGCCAACGATTGAGAGCTTTAATAAGCATCGAGGAAAACAAAAAGAAAGTAGCCAGGTGGTACGATAAGAAGGTTAAAGTTAAACAGTTTTTCCCTGGGGATCTAGTTTGGAAGCTAGTATTGCCGATTGGGTCGAAAGATCCTAAGTTCGGAAAGTGGTCCCCTACATGGGAAGGGCCGTATAAAATCGGTAGATGTGCTCCAGGAAATGCTTATATTTTGGAAACAATCGAGGGAGAAGAATTTACTAGGGCTCTAAACGGAAGGTACTTAAAAAGATACTACCCTAGTATATGGGTCGGAGCATAAGGGATTGACCGTAATGCAATCGCACACAACCGATACAAAACGGTTCAAATATATTGTTCAAATCGACCGATGTATTCATTCGGTGCGGACGATAGATTACACGGCCGACAAAATACAGGTCGCCCTTAGAACAAAAAATACAATAACTAATTATTCTTTTTCCTGCGCTCTCTCTCAGTTCGGCCTAGCTCGATCATGAGACGGATGTACTCTTCTTCTATTTTCTTCATCGAAGCCTCCGCTTCGACTTGACGGGGGAGAGGGTGGCTCCGATCCATGGCCGGGCGCGAAGTTCCTGCCGCCACGTCTTCAAGGACGACTCGCGGAGGAAGCGGATGACTCCTGTCGGTTGGAGGTCGCCGGCGTCCGTTGCTCTCCAGGAAGTCCAAGACCATACGGGCCTCCGCAGTGATGTGTTCTTGAAGTTCGTCACGATGAGCCCTGATCAGGTCCTTATCCTCTGACGACAACGGGTCATCAGAATGTATGAGCTCAATGGCGCGTTCGAGCTCGGGGCTAAGACGCCGAGGCTGAAACAAAGAAAGATTAAAAAAGGGCATCCTCTTCCCGAAAGCTAAAAAGAGAAAGGGGAATCAAGGCCAAGGTTTCACCTGGTTGACAGAGGAGGAGGAAGCCGACGAAGACATGACAGAAGGTCGCGCCGACGAGAAGGGTGAGAGAATAAAACCAAAGCCAAACTGGTACTCTCGGAAGGAAGTGCCTAGGCCGACATTTATAAGAGAGAGGAGCGTGGATATTTGGTAAGGGCGCGTCCCGTCGGAAATCAGAAAGGCAATAAATAGAAAGGGCGTCGCGAAGGACGGTCAAAGCAGTTATTAAATGTTCGTACAAAATAGTCACTGCTTTACAGATTACCCAGAAGGGTATCGATAGCCGCAATCGCCCGACGCCGGATCTGATCGGCAGAGTCCAGGACCCGTTGGTCTTCATCCGCCGATCCAGGGACTTCTGATGCGCTGCGGTGGAGTTTTAGGGCCTCGTGGGCCAAGTGCTGCCTCTCCCGTTTCAAATCGGCAATGACAGAAGGGAGTTCTTGGAGCTTTTTCTCTTCGGCACTGATTGCCTTGGTCACTTGCTCCATTTCCTTGGCGAGCTCTGCCCTCCGGCGTTTGAGGCGGTCTATCTCACCGATGATCCCTGGGCGGGAGTCCTCTAAAAAATGGATACGCTGGTGCGCCTCTTGAGCTTGACGTTTGAACGCGTCCTCTTCTTCACGAGTCTTGGCCAGCTTGGCGCGATCGGCCATGTGACGGAGGGCTCTGAAGACCGGGATCCTCATGGACTCGATGAATGCAGCCGGCGCCAAGGCCTCTTCCGCCTCTTCTGGTACTCGTCCGCTGACGTCACCAAAAAGCTGCCGAATCGGTGAAGCATCTTCTACTAATCGGCCGATGTCTCCTTGAAGAAGGGATCGGATACTAGTAAGTTTGGCTCGGACGTCGTCAGGGATGGAACTCAAGGCGACTTGGCGGGAAGCGACTTCTTCATCGTCGGAGAGGGCAACCGCAAAAGAGAAGAGGCTGTTGTCGGGGGTGTCTTGTTCCTGGGAATAATAAAGAGGAAAAATAAATCGGCTGATGGTGGAAGCAAATCGGCTAAATGAAGCCGGAAGATAACTTACCACTTTGAAGCGAATTTCTTCATGTTGCATTTGGGAAGCCGTCGTGCCTTGCTCAGGGGCTTGTACCATGGGTTCATCAGAAGAGGAAGACTCCACGATGATCGGCGCGGTGCTTGGACCAGCTCCCTGAGAGAAGACCAGTGTTTGAGGAGCGCTTGGCGTACCGATGACCTATGACAGAAGGTTGAATAAGTATATTATGCAAATACCAGGGAAATCGGTGAAATAGTGCCGTACCTCAACGGATGGAAGCGGGGGCGCGTCGATGGCCGATTGGGTTGCTGCTGATGGTTGTGTGTCCATGGGAGTGCTCTGTGCAGTCTAAGATAAGAAGGATTAATATCAGAACGACAATCGGGAGGAATAAAACATAAGTTTACCTGAACGGCCTTTAACAACAATGACGCGGCGGCTGCCCCAGCTTGTTCGACAACTTGAGTATTGATATCTCTGGTGGCCTGAGGGAGTAGCGCGGCCGAAGTCTCTGCCGATACGAGCATAGGAGGATCTGCCGATTCTATACGGGCTCGGACTCGGCGACTGGTCTTCTTGGCGATTCTCTTCTGAACTTGTTTCGATCGGCCAGCAATCACGTCCACGGACGGAGCATCATAGCCGATGAGAGGGTAGGAGGTGTATGGATGATGACCCTCTATTAGCCGACCACTCCGGCTGTGTGTTGGAGGAGTACGATTCTCGGCCTGAAGAAATAGTAAAACCATTAGTGTTCAGTCGCGTTAAGAGGAGTAAAAATCGGCTAAGGAAAATACATCGGCATTCGGGTCAATATTGGCTGGATCCAGAAGGTTGCAGTATGCCGATGCCGAATTGCAGAAGAGGAATTGTTTCCAATCGGCCCACCAGAGTTTGAATGGCTGGACAGCAAAGGGAGCTACTATCCAGTTGTTCAGGTCAATGGTGTTGGAGTCCGGAATCCGGTCTCATACCCGACTGTAGTCCAGACCGGTTGTAAGCTCGTCTCTGATCTTGACTCGGCCAGCAAAATACACTTGAATCGGCAGCTGACCCATGCCGAACTGACGTGCTGCAACAGAGGGGTTGTAGAACTCGTACGTGGGGGCATCTTTCCCCGAAAAGAAGTTGGCTGGCAAGATTCCTGGTTTGATTAACTCGTCGTTGAGTTCTTCGTCGAATCGGCTAGTGCTTGAGTCGAAGCAGGTTGGGAGTTCAAAGATTGGGTCATCCCGCCGATAAGGAAACCAAACGGTTGCATCTTTATTAAAGCCGTTATAAAAGCATCGGAAGTACTCGGCTACTTTTGTAGCAGAATACGTGCAACCTGGAAAGGCCGATGCTGCTTCACCAAAAGACATGCATCGGCGACGTTCGGTAGGATCTTCTGCCGATTCGATGTTGGGGAACATCATACGGTCCACCCTCTGCTGAGTGATCTCGCTCATATAGAGGTTCAGCCATAGGTTGATGAACCACCAGGGTCCGCCTGGATTTCCGATCGGCTCTCCCTTGGATAGTTTGATGCCAATTTGGTGGAGCATAAGGTACGCCGCCCCTAGCAAGTGTTTCCCAAGGGGAACACGGGTTCCTCTGCACAGTGCTTCGGCTAAAGCCTGGGTGTTGGTTGATGGGCCGACGGCTCTTCCACAAAAGAAGTGTTTTTCTAACCACATCATTAAGAAAGCCGTGTGCTCCCTATTCTCAACAGACCCAGCTCTTTTATTATATCTGATGAATCCTTTCCACCCGCCGATTCCCCTTGTGTCCAGCCGATGTGACGTTGCGGCTAAAAGGTGGAAAGGTGTGTCCGGGGAAGAAATGTCAAGGCCGGTCAACAGAACCACATCGGCCAGTGTTGGGGTCATAGGTCCGTGACCAAATAAGAAAGCATTGAGGGCATCAGACCAAAAGTAAGAAGCCGCTATTACCAACGGCTCATTTCTCTCCATCTGGGATAAAGACAGGTTGATACACTGACCGATCTTGAGCTCGTCCCATGATACACTCTTCGACGTGGCTACCCGTTGGTACCACTCCCTCCAACTTGGGGTTTCATTCGGCCAGGACCTAAAGGTGCCCAACCAGTGATCTAGGTCCATGTCGGATTGTTTGAAGGGGATTCTGTGGGTTTCTAAATTGATAAGTTCTATTGGATCTGGGTTCCCCATAGGTCCGAGGCAAATAAGGCCGGGATTTCCCGTGAGATGGATAGTAATGCAATGCCTAACCGCCTAAAAAAGGAAAGGGGGGTGTAAAAAGGTAAGAAACAGATCTAAAGTAAATGCATTGCCGATAGAAGAAGGATTCGGTAATAACCTCTGGGATGAAGTTCCGTGTGGTCGGCGTGGTCGCCGGTGCAGATGCGGACGATGATGCCGCAATGGGGATCGCCACTGGGATCTCCGATGAAGCTCCTTCTTCTGTCGATGGAGCAACTGCCATCGCCACTACCGCCGGAGGTGCTACTTCCGGGGCATCGTGCGCTGGAGAGCTACCAGAAGGAACCGCCATTGGAGAGGAAGAGAAGAAGCAACAGGAGGATGGCGCTATGAAGCTTCGGTGGCAAGGGAAAGGTGCTAAGGAAAGAAGAAGGCGCGCGCGCTGAGAAAGAAAGACGTGAGCTTGAAGATGAAGTGCGGGGGTGAACCGCTATTTAAAGGGCACCTGAAGAAGGGTAAAAATGGGATTTTCACCGCGCCGGCGTTTCGAGTTTTTCGGGAGTAGTGGTTGTCGTGGGCGCCCGTTTCGAAAAGATTGCAATCATCAGCTGGAAGACCGCGAAACGGAAGGATATTTTCATTGCGGCTTTTTCGGAGGAGAAGTTGAAGAGAATTTCGAAGTAAAAGACTATGTTTTACTCCGAAACTGGGGGGCATGTGTTGACGCCAGATTTCGTCACTAGTAAAATCGGCGCCAAGAAGAGAGGAAACTGGAAAAGTACAGTTGGGAATCGGCCGAATGGTGCTACAGTGCGAGATCGGCCGATGACTTCTGTCTCGCTTCGGATCGAACGCGCCGGGTGCCCAATCGGTTGCCTTTTGCCGATAAGGAATCGGCCGATTAGGAGGTTGGGATAATTGGGCCTGTATGGGCTTGAAAAGGAATGAAAGGATGAAGGGGAGATCAGCCCACGAAGCGTATAATAACCAACCTAGTGCTTGTAAATATTTGTTTTCTGTTTGAATTAGAGATAGAGTTCTAGTCGGTTAAGAAGTCATCTGTACGGGGCTATAAATAGCTACCTTTGTAAATCTGTAAACATGAACAAATCAATACAACCAACTACTTTTTCCTCGTACTTACTTTCAAGCAGGCGACTTCGCCAAATACTTTCTCTTTTCACGAGTTCGTACGGGTTGGCAAGGCAGCATCAACTTGATCTCCGGCTGATCTTGTAAGTTCTGCTTATCGAATAAGTTCTAAGCTTTAACTTCGGGCGCATCGCTGTTGTTTCGTTTAGATTTATTCACTAGTTATCGATATTTACTAGAATCATAGATTCTACCTGTCTTTCTAGTTTTATCACCAGTTATCCAGCTAGGAATCGGTATTTTCGGCTTTCTCTACATTCTACTATTTAAATTCACTTATTTTACATTTGCCGATTAGATCTATTCCTAGTGTTGTTACCATAGCATTGTGCCGATTACTCCAGCAGTTTTCCGTCTACAAGGCTACGGTGATCGGCTGCCCTATAGCCGATTTCTTTATTACGGCAAATCGGCTGATTCGCTAATAAGCTATCTCGAGATCGGAAATTCAGCCGATCGTGATTTCTGGACCTGACACGTATTCTTCCTTGCCAATCAACAGGTCAGATTGGCTGGCACGCCGCGCGAACCGCACCAGGGCAATCACCCGAACAGGAGTTAAGCAGATTCTCCCGGGTCGTGTGTCGGACGCTGGGGATTCGGTTGACCGATTTCTAGCGCCAACACCTTCTATCCATGAATGCGATGACGGGGAAGACTTTGTCAAATTTGATTATAATATAGCCATATACCTCACATACACACACGTAATCCTAACCCTATAAGCACCTCCGAAAGATTGAGCTGGCAAATCCTCGAGATTGACGAAGTCACCATTGGCACCTCGCTGTCGACGGGTACATCGCCTGCGACTGATAGAATTTTGCTGCATGATTCCTTTTACCGGTTATTATTTTTTTTCGAATCACACCGTATAGCCGCATAAGCTCACATACACGCACGCAATATTACCCCTATGAGCACCTTCGAAAGACTAAACCGGCAAATTCTCGAGATTGACGAAGTCCCCCACTAGCGCCTCGTTGTCGACGGGCACGTCGCCTGCCACTGAAAGAATATAATTGGTAAAATCCTGAAATAGATCCAGAAAAAATGCGAGCACCGGTGTCGAGTCGAGAACTCAAACCCTGGTGGGCAGGTTCCACGACAAATAACTTTATCAAATATAAATCAGGTATAAGACGTGGGCGTTTTTATAAAAAAAAATCCTATGTCAGTAAAGATAAAAAGAAAAAGATTTGCTAATTGGTGCAACGAGTAGTTTCCCAAACAAAATCAGTAAAAATAATATCCAATTCTTACAATCTAATATGCTTCGGCTTCCACAATCGACCGATTCTAGGTTATAAATCCCCACAATTGATACTGTTGAGGAGGGCCTAACAATCTGTAATCAAAATCCGATCCAAACGGGCCTTAGCTATCTTTCATAATCCGCGGTGGATGGTCCAAAGCTACAGCTCGAGGAATGCGGCGGCAGGCCGTAGTTACTGATGCAGCTGGTAATGAGTTGCAGTCATACAGTATCCTCTTTCTGCAGAAATGGAGCACGCGAGGCAGCAGCCTAGAGACGGAGAAGACTCATGCCGCAGGCCACGAGGAAGACTACAGCCTCAGACTTTTTCAGCTCTGCTGTGTCGTCTACGGGCTGCTCTATGTTTCAGCCTTTTGACCCTGCACTTGCCACCAACGGGTGGGCGACTGCGCGTCGAGGCGAAGTGGACTGTGCGCCGCAGCAGGACCGGAGCGCGCAGCCATCCAACGGGAACACCGGAGCAGACAGTAGGTGTTCGTGTTCCAGCTGCGGGCCTGCCGCCTTCGGATGCCCAAATGCCACGGGTCTGCTGTTGCATCCTGGGAATTAGACGTAGATCCTGTTTGGAACCAGATGCTAAAGTTTAACTCATTGGTAAAGTTTTTAGTCCCCTTAAATGTTTGGATACAGTGCTAAACTTTAGCACCTTGATTTGCAGAATATATATTTACCTCTTCATTCAACTGCATTGTTCTCTCTCATTCTCTCCGGTTCTCTTTCTTCTCGTCTCCTGTTCTTGCCTCACAAATCTCCAAAGCCAGAACGCACGGCCACCGCTCCCCCGCCGCCTTCCCCACCGCGTTCGGTCCGTGTCGGCTACCGCTCCCTGGCTGCCGGACTGCCGACCCTTGCCTCCGCTCGCTATCGCTATCGGGGCTGGAGCTCCTCGTCGCGGTGCCTAGCGCGGATCTCAACCAAAACCAACACGGCGGGACACTTGTTGGAGACGGACCCCACGACCTCCCACCAACCCCTCCCCGAAGGTGCACGAGTAGCGGGAGCAGGAGATCCTCACCTTTGCCACGCTCGCCCTCCAACTCCTCCGTGCTGCCTTCACCCACACTGCTGCCGACGCCAGCGCGTTGCCGGACGCGCTCGCCTCGCCGCGCGCCTCCTTCCACCTGCCCGGATCCCTACCGCCACCCCACTTCCACGATCTCCTCGCGCGGCCTAGCCCCACTGTCGCCTCCCTCTTCTCCGCCGACGGAGCTGCCGCGAGGGACGCCGGAGAGCGCGAGGTGGCGACGCGGGAGTGGGGACGGAGGGAGGGAGGGATGGAGAGGTGGGGATTTGCGGCTGGGTGCGGAGGCGACGGGGCCGAGCGAAGGCGGCGTGGCGGGGAGGAGAGAGAGGGAGTGCAGGAAGGGGGCAACCAAGGAAAAAAAGGGACCGGAGACCACTTTTAACACACTTTAGCACCCCTTGGAGGGGCTAAAGGAAAGGGGGTGTGAAACTTTAGCACCTAACTTTAGCTGTTTAGCACCCTTGTTTTGCACCACAGGTGCTAAAAAATGCTAAAAGTGGGCTAAAAGTGGGATGCTAAACTTTAGCACCCCCTCCAAACATGGACTCAGTCCATTTTAATTTCTCGTTGGCATATGAAATTACGTTCAAAACTAATGGAGTAAGGACCAATTTGGTGCGGTTCCTCCTCCTGTAGCACTCGTGTAGCATTATTATAGCGAGGAGGAGCTGGAGCCGGGGAAGTCAGTTTTTTCTGACTCCTCTTTTGTAGTTCATTCTGGGTCTTGATTCGCGTTTCGGCTCGTCGCTACGGTAACGCACGCACCAAACTGGCCCTAATCATTCGCTGAAGTTGAGAGAAATGCAGTTGATCTGGTCTCCAACTCCAAGCCGCAAAGCCTGGACACGATTGCCCGTTGCCGGTTGCTCGTGGCTCGCCGGAGAAAAGCGATAGCGGGCGGAGCCCATCTCAGTGGAGAAACCGCAGCAGTGGTGCAATGCTATGCAGGCGGAGCCATGATTCACACGGCAACCGTTCTTGCCAGTTGCCACCGGCCTTTAACTGCGTTTGACCACACCAGGAGCCCCGTTGCTCAGCCTGCGCTCCTGCACCGGGCTGCGGCAAGTGTCGCCTGATTTGACCCGAGACGCGAGACCCATGGCGAAAGGCGGCAGAGCAGGCGGCGGTTACCGAGCCCACGGCGTCGTCGGATTGGACGTCTCGGCACGCATCGGTCGCCACCGAGAGTCGTGAGCACGGGAAACCGACGGTGCCGATCACCGCTGACCGCTCGCCCGCCACCGTACAGCGTCGCGCTTCCCTCCTCTTCAAAAACCCCACACCTTGCTAGTGCTATAGCCCTCACATATTTTAAGCTCCCACTGGCTGCTCTACTGCTGAACTGCAAGAGCCAAGAGTTTGGAGCCATTTTACTATTCATACTACTGTACCAGCTAAAAGTTTGCTTCCTGTATATAAGCTCGTGCGGCGTTCGATCGATCCGATGGCCGATGAGGGTGCATCGTCCCGAGCGGAGCTGATCGAGCCTGCCCCGGCGCCGGCGCTGCCGGCGGAGCCCGTGACGGGGAGGAAGCTGCGGGGCCGTCCTCCAGGGTCCAAGAACAAGCCCAAGCCGCCGGTGGTGGTGACGCTGGAGAGCGAGGGCGCGATGCGCCCCGTGGTGCTGGAGCTCGCGCCGGGCTGCGACGTGGTCTCCGCGGTGGCTGCGTTCGCGCGCCGCCGCCGCGTGGGCGTGTCCGTGCTCTGCGGCCGCGGCGCGGTGGCCGCCGTCAGGCTGCGCCTGGCTACCTCGCCCTCGACCGCGTCCACGGTGACGCTGCACGGGCGGTTCGAGGTGCTGTCCCTGTCCGGGACCGTGCTGCCGTCGACGGAGGGGGCGGTGGCCGCGCCGTCGCCGCCGCCGCAGCCGTTCTCGGTGTCGCTGGCGGGTGCCGGCGGGCAGGTGATCGGCGGGACGCTGGCCGGGGAGATGATGGCGGCGGACGGGGTGGTGCTGGTGGCCGCCACGTTCGGCAGCGCCGAGGTGCACCGGCTGCCCGCGGCTGCTGGCGCGGAGGACGAGGACGGCGACGGGCGCGGCGTGGGCCGTGAGGAGGGGAAGCATCTCCATCATTCTTCCCAGCAGCAGCAGGTGCAGGCCGCGGCGGCTGCGCGCGCCGGCGACGTTGTGGGGCTGGGTGCCTACGGTGGCGGGGCCGTGGGGCTCGGCGGTGGTGCTGGGAGCGGCGGCGGCCATGTGGGGCAACACGCGCCGCTGCTGCCTGAGATGGCTTTGTGGGCCCAGACGACGTCCACTCGCGGACCGCCGGCCCACCCTTTGCCCCAGTTCTAGGCATGCATGCATGCATGGCATCGTTGCCGTCTTTCCGTTCTTCTGCCTAGCTAGTATGTGGTGTACTGTAATTGGTCGGGATGGTTAATTCGTGCGTTGTTAGTGAGTCGATTGACTCGGAGAGGTCATCAGCACTTTAGGATTTTGGTGACCTGGGGACACAACACTTTGGTCTCCTTGACGAATATCCCTTCCGGAGGGCAACTGCCGCGGCGGTTGTTTTGAGCTGCCGTCGATTTTCAAATCAACGAGAGGAGATGCAAGCAGAATTAGAAGGGAGGTGAGAGATCGGAGGGTGGAAATTACTGTTCCTTAATTACCGCACAACCGCCCGTCTCTCTCTCCTCAGAAATCCTCCCTCCTCTCAAATCCTCTCTCGCCTCTCCTTCAACTCCAGCGATGCAATCGACGCCGGCACGACAATCAAGGACGGAGGCCCTCCCCATCTTCCCTGACGCCGCGGAGGCAAGATCCGGTCCGGCGCTCGCGTCAGCCGGGCGTCGATGGGGACTTGACGCCTCATTCATGGAGGAAAGGGCCTCCTCGGACTTCCCCGTCGGCAGGGAGCCGCCGACAGACTTCCCCGCCTCCGCGTGGTCGGATCTAGGCGATGCCGTGGTGGCCGTGGCACAATCCGTGAGGGAGGAGCACCGGCTTCCATAGATCCCGGCAGCAGCGCGCGACGATTCCGCTCGGATCCCGACGGCGTATGAAAGTCCTGACGATGAGCCGTCCCATGCTGGAAGATGCCAACATCATGAAGCTCGAGACACCGCCGCCGTCTTTGGACCTTTGGCTGTCCATGTCGCCCTCTATGATGTGTTTCTGTCCTTAACATTGCTCGTTGATGCTCCAGGATGCACACGGGTGAATAAATCTTTTCGTGATTTTGGTTTTGTCGATGTAATTTGTAATTCTATGATGTGTTCATGAACATTCTTGGTGATGCAAGACATTTTATTTGATTTTTTGTGGATGAATTTTTAGAATTGGGACTAAACATGCGCATGCATTTTTTTTAAAAAAATATGAATTAGAAATTTTAAAGGTTTTTGTCTGCAAATTTGTTAATGATGGAAATAATGAAACGATTTTTAGCAATAAAAAAATTGTTACTTTGTGCTGTGAATTGTTTACGAGGGAAAAACGTGAAATACTTGTGATATAAGAAAAGACGTTGGAAGGACCTTGGTACCTGCAGTCCTGCACATGCTATTGTTTAAGCGGAAGTAACATGATTCCATTAACTACTCCACTAGCTTAATTTCTGACACAGCCATACCTCTTTCTTCCACGCGTCAGCCAGGAGAAGATGCCCTCCCGGATACATACACATACCCTCCGAATTGCCTTTTCCTCTGCTTGATCGATGCATGCAGTGCGTACAGTACGTGCGAATGATTTCGTTTCATCACTCACCAGCAGCGCAAGTATACAGTAATTTTCTCCGATCACCGATCGATCGACACTTTGTGGTGGCAGTGCAAAAGCAAGAAATTGCCGGATTTAGTCGTCCCGTCTCTCGTCCCTCCTCCGTCGTCGTCGTGCTGGCATCTCGTCTCGATCGGCCGGGTCGAGCTTTGAAGGTCAAGCGGCTATGCTGGGAAGCTATAGGCCTAGAGCCCATGCACACAGGCACCGCAGTAGCCAGTAGGTGTAGGAAGCACGTCGAAAAAGAGAAGATACGGCATGCGGTGCGCGCGGCACTGTATTTTCTCGGAAGGCGCGAAATTTATTGTGCGGTTTCCGATGCGTCCCTTGCAAGGCGTAAAGCTGCTAGCAGTGTGCTCCTGCTCCAGGGAGAGCAGGCAGGCAGCCGCCTGCCAGGCACCGCCTTGCGAGCTCCCGCGCTCCTCGTACTCTATTTGCGTACTCCAAAATGGATATTATCTTAGGGTGTTTGAATCCTGGAGCTAAAGTTTGTCCGTGTTACATCGAATATTCGGATGCTAATTAGGAAGACTAAACATGAGGTAATTACAAAACTAATTGCAGAACCCCTAGGCTAAATCGCGAGACGAATTTATTAAGCCTAATTAATCCATCATTAGCGGATGTTTATTGTAGCACCATATTGTCAAATCATGGACTAATTAGGTTTAATAGATTCGTTTCGCGATTTAGCCTAGGGGTTGTAAAATTGGTTTTGTAATTAGCCTATGTTTAATACTCCTAATTAGTGTCCAAACATTCGATGTGATAGGGGCTAAAATTTAGCCCGGGGATCCAAACACCCCCTTAGTGTGTTTGGATCTTTAGTCCCGACTAAAATTCATGTCACATCAAATATTTGGAGGTTAATTAGAAGGACTAAAATATGAGCTAATTATAAAACTAATTACACAGATGGAGGCTAATTCCCGAAACGAATCTATTAAGCTTAATTAATCCATCATTAGCACATGTTTACTGTAGCACCACATTGTCAAATAATGGACTAATTAGACTTAATAGATTCATCTCGCAAATTAGCCTCCATCTGTACAATTGGTTTTGTAATTAGTCTATGTTTAATACTCCTAATTAGTATCTAAATATTTGATGTGACAAAAATTTTAGGAGGTCCTAAAGAAACAAATGGAGCCTTAATCATCATCGATATTCTCTCTCCTCTATACCAATTTGTTCCGCACCCATATTACTCTATGGGGATGTTTGGATACCTTTGCTAAACTTTAGTAGCTAAAAGTTGCTAAAGTTTAGTAAAGGCTGTTTGGATACCTTTGCTAAACAATATTTAATGAGGTGGATAAAGACCTGTTTGCCCTTAATGAATGCTAACCAGACAAGTAATAATGAGGGGCAAAGAGTGTCCACCCCACCTTTTAGTAAGGTTTAGCAACCAAAAACTGCTAAAGGGCTAAAGCTTAGCAACCATAGTTTAGCAAACTTTAGTAAGAGTGTTTGGCAAATTTTTTGCTAAAAGTTTAGCAAGGGGTATCCAAACACCCATATATCTCATACTCTATATCAACTATCATATATTTTATTCAACCATCTCCAACTACCATCTCATTTTAACAAACACAAATCTTCATAACACAATCATTTAGAATGGTTATTTTAAATCATGGAATGTGAAATAATTAGTAATACAACTTTTTAATTAAGTAATAATTGTTAGTAGTACTATTTAATTAATGAAATGTAATTAAAAAATGCTCACCTGCCTTGCGTACTACCAAGAGCTGTAGTTCACGCATGGACAAAGTAGCATGGCCAACCTGTGCAACTTTGCAAAACTAGTCCGTATGGTCACATGCAAATGTTTCTTGCAATGTGGATTGTAGCACTCGTGAAGCACAGAGCATGTTTGCACGCGATGTGGATTGTTGCACTCGTGAAGCATGGAGCGTGATCGCACAGCAATACCAAGTATTGAACTGGTGCCCTTGCTGGCTACAACTTGCACGCCTCCATCTAGTGACCAAGCACCATGTACAACTTCACTTCCTCGTATTTTACCAACACCATGGACGGCTACCCAGGATCCTTGCGAAGGTATTGGATGATGGAGGAGGAAGACGACTACACTCATTTCTAGGTTGATGATGATGAAGCAGAGGCCGCGACATACAACCACCTAGTGCAAGCAGAGAGCTCTCGCACGCACCGTCGATTTGATGCACCACGAAAGGTCATTCAGCCGAGGGACCTTCCTTTTGGTCACAAGAGGATCAAAGCCGACTACTTTGCTCCAAACCCTGTTTACAATGATAAGCAGTTCCGTAGAAGGTAAAGTTGAGCATATTTCAAATATCGATCACTCCATGTCTCTAGTACCTCATATCAGAAGTGTTCTTGCATATTTCGAATGCGTCGGCATTTATTCAAGCACATTAAAGAGGTTGTTAAAAATCAAGATAACTACTTCAAAGAAGTATGATGCCACTGGCAAGGAAGGACTATCGGCTCTTCAGAAGCACCGCTATGCGCATTCTCGCTTACGGTGTTCCGGCGGATGCCGTTGACGAGTATGTGCGTATTGATGAGTCAACTGCTCGAAAAGCTTTGCATCATTTCCATCGGGCTGTCATTGATGTTTTCGGCGAGTATTACATGTGGGCACCCAACACTGCCGATGTAGCTAGGCTTCTTCAAGAGGGTGAGGATCGTGGGTTCCCAGGGATGCTAGGCAGCATTGACTGCATGCACTGAGATGGAGGAACTGCCCCACATCGTGGGAGGGTCAATTCACGGGCAGAGGGAAGCATCCCTCTATGATCTTAGAGGCAGTTGCATCGCATGATCTATAGATATGGCATGCTTACTTTGGCATGCCTGGAAGTAACAACGACATTAACGTCTTTGATAGATCCTCTATATTCTTGTCTTACCTCAGGGGTCGTTCAACCCTCGTGTCATTTGCTATCAATGGAAGGACCTATAACATGGGGTACTACCTTGCCGATGGGATTTACCCTGAGTGAGTAGCTTTTGTTAAGACTATTCGTTACCCCATGGAGTAGAAGACCTAGCACTTTGCCACTGAACAGGAAAGTGCACGCAAGGATATAGAGCGTGCATTTGGTGTCCTGCAAACTCGGTTTGCAGTGATCCAAGGGCCCGCGTATGGTTGGGATCGTAGTCAAATTAATGATATAATGGTGACTTGCTTTATTTTGCATAACATGATAGTGGAGGATGAACAAGACAATGCCCGTGACACTGATTTCTTGAACATCGGAGAACTAGCAGTTCGGTACCGTAACAATCCGGACAGGGAGGCATTTGTTGCTGCACACCATGGGCTTCATGACCAAAACACTCACTTTCAGCTACAATATGATCTCATCGAGCACCAATGGATGAGGCTGGAATCTCATCATTAGTAGACGAATCAATGGTCAAGTAATATTTTTTAAGACTTGTGATATTTTGTCATCACGTAATATTTATTAAGACTTGTAATATTCGGTGATCATATAATATTTATTAAAACTTATAGTATTTAGTGGTCTTGTAATATTTATTAAGACTTGTAATATTTTGTACATCATTCAAAGCTTCTGGCGATCACACACAACACTGACTAGCAGATAACATCAAGATATGATGATAGAATAAATAACAGTTCCAATTAGTTCCATGAAATAAATTCAAGAAAGCATAAATAAGGTTGCCTCTCCCATCCATGGTTCAGGGCCTCTATCTCTTCCCGCGCCTAGCTGCAATCTTCTCGAAAATTTCTTCCTGAAGAATTTCGTAATACATTCGCTGAGCTGGTGTGCAGGCATTAAGATCAATCTCAAGGATCCTTTCATTCTCTTGCTTCTCCTTCTCTTGCCTGTCCATGTCATGCTTCTCACGTATGATCCGAATCTTCTCTTGCTCAATGTCTAACAGTGATTGATTGTGGCTTCGCATTTCCTCTAGCCACTTCTCATCTATGCAGGCAAGTTGCTGGAAACGATCAGTTTTATGCACAGATTCTTCTTGTAGGATAGAAATTTTTTGCAATGATAGATCTTGCATCCTCATAGCATACTCCGAAGATGATGTTGAACCCGCAGAGAAATTTGCTTT
Organism: Setaria viridis; assembly: GCF_005286985.2. NCBI lineage: Eukaryota > Viridiplantae > Streptophyta > Magnoliopsida > Poales > Poaceae > Setaria > Setaria viridis. Next base: position 45,745,283 of record NC_048267.2, read on the forward strand.
CTTCTTGGCTATTTTAGTTGAATCCCTGCCCATAGGACTCCTCCCAATTGATCCAGTAGAGGTAGAATTGTCATCTCTAAGGTCATTAGTGTCAGGCTCATGACTACTTTCCTCTCCAAAACCATCACCTCCAATGGACTTTGCAAATGCTCTAGGCTTTGGATCCTACCATTTGGGCTCATCCTTCATAATCTCCCAACAATGCATGTAAGCAAAGTTGTGTTTGAGGATACCAGCAAAATTAGCTACTGCATCAGTGGTCTGCAATAGAAAATAATTGTTGTTAAATTTACAACAAAATGCATAGAAAATAAAATGGGTCAACAAATCGCAAACCTTATCGGTATCCGACATCCCACTAGGATTCTCTCGAATGGCATCAGCATAGAAGGATGAAAACCTTCCCCACTTTAGTCTTGATTATGTCCCAACGGATCTGTAAAGATCTCAAACTCCTTTCTGGGTAGGATCCCCTCCTCAAATTGTACCACCGCACAATCCTATCCCACATGCGATCTTTTTTTTCGCAGTACTTGTAATTGGGTCACAACTTATTTCAAGCTATGACTTCACAATGTTTACACCTTCATCTGGGTTGAAGTTGCCTAAGTTGGTCCAATTGACCACCTTTTTTCTCCTTCCTTTACCTATAGGAGCTGGTGCTGGAGGAACGGGCACTTCCTCCACATCTGCCTCATCGTTTTGCACAGATGCATCTGCCATTTCAGCCAGATGAGATACTTGTGGACCATTGGTACTTGGATGCATCATTGGGACATTGGGTGGAAGCTGCTGGAATCCTTGGGAGAACCAGAATTGAGGACCTTGGTAGCCATACATGTATGGGTTCCAGACAGTCTGGTAGGGAGAACTGCTGCCACCAGGAAAAGTTCCCCATGATCCATCAGGAACATTGGACTGGTTAGGGTCTATCCTGAAATTACATGCAAAAAAAGTTATCAATAGTAACACATGACATGATTTAAGCATGATATGTGAGTATGCAAAGTTCTCATGAGCCAAGTTTAGATTAAATGTAGGGCACAATTTACTTTTTTCAAGTAACTGGTCAAAACTCACCAAGTTTGTTCATGGAAAACAGAGTCCCAGTACAAAATTATTTAGCATAAGAAATGACCTGATAAGCAGAAAAATTCAAACAAATAGTGTTTAACTTTATTAACTCTATACATGTTTTTTTTTCATTTCCACTATCTGATATTGCAATTATCTTGTCAGGAACACAAGACAAAAAAAAACTCTCAAAGAAGGCACTAGTAATGCCATTATCCATATGCCACTTATGCTGAATAACAAAGCAAAAAGAAAAGGCATTTCAGAGAAGGCACTAGTAATAAAGTAGAAGGTCCATATTAGAATGGCATGTCTGGTGTTCAGGCTGAACCTATTAGATTAAGGCAATCTTTATTTGCAAATACCCATGTGCCTTTGTAAATTGCCTTAGCATGTTCTTTTCTCCGAGATGCAACATGGAAGCAAGCTAATTGTTAATTAGCAGCAAGTGCCAACAAGCAGCAAGTGGGATCGTGCGAGCTGCAATATCCTCAAGCATCAAAACCCAGTCTAGCTAACCCTAAAAGATTTGACACCGAACAACCTAGATCTTGGACAACCGTAGGGCATAGCAAGGGTGGACATACTTGAGTTGGGCAGGACGCCGGCTGGAGTGCGCGGTCGTGCTCTCCTCGGATGTGCCCGCCTGAACCGGTGAACCTTGCCACCACCGCTTGCGCAGACGGCTACCCTCTCGCCGAACCTTTCCGCGTGTGTTTCCACCTGCCACGCTACTCTGGCCGCCGGATCAGGCCTCCTCCTTCGCACCCCCACCTCCGAGACCCTTGGATCTAAAGGGAGAACCCGCCTTCTCCAGGATTGCGCCCTTCTCTTGCACCGAACAGATCGGCCGGAGCCGCCGCACTTGGCCTCTTCACTGCGACGCTGGAGGCACACTCTCATCGGCACCCTCCTTTGGCAAGCGACGTCGCAGCCTCTCTTCAGTTCCGAGCACGGGCGCGAGGGTCGGGTGGTTGGGGCTAGCAGCGGCGGGAGGCCAATGGTGTATCCCTGGGAGCCAGCTGGAAATAGAGGGACGAGGCTGATCCGTTTGTTTACCATGACGCTCCCACTACTGGTAAATTTACATTATATCTGTACTACTAGGAACGGGTACTGGTACTACGGACAGCCTCATGTAGGAGTACTACGATTGGCCATTTTCGTACACTCCACGCAATGAATGTGTGCAGTGTACATCATCTACGGTGTGCTCTTTTTTACAAACTCCAGCATCAATGAAAGCACAAATTAAAGCTCGTTGATATCGACCTTGCAAACGAAATGAGCAGGGCATGCGGCATGTGCGTGAAAACGTACGTGAAGAGCGTACATGTGGTTGATCCTCACGTTGACTATGTAGGAGCTCAGTGATGGCTGCGGGTGCACCATATCTTAGTGCTTCCTCGCGTGTTGGTCGATCAGCTTTATTACATGCTCTGCGGGCGCTGGGCAGCCAATGCAAGAGCCGAGGAGGCAAAGGTAGCATCTATCAGCCACACGGCATGCTTGCACGGTTGCAGTGTGCGTCGGCCTCCAAAGATGATTGCCAGGTGGCAGCCACCTCAGTCACACAAGAGAGGTTTCGTCATCTTGTTCCATGACGCCATCCATCATCGCCCGAGTTCATGTCTGGATCCACTGGGCCTCTTATATGGGCTGCTAGAAGAGCCCCTCTTGTGTGTGATGATTGAGAGAGACATCCTGGCGTTTGGGCTAATTGGGCCGTCGGACTAAGTCAAAGTCATCATCCTTAGCAAAAGTGCGGTACTGTACTTTGGGCCTGTTAGCCCAGTTCCATTCCATTGACTCTCTCTCTCTGACTGAAGCAAACTTGCCTCACCAGTCCCCTCCGTCGTGCTGGCATATCTCGTAGCTAAAGAACTGAGAGTACTTCGTTAATGTATCTACGGTCAAGGCAAAGAGTTAATAAAACAATTATTGTGTACATTTTCAAAGTTGCTAACTAGTCGTATCTCTTTCTGACGCCAACCCCACAGATCAACTGTTACACACATCCTATGAATTTTCGTACTTGAATTCCGTGGTAGATACGCCAGGAGCCAGGTCCCTTCAGTTGGAAAAAGAAAAAACCTAACACCGATAAGAGATCGAGGTATAATGCGTCGAAAGGGATGCAGAGCACCACACTTTATTTGCACGCCCAATGGCTGGTGTTCCTCGACCGGCAGCCACGACATGGCTTCCGTAAGCACCAAACAGCCAGGCACTCCAATTTTGTGCAGCATAAACGGCCCATTACATTTGGTTAACAACACTCCCATTTTGTACAACGTGACCCACCATGCTGATCTGCTTCTTGTTTTTTTTGGCAAGATATATCTATGGGTAGGGGCGGATTTGGACCCCAGGCTGCAGTCTGGGGCGAGGCCTAAGAAGAGTGGGTACAAGTTTTATAAAAATGGCATAAAAAGGTCAAGCAGCCTATTAGCCCACCCCGACGCGAAGTGAGCCCAGCAAGCCGAAACTCTAGCCCTGGCCGGCTGAGCGCGCCTCCCGTCCGCACTCGTGACACGCCGCACGCCTCCCATCCGCACTCGTCACGCGGCGGCGCCTCTTGCCCCTCCCCCTTCGTCATCATCGCCGTTGGTCGCCGGCCCCGTGCCCCCGCCGGCCGTGCGCCGCCACCCGCCAAGTCGCCGCCTCGCCGGTCGCGCCCTCACCCCCCGCGGCCCCGCCGGCCACGCCCCACGCCCCCGCCGGCCGCCGCCTGAGCGGCAGTGCGCCAGCTTGCCAGGCGCCGGCAAGCAACAGCAAGCAGCACCGCAGCAGCCAAGCAGCAGCAGGCAGGTGAGATACTATGGAGAGATATTCATTACTTTGAAATGTTCATTACTTCATTGACTATTTGAGTCTTACTTTGCAATTGCAACATTTCATACCTTAGAATAGAGAGATACTATGCTAAACAAGATGCGTCAAAAAGTAGTGTCGAAACTATAGAAAGAAGCTAGGTTGAGCAAAAAAGATCACAAATTGAACTTGATATGAGAGATATGGTTGTTGATCCGGGAGATAGGAAGACAATTGATGATTTTCATCATGCCATTAGGGATGAGGCTGGGAGAGCATATCTACAAATAGGTCCATGTAGGCCAACTAGTTATAAGTTTCCAAAAATGAAAAAAGATGGTACAGGTGTAACGGCCTCGAATGTTAATCCCCGCGTCAATCTTAATCCGAGCCCCTGATCACCTGTCTTAGTTTTTCCAAGCCTAAGTGTTCAACCTCCAGCTCTTCCGACCCCTGCGATCCGACCCCTCACCGTGGTCTTTCTAGTTCCGACCCCGCCGACCCTCAACCCACCGTCGGATCTTCCTAAGCCCTCCCGCAGCATCGCCCTCCAGTTTGAGCAGTGGACCACCGAGACTGACCGGTGGGCCCACGAGATCTTTTCCCCCAGATCCTTCGCGACAGGCGCACTCGAGTTGCATGCTCACTTCAGAGTTTCCCCGCCGCGTGGCTCAACTCCTCCGACGCCCGCCGCTCCGCCTCGTCTTCGGCCCGCGACCGGATGGATTCTGGCGCCCTTCTCCCCAATCGCAGCGGAAGCCCCTCTGCAACCCTTTCTGCAGCACCTCGCTGCCCGCGCCCATCATCACCTCGCCGGACCCCCGGCTGCAAGGCCCGAGGCCTCCCGGTTTTTCCGTCGCCCCTTCACAGTCGCGCCGCCCAGGTCTGCGCTACGCGACGATTCCTCTGTCGCCAATCCGAACCCTAGCCGCGATAGCTCCTTTCCCGTCTTGTCAGCGCTGCGATCCGTCGGTCTGATGCTTCGCGCTCGCCCGCACGACCGCAGCCCTCCTGACCTCTCACCTGAGCAACCTCACTCCTAGCGTCGTTCCCTCTATCACATCCATCATATCCACCGCACGACGACGCCCGCCTCCGCCAAATCTCAACCACCGGCAAACCCGCGCCTGCGCCGCCCTGACGTCCATGCCCAATGACCGCCGGTGTCATCCCCGAAGTCCTGCTCCACCGCCCTCATCGCTCAATCGCCGCCCGGGCAGAGCACTCCATTGCTTCTTCCCCGGCCTTCGCGCTGCCCCCCTTCCCTCTTCCGCGCAGCTATAAAAAAGAATGCGCAAGCCCCGCCGGAGTTTCCCTTGCCCTAGCTGCCATCTCCCTTGCTCCTCTGCTTCGTGCTCAAAGCACTACAGCCTAAGTCCCTGAGGAACTCTCCTTTCCGCTCCACACCGCTTTCCCCAATCCCCCCAGCCGCTTGCTCCTCCGTGTTGCGTAAGAGCTTACTTGTGATCCACAAGAAGCACCGCCGCCGCCGGAGCACCGCCGGACATCTCCGCTGCAAGTCTTAGTGTTCCAGTTCCTCCGCCCGAACCCGCTCCTTCCCGACCCCAAGCTTTCCTTGTAAGACGAAGGTAAGCTGCTGACCCCTCGTCTGCCTCGCCCGACCCTGTCTGTTTGTCCGACCCTTTTTCCGCCTCGTCCGACCCCTTGTGTCCGCCCGACCCCGGTTCCGTCTCGCCCGACCCTGTCTGATCCGCCGACCCTTCTCCGCCTTGCCCGAGGGCTCGGCTGTATCTTTTTCTTCGAACCGAGGGTGTATGTGTAAAACTTGGGGACCTTTCAGCGTTGAGTCTGAGGACCCCTAGCACACCAAATTCTCTAGATTAAGGGTCAGATCATAAGCTCCTTTCCTCCGACCCTTACCTCTTGATCTCCACCAACTCCATTGAACTTTCCCACCCTCCTGTAACTTGTCGCAAGTTTCTGGGCTCAGACTTCCAAGTGTTGTTGTTGAAATAACCGTCTATGCTAACCAATGCATTGCATTCGTGTAGAGTTGCATCTCGCCGACGGCTACTATGAGCTGCACCCGGCGCCAGAAGACGACGGTGTAGCTGAGCTCCTGCCCCCAGAAGCCGAAGCTGCCCCAGAAGTCGAGCAGTTCCCTTCCTCTTTGCCCGAAGGCAAGCCCCGGATGCATGAATCCCCTATGTTTTGCCAAACTTGCACATGCCTTCTTAAAACATGCTTGTACATTTACGTATAGGAGTTGTTTGGAACCATAGATGCATAACCTAGCTCCCTTGATCTGAACACTAGCTGTTGGACCGAGTAGATGCTTTGCTTAAATAGGAAGCGGTAAAAGCCGAGTGATTTCCTGTCACTCGCGAGTTTATAGGAGTTGGTTGAGTTCTCTTCTGTTACAACTGTAAGGACGATGGACGGGGCAGGGTTTTGGGTAACTCTTTGGTGGTCGGTTGATCGCCCCGTCTGTCTATGAAACTTGCTAAGGCCCGACAGTGGTGGTGTTCGTGATCAAGTGTTTGAAGGTACTAATCTCATACCTAGTATGGGATGGGGAAGCCTAGTACCTGATTGAACTAGGGCGTGGCTTATACCCCTGCTGTCTCTGCAACGAGGTTCCCATGGTGCATCATGTGGGTGCAAGTGCGGTCACAGTACGGTAGAGGCCGGGACTGTGGAGCATTGCATGCCAAGGGAAGTTTGGACCTGACACGCGCCTGGGAATTGATGGGGACAGCCGACACAGGAAGCGGCCCTTGTGGTGCGCGGATGTCGTGAGATTAGGTTCGCCATGCATGGTTAAGAAACTCGAATCGATTCGTCTGCCTCTCACAGTTTGAGACTGCTTGATCGCTATGTCACCCTGAGTAAATAAGAAATCTGATGATGACATGGTTTTGCTCATGTTGTATATACCTTGATTTGGTTCTATGATTGCTTAGGATAGGTTGCAAACCTAGAACGGATAATGAACTTAGAACCGGAGCTAAAACTTGAAAGTAGGGTTACATCTAGCGCTTGTGGCAAACAAACCCCCCAGCCAAAAGGCCTTGCATGTCTAGAAGAGGTAGTTCAGCGCGCTCCCTGTCGGTTAAGTCTTGTTGAGCTTAGTAGCTCAGTCTTGTTGTGGCTCTTCTTTTTTAGGTGAAGTTGCTGCTTCTGAGCCCCTTTCTGCTGGCACTTGGCCACCCCAACTCCCTCCGGGTTGGACGGTCGAGTGGGATCCCTCCTCGGACGGCGAGAAGAGGGATCATTGATGTCCCGGTTGGCCTCACCAGGGATGTCCGACCCCGACGAAGTTGCTTCCGCTTGTTTTTGCCTTCTGTCTGTTTCGTTTGAACCTTGTAAAACTCTGATGTTGTTTGTTGTTGAACTAAAATGGTCAATTTGTTTAACTCGGTGGACTTGTTGTATTCTCTGGAACCACTCACCTTCGTGTGAGTTTGCTAACTCGGTCCTGTTCAAGTGGTTAAATCGGATGAAATCCGACGGCACTTCGTGTTAACTTGGCTAAGGCATGGGTGTCGCATGTTAGGCGACTTAACCATGTTTAATCAAGCTAATCCGAAGTGGATCCGCCACAACAGGCCAATCAAGAGGATTTGTTGGATCATGGTTTGATCAATTTGATTGGTTAGAGTACAGTGTAGTCAAGAATGCAGCTTATTGTTTTTATTGCTATCTCTTTAAGCCACAACAAACTGGATTTCATAGTAATGATACATTCACCAAAGTTGGGTTTAGAAATTGGAAGAATGCAAATGATTCTTTCAGGGAGCATGCTCAATCAATTGATGGCTTTCATAGTAATGCAAGAAAGCGTGCACTTGATAAAATCAGAGGCAAAGTGTTCAACATGTGTGAACTGTTACAAGTGTAATAGAAGATCATTTAACTATCATGTTAGGCATTACTAGATTTCTCCATTTGCAATAGCCTTTCATGGACATGATGAGTCTAAAAGATCAAGAAATAAAGGGAACTTTATGGAGATGCTTCAATGGTATAGAAAGAAGGATCCTAAGGCTATACTTGTGACCGGTGAAAATGCTCCAGGGAATAATCAAATGAGTAGTCCAATGTTTCAGAAAAATTTGGCTAGGGCTTGTGCAGAGGAGACAAGTGAGTTAATTAAAAGTGAAATAGGAGATCATTGGTTTGCGGTGCTTGTTGATGAGGCTCGTGGTGCATCCATTAAGGAACAAATGGCTATGGTTGTGAGGTATATATCCCCTCTCTATTTGATTATTTCGTTGATTTTGTTTTGTTGCTTTCAAGTAACACTATTTTCTCTTTTCTCTTGTAGGTTTGTCAATGATAAAGGAAGTGTGATTGAGAGGTTTCTTGGTATTGAACATGTTTCTGACACCACACCACATTCACCAAAAGAAGCATTGGATACTATGCTTAGAAGATATGGTCTATCTATTTCCAAGATTAGAGGGCAAGGATATGATGGAGATTGAAATATGAGAGGACAGTTTCATGGGTTACAAAAACTGGTATTGAATGAAAACCCTATGCCTTTTACATCCACTGTGTTGCTCATCAATTGCAGCTTGTGGTAGAATCTGTAGCTAAGTGTTATGGTTCAACTTTTGATTTCTTCAATTATGTCACTTCAATTGTCAATGTTTTTATTGATTCTTACAAGAGGAAAGATCAACTCCTTCAAAGTCACCATGATAAGCTTGTTGAGCAGTTAGATAGTGGTGCTATTTTTTCTGGGAGAGGGAAAAACCAAGAAACTAGTCTTGCTAGGCCTGGTGATACACGGTGGGGTACACATTACAAAACATTGACATGTCTTATGATCATGTGGTCCTCTGTACTGGAGGTGTTAGAGAATATTAGTGAAGATGGAACTGATGGGGAAAAGAAAACTACAATCTTTGGATTGATTCAAAGAATGGGGTCATTTGAATTTGTGCTTATATTACATCTTATGATCAGAGTATTGGGGATGAATCAAGACCTGTCATAATGTTTGCAAAAAAAATCAAAATATTGTTCGTGCATTAGGATTAATTGGCTCTGTGATGAGAAATATGAATGAAATGAGGAAAAATAGTTGGGATGCTCTTTTAAAAAAGGTAAAGGACTTTTGCCTCCTCAACAACATAGACATTCCTAATATGGAAGATATGATACCCGTTAAAGGTTGTTTGAGATGTCGTGGTGCTAAATTAGTGAGTTACTACCATCATTTTCATCATGGAATTTTCAATATTGTGATTGATCAAGTTTATTGTGAGTTAAACAATCGATTTCAAGAAAGTTCAACTCAACTCTTGAGATCTGTTGCTTGTCTTGATCCGAGGGATTCTTTGGCCAACTTTGAGGTAGAGAAGTTAGTTGAGCTTGCTAAGATTTATAAAGATGACTTCTCTGATTATGACTGCATAAAGCTTGCGGGTGACCTTTCTATATTCATTGATGAAGTCACAAATGATAATAATTTTGGCACTTGTACTTATCTTGGTAACCTTGCTGAGAAGATGGTTCAGACTGATAGACATACAACTTTTCCTTTGGTGTATCATCTCATTGAACTTGCATTGATTTTGTCGGTGGCAATAGCAACAGTTGAAAGAGCCTTCTCTGCCATGAATATTATGAAGACCGAACAAAGAAATAAAATGAATGATGATTGGATGAATAGTAGCATGATATGCTATATTGAGCAGGATTTGTTTGCATCGATTGAAGATGAAACAATTCTAAAGCGCTTTTAAGGTTTAAGAAACCGTAAGATGAATTTGCCAATCGAGAGCTCAAGGTGCGTGTCGTTTACTTATATTAGTCTATTTTAATACATAATGTTATCTTGCTTTATAAAGAGCTGAGATTTTTAAAATTTTTATGTAAAATTGAGGATGTTGGTACAAGTGGTGTTAAATCATGAAGACATGTATATTTTTTTTATCATGGAAGACTCTTAATTTGGTACTTTTCTACCTTCAATGTTCTACGTATTGTTTGAGTATATTGGTTGAACCCTTGAAATCTAGGGAATTATATACTTATTTGTGTTCTTTGAAAAATATGTTATATCTAATATTGTATGGCTAGGGACGGAACCCGTTTCTGGATCCGCCACTGTCTACGTGGTCGTATGTACGTACACATATATCCTCTAACTCTTCTTATCCATGCATACAACCCCTTGAAGATCAAGAATTATATGTGAACTATTACGAAACTCAATATGGAACGAACCATGGGCCACCATCAACAAGAGGGAAGGCATGTTAGAATTAGTGCAATGATGATATAGAACAATTAGTGCATCCCACCCAATGATTTCAGCTTGTAGCGTACATATAAAGGAAATTAGCTATGATGAAGCGTACATCACACATCATATCTCCAAAATTAATTAACTAGTTGCAATAGCAGCCGGCACTAACAAAAGCTGAAAAAGTAGCTAGCAGGCGTCCATCGTAAAAAAGTAGCGTCTAGTGATGCATGTTATCAATAGCCTTCAACTCTATAAAATTATAAAAACATACCTATGTTATATTTCAATTGTCAAAAAATAAGTTGTTTTGTATCTAAACCTTTTAACCATGTTTTGGACAAGAAAACAGCTTCAAATTAAAAATCTATAAATTACAGAGCTGTAGATCACATAATGTATCAACTTCATCCGACAGCATGTAAAGGAGTTATAATTAAAAAAACATCTGAGGATGGACTAAATTCGGTTTTCTCAAAGGACGGAAATTAGATGTTTTTGGACCACCATTTGACTGAAATTGCTATTTTAGTCCCTTCATTGCGCAAAGATAATTTCACACTTTCAAAAGCACCAGAGTGTATAATGTGTCGAAAGGGACGCGGAGCACCCTGGCTTGCGTGCCCAATGGCTGGTGTTCCTCGATTGGCAGCCTAGCCACACACGGACGGAAGCTTCCGTAGTTCCATGCTAACAGCAACCGCGAAAAGGAGGTGTAAACGGCCACGCCGTGGCTTCCGTAAGCACCAGGTTGCCATGTACCGGTGCTCATCTAGTCAACACACGAGGACGTCAGATTCCACATCGATTTGTGCTCTACTCCTGCTCTGTTCGCTACATATACACCAACGACGAAGCTCGACGCTGCAAGGTTCCAACTCCCAGGTAGGAGGAGAAGGTCACCACCCAACCCGACTCCGACACGTCACTCATGGAAGCCTCGACGGCAGAGGCGGCGCCGGCGAAGACCGTGCTGAGGGTGGCGGCGATCTCCGGCTCGCTCCGCAGGGCGTCGGCCAACACTGGCCTCATCCGCGCCGGTAAGTTCCGCTTCATCAATCACTCCTGGCTACTTGTTTTCTTATCTGAATTACTTTTACCCTCCGTGGACTTGCGTGGCTGCTGACTGCTGAGCACCGTGTCCATGTGTGAAGCCGCGGAGATTTGCAAGGAGTCCATCCCGGGGATGCAGGTCGACCACGTCGACATCTCCGAGCTGCCGCTGCTCAACACCGACCTCGAGGTCGACGGCGGCTTCCCGCCGGCCGTCGAGGCGTTCCGCGCCAACATCCGCGCCGCCGACTGCTTCCTCTTCGCCTCGCCCGAGTACAACTACTCCATTTCAGGTACCCGATTCTCCTCCGGTCACTCTACTGTCGGCCTGTCGCGTGCAGCTCTGAACTCTGCATCTCTAACGGCATGTTCCCTTGCAGGCCCTCTGAAGAACGCGCTGGACTGGGGGTCGCGGCCGCCGAACTGCTGGGGAGACCGAGCGGCGGCGATCCTGAGCGCGTCGGGCGGGTCCGGCGGCAGTCGGTCGCAGTACCACATCCGGCAGGTCGGGGTGTTTCTCGACATCCATTTCATCAACAAGCCAGAGATCTTCACCAGAGCACACATGCCCCCGAAGAAGTTCGACGACGACGGCAACCTGATCGATCCGGAGACCAAGGAGCACCTTAGGAAGATGCTCCTGTCGCTGCAAGCTTTAGCGCTGAGGCTCCAGGGGAAGCCTGCAAGCTCTGAACAGGGGAATGGGGAATCGATGCTTCCATTTATGTCTTGAGATGAATAGCACTCAAAATGTCAAAGTGATCTGTGCTAGTGCACGCTCGAATTGATGTCTTGAATAACTTTGTGGCACCGAACATTCCGGTGGCAATAATGCAGAACAACATTTATCATCTTGCCGTTACTAATTCTGTGCTCACTGGAATGCATCAGTAGTTAAATTTCGTAGGGAAAAAAAGGAGCCACCAGTGATTGCAAGTTAGAGCTGCATTTCTTCTTTGTACTGTTCCTTGCCGGCTCTGCACACTGTAGTTCTCGGAAGATACAATATAACCAGTCCGAATTTGCTTGCACTTCCATGCTCAAGCTCAACCCTACAATGCTAATTGCAACGATTCACTCAAGCAAATAATTCCATAGGTCGCAGAATCCATGATGAACCGGAACAGTGAACAGACAACAACCATGCCAACCTGCCCCGCCGACGGTGGAGCGGGGGCGATGAACTCCCACAAACGCGTATCTGATCGCTCCGTCGCCGGCCGTCTTCGCGACGCCGGCGAAGCGAGCAATCCTCCCCTGCTTCTCCTGAGGCGGCGGACCACCACGGCTTGAGGCGAACGAGCTGGAAGAGGAAGACGGACTCCCTTGATCCGATGAATCCGGGTCGCAGGAGTCCGATCGGACGGATGGTGGGTACCCAGGGGGTGGACGGTATTGCGATTACCGTCCACCCGGACGGTAATCGAAATACCGTCCACCGCTTGCGTCGCCAGGAACGCCACCTCCGATTCAGGCCGTGCCTTGCCGGAGCTCCGCCGCACTCAGGCCGTTCCTGCTTCCCCTCTCCTTCTTGCTTGTGGCCTCTCCACCGCCCCAGATTGCATGGACCATGGGTGGCCAGAGCTCCGGGTGGTGGTCGGTATCTGAATTTCTGAAACGACACGACTGGTCGACCACCGCTTGGGCGCACAAGAGAGGACCATCTGCGCGCAGAAGCTCGCCGGAGCGCCGCCGGAGTCGCTTCCCTCTCATTCGTCGTGGTGGCCTCGCCTCCGCTCGTCTTGCATCGACCAAGGTCCACGGCTCCACGCACGCGTTCTCAGCACTCTGGGTTACACAGGTCTTCTGCAACTGCAAGTCTATGTTCACCAATGTGGGAATACATATTCGAACAGCGAGAACATCAGTATCAGATTGTTCTGCAGGTTCTTCCCCCTGGCATGGTGCATCGACTTCACCTCTGACTTGCGCATGATCGAGTCCTCTTCTGGCATAGATCACACCAGAATTTTGGGGTTACGCTAAATGATTGAACTGATGAACGACGGATTTCATCTTGATTTAAGGGAATGATCAGCTCTACTTAACTTAATGTCAGTGCCCACAAGGCACGGAACGCATAGAAAAAAGACGGAAGCCTGAACCTGAAGGCAGAAGGCTCGGTTCGTTTCTGAAATGAATCTGAGCGTTCTGCACGGAGACGAGAAAGATGCTAATCATACGCGCGAACCGGGGAAGGTACAACACGACCAACAATGTCAACATTGCCAAGACCAGCTGGTCCATTGCCGCCGATGCAGTGGTCGGCCGCCGGCGGCCCCTCCGCCGCGTGCTTGCTTCATGGCCTCTCGTGAAGCCGAGCACAACCTGCAGTGGGCCTAAATCTGATCTTTTTTTTGAAGGGGCCCTTAATCTGATCTCATGGGCCTCCACCTTCAAAGGCCTAGAGCAAAAGGGCCCCATGGCACGAACGGTGAGCAGATCCGGAAGTGAGAGTAGATGGTCGCACGCCCACTAGCTAGCCAATAATACAAATCTTGGAAGCTTGTATGAAACTTACCAGTAATACATGCAGATCGATGAGCATAAACTACAAGCAGTAGGTACACATAGGAATGGCTCAAATAAAGCATAGAACCGTACGCGCAGAAGGCTGCCGCGCGCGTCGGTCTTGGGCTCTAAGGACCACCGGAAGCATCGTCGCGCGACTTGTTGCCGGCTCCTCCCTCCGCCGAAGACCGGCTGCCAGTGGCCGGCGGCGGCTTGTTACTGTTCCCTTCCTGCCCTTTGCCGGCATCTCGTCGGCCACCCCCACTGCCAGCACCGGGGTTCTGGTTCTGGCTCCCATCGAGCGAGGTGGCGCCCTTGGTTCCTGCCGGCCCGTCGTCGCCGTCGACGTTGAAGTCGAGAGGGAGCGCGCGAGACGGCTGACGCCGATGGCGAGACATGGCCGGCGCCTGACGCACGCGTCGGAAGAAAAACCCTGTACTTGGGAAGAAATAATTTGCCAACGTCGCAAGATGCTAGTATATAGTAATAATGTAGCTGGTACTATTGCAATATGCAACAAGCTAAGTTCGTTTGCTGGACCATGGTGTGGAGTGTTCGCGAGTGAAGAGCTTGGCCTCTTTATAGGCGAGATAAGAAGGCAGCGAGCTGGGAGGCATGAGGACATGAGGTGGCACTTGACCCGGAAACGTACCAGTTTTCACGGATAAAACTTACTCGCCAGATTCTTGCGGCTCCATGCTTACTGTTTACCGTGGGTCCTGTACAGTGCAATGGCACATGTTGTATGCTTTGTGCTGCAGATTGTTTGCGAGTTCTGGATCAGTGTGCGGCATGTGTTGTACCTGAACATCCCGCAGTGTGTATTGCTAGCTCCCAGACGGGTAGGAACCATTGGTCGTACGCTTGATCATGCTGGGACGAACAGGAGAGGTTGAATCATTCAGGCGGCATGCAGATATGCTGAGCAGTGGATCTGAGCGCAAACTGAATTGATGAGCTAAACAGTCATCTCCCTCTCATGGTGCCGTTCCTGTGCTTCCACTGAGAAGTAGCAAGACTACAATAGAGACGACATGCAGGGCCATGAGCAGAAATAATTGGAACAGAATGATTCCGCCCGTGTAAAACGTTCGCCAAACCCTACTCCGATCCGTGGCATAGGTGCAGACAGAAGCAGATATATCCTATTTTGTACACTGAAATTTGAACTGAATATCTGCGAGCAAGAAGGCTCCAAGAGAGGCCATGCCGGCAATGATTATTCCAAGACCGTCGGCAAGGGAGCTACGAGCGCAGCCACGCGTAGATCTCCGCCGGATCCACCCGCATCGATCTGCTCGCGAGACGCCAAGATTTATAGCGGGGAACCAATCGATGGCGTCGCAACGGCGGCATCATCAGCAACAAACAGAGGAAATGGAAACGTTTGGCACGCGAGAGCATGCACGCCTGCCCCTGCCTGCCTGATCGTGACGACTGACGAGCACATGGAGCTAGGAGCTAATAGCGTTCTCCTCCCCGTCTCCATCTCCGTCCATCGCTGCCTGCCGGGGATCAGCATTCGTCCGCCAGTTGGGGGTGGGTTGGGCAGCTTGTAGCCTTGGCCCTTGGGGAGTAGCAGCGGCAATGGCATGGATGGGATGATGTATGGGTCGGCATGCAAGGTGCCAAGGTTGATGGATCATGGAAGCATGTGCATGCATAGCGCGATGGATCAATTATTGGGTGTGACATGTCGATCTCGCGCGCGGAGGCAGGCCTGGGGTGCCGGTAAGGGAGGGAAAACGCCAAAGGCAACCCAGTGCGGTGCTCGTCTTCCTGCGGTCCTCTCCTTCCCTGGACCGAGCTAGCAAGCGTCAGCTGACTAGTCCGCCGAGCACCACCAGTCGAGATGGCCTGTACTTGTGGTTGTGGTCATCGCCCCTCGCCGTTGCTAGCTGCTCAAAGCTTGTGGCTGTGCCTCCTGCGTCTTGTGCTTGGTGTCCACAAGCACAAGCGTGTGACAAGTACTAGCCGAGCTGTCTGTCTTGTTCCTTGATCGGTCGGGGACGGGGAGGTCGCACTCTCATTTTTTGCCGTATGGGCTGAATTTCATGGGCCCGCGTGAGCCCAAAACGAACCGTGCATAAGCTGTCTGCGCTCCGGCCTTTGCGCCCGCTCCTGGTTTCGCGGTATCCGCACGCCGGCCCAGAGCTTACAAAGTCAACGTTTCACGAACCATCATCTAGCAGACTTGCGAGCCAAGCAGCTTGCGTCGCGCACAGCACACGCGTGTGTCAGCGTGGGTGCATGTCCAACTCCAGCGCCCGGTTCATCCAGGGAACATTTCCCCCTTCGTCGTCGACGTCAGCGTGTAGATCATCGGCATCACACGGTCCCCCGACCAACAACCCAAAAGCAGGCAAACAAAACCAACACGGAACTCGCGGCAGCCCACCAAAGGAATCCGAGCCGTTGGGCCAGGCCGTCCATCCGGTCCGTGGGCAGGCGGGATAGGAGGGAGGGCAAACAAGGAAGTTGGGTGGGCGGCACGCGTGGAGCAGCCGAGCCGACGCGACCCAGACCGAGGCTCCCGAGAGGCGGCGAATAAGCGGGCGGCATCTCACGTGAAGATCCGATACGCCCCCCGGCCCCTCTTTTCTCCGAACGCGCTTGTTCGCCCGAGCCCCTCCCCTCCTCACATTCGCTCCGCTCTCGTCCCCTTCTTCCTTCACCGACCCAACCTAACCAGAGGGCCGCGCCCGCACCCCTTTCCCCACCGACATGGCCGCCGCCGCCGCTGCCGCTGCCGCCTTGTCCTCCTCCGAGGGAATCGTCGGCGTGCCAGCAGCCCTCCCCCTCGACAAGGTGGGTCCTCCACCCCTTGGCCCCGGATCTGTCGCGAATCCGCGCCGATCTGTTCGAGCGGTGCACTGATTTGATTTGATTTTTTTTCCCTGTGCTAGGCGGCGGCGGCTTCGGCCTCTGGTAGCGGTGGCGACCGGGTGGTGGATTGCGGGGTGTGCGCGATTTGCCTCGATAAGATCGCGCTCCAGGAGACGGCCCTCGTCAAGGGATGCGACCACGCCTACTGGTCCGTTGCAAAATCCCCCAACCTTCCCCTTTCCCCCAAATTACCCGCACTTCGTTTCACGGTGGAATTGCCATTCCGGTTATTTTTGGTGTTTTCATTGTCTTGGCTGATGATGTCTAGCTCTAGCAATCGAATTCGTAGATTTGGGACATTTGGACTTGGACCCGTCCCTTCTTTACTTCTGTGTGGTGGTTGACCTGTCTATTGGCATGCAATTCACAAGCTGATTCTAATTCAATTATTTGTAAACTTGCACTGATTCTAGCATCTTAGGCCTATAAAATACGCTATTATTGACAATTTGACATAGCAAGTCTTCTGAGTTAAGTGTAATTCTGAATGGATGTTTGGTTCCTTCATGACTATTCTTCCTAGTTGCCATGTGCTTCTGCTTGCTCGTTACCAACTAACCGTATTTTGAATTCAATGGCTGTTTCAACAACCCTTGCGGTTTCTACCACTATATTCGATTATAATGTTGTTACCCACTTACCCTTTATTCTTCTGCTTCCCAGACGATGATTGTTTTGCTAAAGGGTGATTACTAACTATGTTCATAACTCATTTTTTTTTTCTGGCATGCAGCGTAACATGCATTTTGAGGTGGGCATCCTACAAGCAGACCCCTCTATGCCCACAGTGCAAGCACCCATTTGAATTCCTCAGCGTGCACCGTTCTCTTGATGGCTGGTAACCCCTTTGTTCATCTGCAATGTGGGGGCTTAGTTGTTTCAGGTAGACTGTGTTCTTGATGGCTTTCTTCTTTTCTTCAGCCTACATGACTACCTGTTTGAGGAGAGCGTTTGCCTTCTCCTGAGGGCCGCTTGGTTTGAACCTCTGATCGTAGAGCCTCATGAAGAGGCTCTTGAAGAAGACGAGTTTTACCACCAGTACCAATATGATGACGATGAAGATGATCTTGACGAGGAAACTTATTACATGAGCAGGTCCCCGAGCTTTCGTATTGGTAACAGGAGATGGGGTGACAATGGGTACATCCGAGGAGGCAGGAGAGAGGCGAGGCCAGTGAATAATGATGCGGCAGCTGGTCCATCCAGGACCCCAAAGAAGAAGGAAAAGGCAGCATCGACGTCAGGGTCAGGGTCTGGGTCAGTATCCAAGGATGTCGCTGGAAGGCGGGCGAAAAGGGCTCAGAAGCGAGAAGCTGCAGACAAGGCAGCTGCAGAGAAGCACCTGAAGCACCTGCAGAGGTTGGGACTCGCAAAAGCACCTGCACCTGAAGTGCCCGCAGAGGCTGGGCCTCAGGTGAACGAGTGATTCACCAGCAGCCTCTGTACATAATGGTGCTGTTAAAGAAAACTGCAGCCCTTGGGCCACCAAATAATCTTCCTTTGTGAAGAGCTGGAGCGTGGCCTTGAATCATGGCAACCTCGCCTCATTGTACAGTTGTACTAGTTTCTCAACACTCTTTAGATCCAGCACTGAAAATGCACTGCTGTCTGCACCACAGTTGCAGCTATGTGGTTCTATCTCACGCTGTAACTTTTTTACATTCGGTTATATTAGAGGATGCAAATTGCTAGCTGTGCTGATTTTATGAGTGATGTGGGCATTTCGATAGGACGTTGCAAATCATGTGAAGTGCCTATTCTCCCTGCAACTGTGAACTGTGTATGCGCATGGTAGTGCTTTGTCTGGTGACAGTCAGCGATAAGTGTCTGCTTACCGCAATTACACCACGCTGGTGTTGGTTGCGTATGTTCTGGTGCCGCGTTTAGATACAGAGAACGATCTTTTTTTTTTTACATTGGCGATGTGTGGTGACTAGTCTTTTTTTTTAAAAAAAAGTGGTGACATATGAATTAGTCAAACATGAGATAATTTAACTTGGGTCAAAACTAAAAATAGCTATGTTTGGGAAAGGAGACAGCAAGTACTAACCATGAAAATGGGAGAATCCTTTGTTTAGTTATGTATTCCATATGCATTATTATCATATCATACATGAAGAAAAATGTGGTACAAATGTTGAACATCTGGAGCAATCCTCGTTATCATACAACATTTATAAGAATTAAGTTCAGGTACAAGAACTCTCATAACTTACCGACAGAACTCAAAATAAAGTAGGATGTTGTATATGGTACAAGTCTACAACATAGTTTATGCGAAGAATAATGTAACTGGTAACGCTGACAATACACACATGCTAGTGAAATCATTCACCTCATCAAGGATTTTTTTTCCCATCCGTAATGCTCTTTCCTGTTATTGTTTACTGGTCCATGTATATTGCAGCTAATGCACTGCAGGGTTCTACACGAAAACAGCACTCTTGAAGGACTCCTTTAAGTGTTCAACTTGACGATCACTGAGACCCCTGTGAACTGCTATTGTGAACTGGAATTCCTTAATAGATTGGAGATGATCTATAGTATGGCGAATAAACTTTAAATCTTCTTGGTAAGCACGGAACTGTAACTCAAAATTCTCAAGCTTAGGCATGACACCTTGACTGAAGGACACTGGCATGATCCTACAACTGATAAATAGCTCCTTGAGACAGGGAAGGCTGGATCCCGGAATGATGATACCTTCTGTAGATGGTTCTTTTATGGTGAGTCGAAATCGGACAAGCCTAGGCAGTCCTGCAAATATTTTTAGGTCTTGTGCGCCCACCATTCTGACAGTTAATTCCAGATCAGTGAGATGATTGAGTGATCTAATCCACACTGGCACACTCTGAAAACCATGGTCACCTCTTATTCGCAGACTTTGAAGATGATCAGGTGCTGAAGTTAAGAGCTGGATTTGTAGGTATAAACCGATATAATAACCCAATAAATTTAAATGCAGAAATCGGAGCTTGCACTTGCCGAGTTTGCTGATTATCTTAGGCAAAGTATCCAGACTCCCACCTTTAGACTTTCTTCCTCTCGGGTGTACGCCTACGTAGGACATCTCGAGTTTTCTCAAATTGGTTAACCAAAGTAACTCCTCCACAGCTTCCCTAGACCTCTTACCAGCAACCCTAATGCATAGTAGTTGTAGAGACCTCATGTTTCCAATACCTTTAGGAAGCTCTGCTCCACCAGCAAGCAAATATACCAGCCTCTGCAGCCGAGTAACTTCCACTGGTAGCTCTCGTACGTACGTTTGCGTCAAGTCCAGGGTCTCCAGACATTTTAGTTCACCAATTTGTGCCGGCAGTTCGCTGATCCATGTGCTCTTAAAACTCAAGTATTTCAGCAGGAACAATTGACCAATGTCCTTCAGGTGTCTACTGTTTACGCCGTGACAGCATTCAAAATCCAACATCCTCAGGAATCTGCACAGAGGAACAGAATCAAGGTTGTCAATGTTCCCATTAACTGCCAATGATCGAGCATGAGGCATATTCAAACTTGAACAGTCTAAGCCATCTGTTGCGTTGCCACAGTTCAGAGATAGCCGACGGACATAAGGTCGTTGTGTGGATGTACCACGGCGATTACCTATGAGTGTAACAAAGTTCTCTTCAAATGACTCCATTGAGATCAATTCAAATATCATATCATGAATTCTGCATGCATGAGTTTCACCAAAACAATCAAAATCAACTGCCAGGATCATGCTCTGTTCAATTAGTTCACTAAAGTAGTCTTCGGCTACTTCCTGCACGGTCTTACCGGGCTTTTCATCTACAAATCCTTCTGCTATCCATCGACATGTCAACCGATCCCTTTCGATTTTGCAATTCTCAGGAAATGCACTGAGATACAGACGGCAGACCTTGAGATGTTGAGGAAGATCATCATAACCAACCTTTAGAGCTTGCCTCAATCTACGGAGACCATCATTGCTTTCAATCTCAGACCCTAAAGAGTTGTAAGCTTTGTCCCACTTTTTTGCATCTGGCGATGTAGCAGCCAAAAAGCTCGATATGCAGACTATGGCTAGTGGCAAACCAGCACACTTTTTCAGAATTTTCATGGACACTTCTTCCAAAACATGAGGGAGGTTGTCTTCAGAACCGAAAATTCGACCAAAAAACAATGTCCTTGAGTCAAGGTCCTTCAGAGATGCTACTTTATGCACGAAGTGACCAGGATGATACCTTGAGCAGCATGCATTGGCAACAAGCTCATTTCTAGTAGTTGTGATAATGATGCTATCAAAAGTGTTCTCAGGGAGAACACTTGCTAATATTATTCCATGCTGATATTTCCCACAACTCATCAATGATGATCAGGTACCTAGAATGGCATTCCGACGTAACAGTGATTAGCTAGGCAAGCAAAAGGAAGAAAAATCATACAGATGCATTGCTAGAAGTATAACACATGAAGGATATGATATTGATGCGCAAACAAATCCAACCTATACAAACATGCAAACCCAAAAATCAATTGGAGCATCATAAAAGAAATATCAACAAAAATAATTATAGATTATTTTTTCCTAATCCTGCAAATGGGATCTTCAGATCCATGCAATGGCAAGCTTGTAGCAAACTCAGCTCATAGGAACCAACTGGTAGTAGTGAGAAGCTTTTAGTAAAGGACGGGCAGATTTTGCTTCTGACTTTGTCCTATTATTTCACATCCAGTTCTAAGTCACTGTAAGCATACAGGTAAATAATGTGAACTGAACTTTCACTGACAATCAATATTTTAGTAAAGCCAAATAACCGAAGCACATCCCTAGTCAACCCAAGCATAAAAATAACTGAACTACTCATAAATTAACTGAAACTGCATAAAAATGAAAGAATATGCATAGGAAAGAAAAGTCCAGCTAAAATGTTGGCCCGGTGAATCACCTCTTGTCCTTCAGGTTGTCTCGGATCCTGTGGGCAAGCTGGCTGACATCCAATGTCTCTATGACCGGATCTGGCATGGAGGAAGAACTCCCATTACTATTTACACATGCTCAGAAGCGTCTAAATGGATCGGTCATCGGAATCTATACGATCGACACATGCTCTGATGCTCAGAAGCGTCGATGCGAGTTGGCCGCGCATGCATGCTATTTGGGCTGAGTAGCGGGTCTACACCTACTAACGTATACACGCTATGCTATGCGGCGGCAGCGAAGCTTGCCAGGGCAAGTGACATGCGGCACAAAATTCTCACCAACTTGGATAAAAAAAAAAAGAATTAGAGATAAGATCGCGTTCTATATATGATAAACCCTACATAATTGTATGACCTTAACCCGTAGCAACGTACATGCATATTTACTAGCAGAATAGTAAAACGAGATAAAAGCTCGGTACTGTTAGGGATAATATAACCATAGATATCCGAGGATCGATTGTTCAACAACTTGTAACGAGTAGCAATGGAGATTGAGGTCGTCCCTGTAGATTAGTTGTACTGTATACAAGATGGTGTCCATGTTTGAATCTTTTCTCTGCCCCCGCGCGCATGATGCTAGTTCTGCGGTGGAAAGGAAGCATGCTGCCCGGAAATGCTGAGATGGAGGAGCGGGAGAGTCGGTGTCCCATCCTCCCCCCGACGGCGACTACGCTATCCCCTTCGTCGCTGCCATCGATCGGGCCTCGGGTGGGCCGGCTTGCAATTTTTGCGGGCTGTTTGTTGTTGAGTAAACCCAGGAGAGGAGGCAAGCGGCCCATTTCATTTGATTGCGGAGTAGGGGGGCACGGTTGGTTAGTGTCCGTACTACTGGTGTACTTTGATCATTTTATTTGATCCCCTTCAAATTACTCTGTGTTCAAAATATTTTCGAAACAGCCTAATAAATTTAAATGCACGTGTCCAGGAGCTGTTATTGGTGAATGAACTCGTTCAGGATAGATTGTAAATTGCACTGTGTTTTGGATCCTACGAATTACATGAATGTGTACTCCGACGATCCTAATTTTGAAGGTACTTGGATGAGGACCATATGGTTATCCTCTTGTAGGAATGTTCCTCTATTATGCGGGATCGCAGCGTCCGTCAAAATCGAGCGGACGGGGTCATTGGACGCCCTCGCTTAAATGTGTCTAACAGTGTGAAATCAACATCCATACCATCCTTTCGATAAAAAAAAAATAGGATGAATCATTAAAAAAAATAAGAACATGACCATCCTACCCTACCTTGTCTCCGAACAAACGCACGCTCACACGATGAGGAGCAACCGTGTGCGCTTGCCCGTTGGGTCGCGTCGCGTGCGACGGATGCGAGAGATGCTGGCAACGACAACAGGGACGCACGTCTCTCCGTCCGACCAACAGGGAAGGGGAAGGGGAAGGGGAAGGGGTGGACCAACACATGTCACGTCAACAACACCTTGCCGGCACGCAACAGCGTCTCCACGCCACGGTTCAGTCAACTCCATCCTCGACAACCGCACGGTGCGCCACGCCGAGCCGATGTCCGGACCGGACCCCTGTGCCTGTTGAGCACTGGCTCCACCACCATGCACACGTTCGATCGGTTCGGCACTGTTCCCGGCCGAACGGGTGGGTCGGAAGGAAGCCCAGCCGCCGGCCGATCTCGACGGCGACCGCGCGGCGAAACGTGTGGTCGCCCGGCGTGCAATTGTATTCTTCTACTACTACAGCGACGGGCGACGGAGCATCGGGGGAGTGACAGGTTAAAAAGGCGACACTCGTGACGGGACCTGTGCCCTGTACCACAGCCGGCCGAGCACACATCTCCATCTTGCAAAAGCTATGTCCCTACGCCGGCCCTAGGGTTTCCATGACCCCTACCTAGTAGCAGTAGGCCTCCCTACCCAGCAAGGACACTCGAATGGATGGCCATGCCACGGAATGCTACCTTTCGACGCAGCACATTTGCAAGCTGGAGAGAAATATCTCCCTTCACCTTTCAGTAATCACCCTGTAGATTCACGGGTCGAGATGACGAAATAATTCATGGTGGTAAGAACAACACAAGCCAGGCAAGAAACTATAACGCTGCATGCATCGAGCAAGTTTGCATGCTCATGAGCTCATCCAGCATTTGGCGACAAAATTGAGCAGATTGACATATGGACTAGAATAGAACTCGGGTATGTAGGCTTTTCGCCATTACACGCGACCTTGCCCCGGCTGAAGAACATATATGCACGAGAGAAGCTACCTTGGTAGGTGACGCTCTCGAGCAGTTAAAATTCCATCACCTATATCTTTACCTTTTTCATCATGCCATGATCGTTTGATCATCACCGCTGCTTTTAGTTCTGCACATTGTAGCGTCCTTCACTCGTCAGAGCCGGACAATTTGTGCAGGAGGAACTGCAAAAGCAAGGCAACAACACGAAAAGGGAAAACAAAAGGCTGAAGCATGCTAAAATAAAAGCAGAGACAAATGCCGAATACATATTCACAACAAGATGCAGTAAACTGCAAGCAAAGGTGATACAATGATGACTGAAGGCGGGGGAAAAAACGCACAAACACGTTCCCCACACAGTGCTAGTAACCCAATCTATGCAATTGCCTTCAATGCTTTATAACGCAATATTTCATGAGTATCAGCATTATTATATTCATCTCTTCCAATTCAAGATTAAAGCCTCACCTGCATAATTTAGAACTGATACTAGATAGAACAATTAATACCACAAACACTTGCCAGGTTTTTGTCCTGGCAGATTGAGATTGCCGTAAAAAAAAAAGGCACAACACATGACACAACCGCATGCAGAGCACATGATAAATTGCGAACAAGCTGTATCACAAAATCACATAATTCCCTGCAGAGCCAGTGCACTCAATATATGAATCCATATTTACCCAAACTTTAGCTTCAGAACAAGTAATTTATTTGCCAATAGGCACAGTCAACTGGCTAAAGTCAACGATAGAAACATATAATCATTTCCAAAAAAATACAAACATATAATTCCCTGTAGAGCCAGTGCAACACTCAACTGGAATCAGTATTTACCCAAACTTTGGTTTCACAAATATGTAATTTCTTCACAAATCAACTGGCTAATAAAGTCAACACTAAAAAAAAACAGGGACAGATGCGATTGTCTGTACTCTGTAGGCACAGAAGAAGAAAAAAAACACATCATGCTTTTTAAAGATATAGAGATATATGCTGTGCGCAGTAAACTCCCAATGGCAGATAAAAATGCTCTTGACAAGACAAATATGAGGGACTCTGTAGCCTGTACATTCCAAAAGATAAACTGACAGGTGCAAGAGTACTAGAAACTATTAGAAGCTACCTTTGTGCACCTGGTATATATCATTCATAACAATGGGTAAATTCAAAGCAGCAATATTACCTCCTAATCTCCTGAATGACATGTAATACACCAAACAAGTGAAATAAGAACTATACCCAATAAATCCATAGAGGACAAACAAGGCATAAATGATGGCTAGATGTACAATTGCCTCATGTTCACGAGAAACCCATTCAAGCAACCATTAATAATTCTTTTTATCTCGACAAATAAACCAATCATGCACTATCCATCAAACACAGAATTGATTACAACAGACATCTTTAAATATGCATTCGCATCAAAATTCCTGTTCCCTAAACTCCCCTATTTAGGCTTTATCTATGCATGAAAAGTGTACACAAGGCAATAGCAATTAGATACAAGGTTGCTCTTAATCCAACAGAATTGCAAGCAAGCCTTATTTTGTCATCATTGCAAACAAATTGTCGGTTTGAGCTTCAAACAGCTTACGAAAGATGAAGCTATCAGACACTTAATATGAAAGTACTCCTCCTGACGCCCCACAATAACTCAATAATCACGGCAACAAATTGTCTTCCCCACTAAAATGATCAAAATCGCTAGTTGAGGCTTACGACACATGATGGTAAGTATTGATCTCGGTTTGTTGATGGAATATACCAGAACATTTAAACCAGCCTACCACAATTTTGCAAGAGCCATTATCTCACTTAATGTAGTAAGGAAGATGAGTACTTATCAAGCGGTTGAAGGAAATTATATGAATGGGAACACAGCAAATTTAGTACTCTAAACTACTGTCTTCTATTATTAAGCCTCAAAGTATAAAAATTGGAACTAACATGGTAGAAAGAAGGTTGAATGCTCAAGGAGAAAAAACTTTTGCTGATTTATGGAACTGGAACATTAGATATTTTGAATAAAAGAAACATGGCTTGAATTCTGTCCAAATACACATAAATATATTGAAATATCAATGGCAGGATACAAAAATCAGTCATATGTGTACAACACTTTAACTGCAGGTAAGTAACTAACGTAGCCAACTGAAGGTTGGATAGTCAACTGGATTGGCATGATAACAAAAAGACAGCAAACAGACGTCCACATTTCTAGATGGATCTTATTTATTGTTCAGAAAAGAGACGTATCAGAAATCGCAACTTGCTAACAAGCAAATGTATGCATGTGACAAATGTGCACATTGCAGATACATCCACACTGCATGCAAAACGATCGCACCAATCATGCCATCAGTCTGTCAAGTGGCACACGTTTCTTCATCACCAAACCCAGATAAACTCTCTAGCCTAGTTAACAAACTAAAGGTAGCATGACCTGGAACAGTAAGAACAAACTGAAAACAATACCGATCACAAATTCTAAATACCATATTGTGATGTTAAAAGAATACTTCAATTGGTAAAGTCAGAAAAGCCATTCAAGTAAAGAGTCTTATGAATAGCAAAAGTAGCCTACCACAAACTAAAGGTACCATGACCTGGAACAGTAAGAGCTAAACAAATATTCAGTTTGGAAGACAGTACCACCACAATTCGCGGTGCCCGAGATGGACGCATTCGCCACGACTATCTACAGCAAAGAATAAAGAAGCAAAGTGAACAGTGGCCGTGCTCCCTGACGGTTGACAACAGTCGACAAGACGATATGGACCAATGCCATCATCACACGTACTACATGAGATAATAGCAGCTTTGATGATGACAAGATTGCACAACAACACCAATCCCAAATTTTTAAAAGTGCTCCAGAGCTCATGACCGCGGATGCCACCCATATGTGCTGTGAACTTGTGTTCTAACAGAGAGTTAGTCCAACTTGTTAAAAAGGCTTTAGCTATGCAAAAATGTTCACTGATTGCAAAAATGGAGTACTGCAATCAAATACAACGAACCAAATCAAAACACCCGACCCCAAAAGGAGCAGACAGTGCATGGAATTGCTTTTTCCATCACCACCTTTCTTTCGTTTCACATCTTGTCAACCACGACGGGATCCGGCACAAGGAATAAATATGGGGGCTTGCACAAAAAATAAGGAGAAGGGGGAGCAGGAGGCCACCATGACCTGCATCCTTCCCCTGAACGTGTCCAAAGAAGGAAGAAGCGGCATCACCGGCGGTAAGGCAGGCTCTAACATAGGACGGGAGTAACATGCTTGATCAAGATGGTTTATAATATTCTAAGCGCAAGGATTATCCCATCACATGCATTACACATTGGCCTCCAGGATACAAGTCCCAATGCACGTAGTAGTAGAAGATGCTCCTCCACACGTCACAAGGCCAGGGAAAGAATCCATGCCTTCCACACCTACCCATAGAAAAACGAGAAGAAACCAAAGGGGGAGTGCCGGCGAAAACAAGTGAAGCTCACAGCAAGCTCCGGTGGCCAAATTAGGCACGCAAAGAGCAGAGCGGCCGGGCCAATCAAATGAGGGAGGGGTCAAACATTGCAGCTCTCTCAAGATGCTACTCTATCAATCACGAGGCACAACAGCGCACGGCTCAAGGTGCTCGAGGTGAGGTGACCCCCACGGCGCGAACACATCCCCAAATATGGAAATGGAGCGACAGGCATTGGGAACAGGAGAGAGCATGAACCGGAGGCCAAGAACCAGCAGGCAATATCTTATGCATAAAAAGATTTTAACCTCGCACTATCTTCTTTCCAATTCCTAACAATTATTCTCCTCCCTACCCAACTTGAAAAGGAACTGGTGCTAGAGCAGTAGCAATAGTACAACTAAAAACAATTCTTCATCGATGCTATTATACACCAACGAATCACTAATAATTTTCTTCACCAAGATGGGGTGAAGTTGGACAGCCACCATGCATTGGTGCCCTCTCTAATGGCGGCGCGGGCAAGAAGGACAGAAAATTGAACTCCACTAGCAACGAAGAGGAACAAAGAATGGCAATGATCGGTGTAGAACGTACTACTCAGTTCATGGTGTTACCATAGCTTGAACCGCCGAGAATGTGATGCTGTCCTCCTCCGCCGTATAGCTCCGTGGGCCCCATCGAGGCGCCGCCTTCCCTCACGCCGCCGGTGCCACCGGCTCCGGAAGCAGACGCCGCTCCAAGGTGGAGCTCCGAGATGTTGGGCACCCCGGCAGTGGAGTCCTCGTTGCTGGTGGCGGCGTGGCGGCCGTCGTCGGGGCCCTGGTCGTAGAGGAATCCCTTGAAGAGGTGGCCGTTGATGGTGACCATCGCCTGGTACGCGTACTCGTCCTCGCCGTCTTCGATGGACGTCACGCGCACGCACTTGAACACCGCCGGCGCGCGCACCTGCCGCGGGAGGCTGTCCCTGAACGACGCGTCTGCAGCGAGACAAATGCTTGCTTCGGTGAGCATCCATCTATCTGGAGACACATGATGTATACTGGTATAGTGGCGATAGTACCTTGGTGGCTGGAGGTGGTGTCGAAGCTTCGGGGCGTGGTGGCGTTGGAGGTTGATGTGTGGGAGGTGGTCGTCTGCGACGAGAGGAGGCGGGGCTTCTTGGAAGCGGAGGCGGAGGCGACGGCCGCAGCAGAGGCGGTCGCGGGCGAGGAGGAGGCGGAGCCGGAGGCGGCGAGGTGCTGGCGCTCACGTCGTCGGGCGGCGGGGACCCAGGTGCTCTTGACGTGGGTGGAGCAGTCGAAGCCGCGGCTCTTGCAGCAGGTGCGGCACCGGTTGTGGCCGCAGTCCTTCTTCGCTTGGTTGCCGCAGTCCTGGCACGTGGTGGCGCCGGAGCCGGAGGAGCCGGCGCCGGTGTCCAGCATCGGGAGGGGCTTCTTGAGGTAGGCGAAGGGGCTGGCGCTAGGGTTAGGGTTAGCGGCCGCTGCCGAGGACGGCGACTGCGGCTGCGGCTGCCAGAACTGGATGGCGGCGCTGCCGGGCGGGGCCCCCGAGCCCGACTTGGCCGCGTCCGGATCAAGCACGCAGGGGCCCCCGGAGAGCAGCGGGAAGATGGGGTCTCCCGCGGCCGCCGCCGCCGCCGCCGCGGCCTCGTGGTGGTGGTGGTGGTGGTGCGTGTGGTGGAAGGACGCGGCGGGCGCGACGACGACCATCCCCACGTCGGCCATCCCGTAGTTCAGCGCCGCCGCCTGTCGCATGGACGCCGCGGAGGCTGCCGGGCCCCAGAGGCCTGCGCCCAGCGAGGCGCCGGAGGCGGCCGCGGCCGCCGCGGCCGCGCTGGCATTGAAGCCGAGGGAGAGGTCGTCCCCGCGGCCGGCGGCGGCGGAGGAGGCGACCCAGTCCGCGAAGGCGCCGGTGTCGGATGGGAAGCGCCGTCCCGAAGCCACACTTATAGGCCCGGGGATGGATTTCGCAGCGCTGCGACGCGAGAGGAGGAGAGCGGAGATTTAAAATTCTCGCCGCTCCCCGGCCTGTAGATAGAGCCTAGATTTCGTTACAGCCGCAGCAGCAGCAGCAGCAGCAGTCGCCGCCGCCCGCAGCAGCAGCAGATAAAAAGGAAGACGCCGCTGGCCGCGCTCTCTCTCTCTCTCTCTCTCTGCCTGTGGTGGAAACGAATAAAAATCTCCTCTTCCCCACCTCTCGTCTCCTCCGAGCACCGAGCTGAGCTGAGGTCTCAGGCTCGCAGCTGCTGCGGCAGCAGCTGCTGTCTATGCTAGCGGGAGTGCACTAGAGCGCCCTGTCTCTATCCCCCGCCTTAATTACTCGGCTCCTCTGCCCTCCCCTCCTATATACCTGGGCCTATGATAATCTAGTGGGGAGCTCCTCCTTTTTCTCCCCCTCCCTTTCGCCCAGCCCGGCTGTGATTTTTCTATTGCGATTTCTTGAGCCTACTAGGAGAGTGACATGAGAGGGGGGAGAGAGGGAAGGGAAGGGAAGGGAAGAGAAGCAAAACAACAAAGGCAGCAGGGGTCGAGAGAGAGAGAACGAAAGCTGTGATGCACTGCTGCCACTGCAGCAGCGAAGAGAAGGCTGGGAGAGAGAGAGAGAAAGCGGAGGCGATTTAAGTGGAGGGGCGGTGTGGGGACACTGAAATTCCTCTGTGAGATCTTCTCGATCACTCCCTATCTATCTTTGGGGGGGAGGGGGGCTTTTTATTGGCTTCCTCTTGCCCGCTTGTCCTGTTGCTTGCCCTCTGCCCTTGCTGCCGCTGCCGCTGCCCACTACTGACGAGCTTCTTCTGCTGCGGCCGCTGCTTCTGCGCCTGCCGATCCTGCAGCTGCGTTAAAAGCTAAGCGCTCTGCTTCAACCGAGGGATCTAGCCTGCAGCTGCCTACACTACCACCAGCATTGGTGTCCATGTATCCCACACATCCACACACCCAGAGTCAGAAATCCAATGTACCAGCATTTCCGTTGCCACTCCTTTCCGTTTGTTGCTGGCTCAATGAAAATGTTCTTACCTGAATAAATAGGGTCTAGAAACCCTGTTCACGCGAGCTATTTTTTTCTCTCTTCTCCCTCCCTCTCACAGATCAAGGAGGAGCCGGTGGAGCCAGTTTTTTTTCTCCTCCGGCTTCGACTCCTCTAACACTACAGTAGCGCGTCAGTGGAGAAGCCGGAGCTGGTGGGAGCTCCACCAAATTGACCCAAAATGTTTGACACAAACAGTCTTTTAGGCTTTAAAAACAATATTTGCTGGGACCAAAATTAAATTTTAATTTTGACTTAATATGATTGGTGGGAGCACCTCCTTTGATTAAAAATGAGATAAAATTAGCTTGTCAACTTACTGCTCCTTTTTGCAGTATCTAAAATTTGAAAGGCACACCTTTTTGTAGGTCATCGTGTTTGGACTGATTGATTATTGTTATCAGAGTACGGGTGTAGCCGTATTTTCAGGCCTATAAGCAGTAGGCTTGCCCTAAAAATTGCGCGTGCAATGGGACTCGCGAAATTAGAATACTCTCCTTATTCCAAGATTGCGCATACCCTACTCCTAATCAAAAGTATATTTCCTTTTTTTGCAAGTGACAACTCAAACGGACTTTATCCATTGAGGAAAAAAAAGGAGATATCTTGACAAAAATAAAAGGAGATATCTTGTTTGACGTTAAGTGGTCATCTTGAGTTAAGTGGGTGTCTTGTTTGACATAGATGTAACCGTGACGGCATAAATATGTCTGTATGCACACGGCGCTATTTTGAATTGCAAAAATGTCATTTTGGAATTTATGATCAAAACTAGCGGGTTACCCCACAATTGTGCAGTTAGTGTAACGTCAGCTCATGTGTCGCCCTTCACGTGTTTCAATCGTGTCGTCAGCTATCAGACCACCAATAGTTTCGTCAACGTTACTTGCTGTTAGAAGTAGCGGTTCTGCGAGCTATGTCTTGATTTGCAATGTGGCAGACACCACGACCTCGAGCTAAAGATTACAAGAGGTTGTCTGGGTACCAGTACTGAAGCATAGTCATGATAGAAGGGCTGAACGTGGACTACATTGTTGTACTAGTTGCACACATAGTGCCTAATTACTGGTTACATCTTACTCCTGTGTTATTAGTCTATCCAAACAAGCCGTAAGTTTGGTGCTGCAGTAGACAATAATAGCTTGCATCATCAATTAAATAAAATTCACTAATGTGTGGTCTTGTCCAGACTAATGGCTATCTTGATGCGCCGCCGAAGGTTGACGCTCAACGATCACCTCGGAGAGATGCCGTATTTCGTGGTAAGTGGGAGCACTATTGTGCACGTTTCACTCCATAATGAATGTGATGGTTACTCCACTTGATGCATCTGATCAGGGTCCCCTACCCCGGTGGCCCGGCCAAAATTAAAGCCAAAAGAAACGTGGCCGTCTGAACTCTGGCTGGAACAGATATGAAGAAGGCGACCTAACCTAACCGGCCAAACGACAGCCAGACGACTCCACCATCCTCTCCTTTTGGATTCGGAGCAGGCCAGGCGCCGCGCCGGCAAGAATCACAGCAACCTCTCATCACAACAATGCGCATGCATGTGAAAGCAAGCCGCAAAGCGACGGATCACCGCTAAGGTGGAGCATACATGCATGCACGCGGCCACCGCGCGCGCAGCTCCAAGGACCATTGAATCCAACGCGATCCCCGGCGCGTGGTGATCCGCCGATCAACATAACGGCGGCCGGCTTTGCCCACGAAAAGAGCAGCTAGCTTCAGTGCCATCGAAGAGGATCGGCCTTTAAAGGTCGGAGCCAACGCGATGCATTGCAGTAGGTCGATCTGGAACACATGGCATCCGCTGATCCTGATGGAGCTGCATGCACCATGCGAATGTGACAAAATGCGTGGGCGCTGCGCTAGCTGGGGTCGTCGTCGGGGTCGAGAGCTTTTTCCAGCAGTGAACTCGCCGGCCCAGAGAGGCAGACGCAAATCTCGGATGCCTGCGGCTCCGTCAGCTTTTGCTTCCTGCGAGCCAACATGCTAAACGTGCCGCCTCTCTCGCTTGCTCTTTTTCTGTCCACCTGTGACGCATCATGCCCGTGCTCCGGCCGCGTCATCAGCTGCATGCGCATCGATCATGTTTACGAGCGTCGGGCGGATTGTTACCTCGAGAAAATCTAGTAGCTCCAAGGGAATCGGATGATGCACATATAAGGGCAGTCCCAAACGCTTTGATCAGGAGCTTTATCATTGATTCGTCCGTTGCACTCACTTATTTGACGTTTTGGACAGAAGAGGTGGTTGGAGTATTGCAAATAATGCTCTAACGAAGAATGCACACCGTATATCTTCACACCAAACAATGGACAGCGACAGGACTTGGGGCGCTCACGGCTCATGTGGCTGTCTTTGAGCAGTCTTGCTTGTTGGTAGCCAATGACTGGCCATAGGCCGGAGTACAGATATTTGTTATTTGGGTACTGCTTGAAGATTCAGTCGGCAGGGACATTCGAAATATTTAACTCATCCAATCCAAGTTAATCTGTCTTCTGATCATTAGATCTTCTATTGGGTGCCGTACGTACATATATGGCTCATCACAAGATTTTGAACAGTCTTAGATACAAGACTGGACACCGAGATATTTCAGACATGGAAACTACGGTGCAGGACGGTGTAGTCTACGTGGCAGAACAGGAGCTAGTCTATTTGCAACAATTACAGTAGGACTCGCTTAGTCGAATCCGACTATTATTCTTGTAAACAACCGACATGTAACCCTACCCCCGATAATATAAGGCGAGGCAGGGACCCCTTCCAAATTCAATCCAACCAAAACACAAGACGTAGGATGTTACGCAATCAAGCGGCCCGAACCTGTCTAAATCGTGTGTCTATGTTCACCTTCGAATTCCTGATCTCGGCAAGCCCCACGCACTAAACACTACCTCGGGCACCCTCCTCGGTAGGTTGCCGCGTCTAAACACCGACAGCTGGCGCGCCACGTAGGGGGTCTCGCTGAGAATCCACTGGCGAACTCGATGGCCCAAATCATCATCAAGCCAATGGTCGCGTTCGAAACGGGTGCGACCTTCATCTTCGGCTCCTAGGTTTGCGTCGCACATGGCACTGGAAACTTCCACCGTCGTATTGCGCCGGCCCTGAAGAAGAAGCAGCAAGTCATGAAGCGAGACCGAGTACAACTCGACTTCTCCCACTAGACCGAGTCAACTCATGTTCGGACTCCGAGACACGGTTGCTATTTACCAAGCGAACATGTCCACATCACAATTCGACACGGATACAATCAAGGACCTCGACTACTACTTGGACCCGGACGAGGAGACCACTTTATCAGGTCCGTAGCAGGGCCTGGTAATCACATCAACTCCACAAGGCAGATTCGTCTACTGCCCAACATGAAGCCGCCTGCTCTGGCCAAGAACGACGATTCACGCCTTATCGCCTACGTTGACACCCTCCCATACCAGGAGGGAGCTCCTCTGTCACCCATCTACGAGGAAGAGGGCACCACGGAGGTCATCACGTCAAGTTCGGGAAGTTATTCTCTGGAACGAGAACTCTTCGCTCTCATTACTGGACAAGAGGATGAAGACGAAGAGCAACCAGAAAGAAATCCATGACATTAACGTCACCCAGATGATGTCTCACACGGTGAGCTCACCGCCAATGTTGCTGGAGAAGAGACTGTAGCTCAAAGAACTCGACGACGAGCAAGGAACACTGCCAGAGCAGAGCGTCGCCGCCGCCTTGCAGCAGACCTGCCAATCATGAACTTGGATAACGTGTTTGAAGCAATTCAATCGCGTCAACATCGTACTCCACTTACCACCATTGCGTCCATTTATCTTATTACCCAAGCAATACCACAGGACAAGTACACTAGACAATGGGCTGAACTGGCAAAGCGCGCGTACGAACAACTTGATCAGCAAAACCCGATACATTCAATTCAGCATACCCCATCCCAGAGTAGTCAACATGGCAGCAGCCATAGGCGCACTCCATCTAGACCAAGTCAAATTGGAGACGCCAGCCCAAGCCAAGCTAGAGCAGAGGGTAGTTGGGCGAGACCCTCGGGAGGCCGTAGCCACCGTGGAGCTAATCTAGAGCCTAAACGCCCAGTGCAGGATCTCCGTAACAAGATCAACACAGGCTGTGATGCTAGTACCATCATTGACGGATGCCACCGCAAGCGCAAGCAAGAAGTCGAGTACCCAGGAGAAGATTCTGATGGTTTTCCCACCTTCTCAAGACATGTGAGGAGGACAATTCTACCTGAGAAATTCAAACCTCCAGGTATCACCAAGTACGATGGCAGGCAGGACCCAGTCCAATACTGTGATGCTACTCACTGTCAGTACAGGCAGCAGGGAGAACGATGACATCAAGGTCATCTACTTCCCCATCTGATTGGAGGCAGTGCCACTCACATGGCTTGAATCACTACATAAGAACTCTATAGACACGTAAAAGGATCTCAAGGTGGTGTTCACCAACAACTACGCAGGGGCAATGCAGCATCCTTGTAACAAGATCGACTTGGCTCAAATTCAAACAGCAAGAAGGTGAGACCCTACAGAGTTACTTATGTTGCTTCTTCAACAAAAAGGCCACAATTGTGGACTTTACAGAGCGCAACATCATAGATTGCTTCCAGAACGACCTCTACGATCGTCGGATGTTCCACGACTTTGGGAGAAGGCGCCCTAGTGATGTCAAATCCCTTAAGATAATGGTGCAGGCATGGGCAGATGAAGAAGATAGGGAGATTGAGAGGTTCGAGTCTAATCGCAAAAACCAGAACAACAATAATTAGAATAATGGCCAATGCAACGACAAGAACCGCAACGATCGCCCCAACAATGACAACCGAAATAACTAGTCGGGAGGTCAGAACCGCAAGCGAAAGTCAGACAACACTATCACGGTGATGTCACAGTCATCCAAGAAAGGTGGCGGAAGGAATCAAGACAGGACCCCATTCAGCAAGCTCCTAAAGAAGCAGTGCCACAGAATATGTATTCCTGTCAGCATACGACATACGGTACTGATTTCAAATTATGGAAGAAGCAGGACGGAACTTACCTCCGCATATACTCCAACGTGGCAGTACATCTCCATCATCTTGGCCACCATCTCCATGTCGAGTAGCGGGTCATCGATCAATTGAATATCTTCAAGGTTAAACCCTTCAGCTATCAGGGGCTCCCCGTGCACTTCAACATCTGCTGCATTGAGCGGAACCATGCCACGGCTGGTCGACGGGCCTGGCTCGGAAGGTGGGATGGCCGCCACAACTCACAGGACTTCAACAACTTCGGGTTCTACCTCCAGCTCACGGTCTACTAGAGTAGCTACAGTGCCAGAGGTGGTCGCCACTACGGCCTCGGGCACCGATTGCTTGGGAGCTGGCACCACAGTATCAGTCAGCGAAGAAATCACGTCCTGCATCAATGCAGCTACAAGTGATATGGCACCTGGTTTACTCGCTGGCGCAAGATCTTCTGGTGGCAGACTTGTTGCCAGGGCAACATCCTAGACCGAGTGGCTACTGCCATCGATCACAAGCTTCGGGCTTGGACCTCCAAGTTCCACGCTAGAGTATTTCTTGCATAAGACAAGTTTTCAGAGATATACAACAAAGTTGATAACAAACTACAATTAGTACTCAAATGGAGTACCAATGCTTACTTTGAGGACCGTCTCAGCTTCAAAGACGGTTCCCCTAACAAACGCAGTGGCTTGACGGTTGGAAACAACTTCTTTGGCACGACTTGTAGGGTCACAGTGTGATCCTCACTAGCCTTCGTTGCCGCCTGTGTCTCTCGAGTAGTCCTTGCACTGGCAGGGTCCACCCTAGCAACGAGGGGGTTCCAGATCATCTTAAATCTCTATGACCTCCTCGACTGCTGGCAGCTACTATTGGACGACTTCGGTAGTCGTCCTCTCCACCTCGGTAACCTCCCTGACTACATGCAAACCACCAATGCTATATTGAGTAGACATGGTGGTATTGGATTCACTTACCAGTACTCGATCCTCAGGATCTTGCCCTTCCTCAATGGTTATTACCGCTGGAGGTACGTCTTCGCTAGTGAGAGGCTTCTTCACGGCACGCTTCCTAGCGACGGTTCACTTCTTTCTTGGCGGCGGAGCTAGCGTAGCCTCCAAATCATCTTTAGCTACACGCTTCGATGATCCGGAGGATGACCCACCCTTGTCAGATGGTCGGGCCTTGAGCACGAAGTCCTCCGCAGCTTCAGAATCAGAGTTGCTGAAGGACTCGATCTCTTCTTCCTCCTCCTCCTTGGCTTCACTTTCCACGCTCGCCACCATATAAACGCAAGGAGCAGCTTCAGTGTCTTCTGATTCGGGAGGAGGAGGACCAGAGCAGTACAAGTGTAGGTCTTCATGCACAAGCAGACAAGTCAGTACATCAAAAATTACTCGGGGGTTGCGATCACGGGTACTTACAGTTCTTGGCAGGTTAACGGTGGAGAACTCCCGCACAATCATTGGGATTTCACTCGCATTTTTGAATAGGCACCTCAACCGCACCATGACCTCGTCCACTCTGAGTTCTTCAGGAGACATCTTGGACAGGTCGTTGACACCTGAGTAGTCATAGCCCCAGGTGCACCGTAGTTACAAGGGTTGAACTTGCCGCTTCATGAAGCTGAAGGCTACCCCGACTCTTGTTAAACCCTCTTGCTTGAGCTTGGCTATCTTATCCCGGAGTTCGGGTAGCTGTGAAAGGACCAAGATGTCGCCTAGAGGGGGGTGAATAGGCGAGCTGACCAATTTATAAAATGTCAACTGACTCAGCAGCACTGCCTAGGCTAGACCGGTTCACCAGACCGGTCAGGTCCAGGCAGGGTGGCACACCAAGTGCTGCTCGAGTCCCTCCTTGACTTCTAGCACCAACCAAGCTTAGAGAGTGGCTTATGTAGATGATTTTCAACAGGGCAAAGAAGTCCCTACACACAAGACAAGCACACCCAAGTAGATCGAAGCGGAAGCAAAAGTAATTTTCTAGAAACCAACAAGTGAAGCAAACCAAATGAAGAATTGAGGATTTATTTATCCGAAGTTCAGATTCACCGCAATGAATTCTACGTCTCTGCTGGGGAGCCTTTTGGAATACGAGTCTCAACTCCATTCCAACAAGCCGGGTTTCTTTCAACCATTTTCCTCATCTCCATTAGATGATCTTTTTCCTTGCGGAGGCAAGATCACAGCCCTCACAAACTTGCTGCTGCTCACCACACCTTGGGAGCTCACCGACGACACCTAACCGTCTAGCAGACACACCTCCAACAGTAACAAATGCCTCAAAGGTTTTCTCGACACGAACTTCAAGTATTCAAGTATGGATTGCTCTTTTCAGCTCATTAGTGCTTGCACAACATCACTCTCTCAACCCAACTCAAAGATTTCTGAAGAATCACTTAAGTCTCACAAAGAGAGGTTGGGGAGAGCTTTTCTGGTCACTAGATGATGTAGAATGCGTGTGTAACCAGCAACACACTAAGGATGATGCCAAGGGGTATAAATACCCCCACAAACCAGAAACTAGCCGTTACAACTCCTCAAACTAGTTAGACCGATTAGACCGGTCTGGTTTGAAAAACTAGCCGTTACCCTTAGACCGGTCAGACCCCTCCCTGAACCCCTAGACCGGTCAGACCGGTTTGGCTGAGTTAGTCCAAAAACTCTCAAACAGTCACTCTCGGTCCACCCACTGGTTGAACCGACCATTGTTAGCTGAGCTAGGCAGTTAGCATACGAGAGGGTTTTCTTAAGGCTATCTCACATTGGTCAACTAAGAGCACTTTTGGTGTTGTTAATTATCTAATGTTGCATCCCTCTTGATAGTACGGCATACCTATACTCAAGAATACATATAAATACTATATCATCCACTTGAGCTTGTAAGTCTTCATCTATGTCATACTTTGATCCATAGTCACTTGAGGGCTCTCAACATAGCTATCACCTTGAGCACATCCATCTTGAGCTAGTGACTTAAGATTTTTCCTCGTTCATGATAAGATATACTTAAATCCTTAAGTCACTCCATTTTATCAATCACAATGGGCTAGATGCACTGCATTGCTTCCCTCGGTATGGCTTAGATATGATACTTCGAAACCTCCCGGATACTAGCCACTTTACCTTAGCAAAACACACATAGTCGAAGCCGTCGCTTGACCAAAGCTTGCTTAGTCGCTCGCT
Source organism: Setaria viridis (assembly GCF_005286985.2). NCBI lineage: Eukaryota > Viridiplantae > Streptophyta > Magnoliopsida > Poales > Poaceae > Setaria > Setaria viridis. The sequence goes on from NC_048267.2 coordinate 45,783,719, forward strand.
CTAGTACCTCGCTTGATTTCTTCACCTATTCTTACCACTTTGAGTTTAGATTTACTTTTGACACCAACAATGAAATCCCATTGAAATCCTCTTCAAATGCTTATTGTTGATTGATAAAGAATGTCTCATGAATTGCAAACTTCCAATAACAAGACCAATACGTAACACATAAACACACGTCTTTTTATCATATGCACATGAAGTCTTGCAGCATCCATTTGTGAATATCACTATTCTTTTCTCAATGATCCCTTTACTTGTCAATCAAGATATCACTTGATTTGGATACTAATTAATCAACAATAAAATATATCCCCAAGTTTTACTTCACCCTTACTTGTCATTGATCATATAATTGCATCACGGGATCACATACTCACTTGATTTTCTTTATCGTGAGCCATATAATACATATTCAACTTATGAGAGAATATCACATCATAAATATGAGAATAAAACCCTACTCACAATCTTAAGCAAACAAGTTAGTCATTTAATCATTTTGTCATTCAATTCACCAAACCCATTTAGAGGTCTAGATGCACTTTCAAGCTGCAAGCAGTCTTCATGGTTTTACTCGTCCAGCCACCTATTGTTCCAAGTCGGGCAATGGCCTATCAACTTTGGGAGCTTGGGATCGTGGTTGCCGATGTAGCACCACCTCTCGTTCCATCCAGAGTGCGAGTCAGTCAACTCGTAATCCAAGTAGAGGCCTTTAACCTTCTCCCTCATTTGAATTCCAGCCCCGCCGACTACTTTGGTGTGCTCTCTATTGGGCTGTGGCTTGACGTGGAAGAATTTGCGGAAGAGCTGAAAGTGGGGCTGGATCCCCAAGAAGACTTCGCACAAATGCACAAAGATTGCGACGTGCAAAATATTGTTGGGGTTCAAATGTACAAGCTCTAGCTTGTAATAATTCACGAGACCACAGAAGAAATTGGAGGCGGGTAAGGCAAGGCCACGCTCAATAAAATGTGCAAATATTACCGCCTCCTCCGGGTACCTCCAGCGACCACGGGTTGCTGAATGCAGGCCTCCAGTTGATAACATCTTTCTCCTGGAGGAGGTTGGCCACTACTAGTGCCTTGATGTCTTCTTCCTTCAGCGATGATCAGTTCCAGGCACAAGCAAAGAATGACGGCACAGTTTGGTCCATCTTTCCATATTTGGGGGCTGGCAGTTGCAGCTCCTTCTTCTTGTCCGCTTTCTTCTTCCCGCCCTCCACTGCCTTGACTGCAGCTGCTTTTTTTTCCCATCATTGATGTCATGGGTGTCTTCTTTCGCACGTGCCCGAGGGCTAAGTGGTGGGGGATGGCGGCACTCGCACTCGAGGATCGGGCAGCGGCGGCGCTAGAGCTACAGTGCGGAAGTTGAAAGAGCAGATGGCAAAGGGAAGCCTTCCATTATTTACAGTAACAGCAGCAGGATTACAGGAATATTCTAGTTTACTGGATCCGAAGATTTCGTACCTGATTGGTAGTTTAATGGACCCGAAGATTTCGTACCTGATTGGCGGATACCAGTATTTTCGGAAGAGATAAGGTTACTGTTGATGGATGGTCATGTTAAACAAAGGTTGACCCTTATATCCACCAAACTAATCGTGTAACGGCTCGGGGTTGTGTGCCACGTGCCCATCGGCTGAAAAGTTTTTTCTTTGGATTTTTAGGGAAAAGAGATGCAAATTACAGATTAACTCTTAGCCTGATTCTTCGATTCAACCTAAGGCTCGGGGGCTACTCCATATGGAGTGCGACTTTCGTCGCACTTCTATATAAAAATTCAGAGATGAAGATTCAAGACCAAATTAAATGAGGCTTGAGCACATTCTAGCCGCATGACAGTGCTCGTGTACGTTTGAAGACTCAACCCGATGGAGTATTCAAAGAGCACCAAAACTAGTTGGTGAGGTCTATAAAAGTACTCGAAACTGCTGCATTTGACTAAAAAGTAGTCGTACATACATCTATGGACCCACGAGAAGGTTTGGACAATTCTAGATATAGGGCTAGACACTGAGACGTGTCATACATGGAGACTACGGTGCAGAACGACGTAGTCTACGTGGCAGGACAGGAACTAGTCGAGGATTAGAAAACTACTCGTAGCAATTAGAGTAGGACTCGCCTAGTTGAATCCAACTAGTATTCTTGTACCAACCTGTAGCCCTGCCCCGGCAATATAAAGCGAGGCAGGGACCCCTTTCAAAGCAATTCAATCCAACCAACCCACAGGGCGTAGGGTGTTACGCAATCAAACGGTCCGAACCTATCTAAATCATGTGTCTGTGTTCACCTTCAAATTCCTAATCTTGGTAAGCACCACACACTAAACGCTGCCTTGGTGGGATTTGGATGCATGTGCATAGAAGCCGGCGAATTATTGGTGCTGGTGCACTACTCCACGGAGCAAATTAAAGGCAGCCTTCCAGGAAGCCGAAGGCGAAGGCGAGGCTTCAGAGCTGGCCGGGGGACCGTAGGTTCTTTGGACGCTAGTGGCGTGAGCAATAACTGCGACCGCTGCTGCGCGCCAAACGGCCGGAGAAGAAAGAAAAGTGCAGAGACTGACCGGATCCATCCGAGTCACTGACCTGGTAGGGACGGGCACGAACGACGTGGCCTTCTCTTCCTGGCGCCTCCCACCGGAATGGTCGCAAAGTCACATAAGTACGCCGGAGGAAGAAGGAACAAGGTCGAATCTTTGTAGTGGCATGAATGCATGATGCCATGATGGTGGCGTACCGTGCCGGCGAGGACAGCCGGTGGCGCCGCCCTTGCGATGGTACCGGCATGTACAGCAGCAACGACGACAACGCTCGCGCGGCGGCACAAAACGGCAAAATACAGCAAGCCGACGAAGCCGCTACTCGCGTACGTACGTGTACGCGCGCGGCTGGAACGTCCCGATCGGCCAAGTATTGTGTATTGTATCGATGGGGAGCGCGTAGTACGTCAAAGCTGACAAGGACACCGTAGTCCGTAGGGGTATATATTCTGGGCCCAGCCTGGCAGCCGTACGCGTACAGCGCGTACTGGAGGTAGCGATTTGACGGCGGGGCGGGCTCGTGATAGATTTTTAGATTCAACGCGTACGTGCCCAACACTGATCTCTGGTTTGAACGGCGCGCCGCTGGCTCGTACGGTGCATGGCGCGGCGCGCGCGGTTGCTTTCGGCGGCGATTCCGGCCGCGTTCCCGCACACCATCTCCGCTCGCGATGCTGCACGAGGGAGGAAAATAAGCGGTGGCTCGGCCCCGTGTCATCCGCGCGCCTCCTTTCCGCTTGCGTAACCCACGAGATGACGAGATTGAGAGAGCGACGGTTGCGCTTGGAGAATGGAGAGGTCGTCTGATTATTGGTGGTGGGGCCCCGTCGTCCGTACGCCGATGCAGCCGGGTCGCCTCACCAACCTCCGTGAATTTTGCCCGCCTTGTCGCCGGCCCTGCAAGGCTGCTTGCCTCTGCTCCACGCAGCTCCCCCCTGCCGGCCGTTGCGCCGGCTCTCTGGGCTCTGGCTATATCCGTCTCGTGAGTCCGACCGATCCTTTCCTTCACATGTGTGTTCGATTCGCTACCCATCTTGTTCGATGCTTCGCCTGACGACGGTACTAGAGCACCGTGCCGCCGGAGCCGCGTCCGCGTCCGTGGTCCTTGGCTCCTTGCCAGAAGGCACCAGTGGAGTGGAGAGTGGACTTTGTTTCCTCTCGTGAGTGACGGCATGCCGCCTCCGCGCTCGCATATGTCTCATCCGGGCCTCTCCTTTCGCATCTTCTTCCTACAACTCCCACTAATCTGATCTCCAGCCACCAGCCATAATTGCATGGAACGCGGCTAAGGCCGATGCTTAGCTTTCCTATATTAGAACGACTTACAAGATCTCATTCCCTCCGCCATGTCAGGAGGTCACCAGTACAAAGAGGCGGCATCTGGTGCAAAGAGGGAATACGATCCTGAAAAGATCGACTGAAAATTCAGCATACACCATTATATTGGACGTACTAACGGTCAAGTACACGTACTAATATAAGAACCTACACTTCAGAATTTCGTATCGCAACCACGAATTTTTTTTTTTTTGCTACGACTCGAACTATATTCGGATATGCTTGCACCAATGCAATCGTATGGTCATGTCAACGATAAAATGTCGCAGTGCTATAAAAAAACATTCTCCCTTCAGAATTTCCTATCGCGGCCACGAAAAAAAAATATTTGGCTATGGCTCGAACTATATTTGGATACGCTTGCACCAATGCAATCGCATAGTGATGTCATCATCGATTAGATGTCACAATGCCATAAAAAATATTCTCCCTCAGTTCTAAACTACAGGTGACTTTAGCTTTGTTTTAATTCTTAAAATTTTCTAGTTTATACCAAGTTTTATAGCAAAATATATTGGCATTTATACTGCCAAATAATGTATTGTTAAGACATATTTTAATGTGGATTCAATGATACTAATTTGTTGTGGTAAACGTTGATGCCTTTTATTATAAAGTTTGAACTTTGAAACAGAGAGAGTATACTATACTATAAAGTGGAAAGCGAATGATTTACTGACGAGACAAGAGGTATGGCCATACGCTAAACTGTACGAGAAATGGTTCAGTTCAGTATCAAGTTTACCAACTATAAAACGGTCGAGCTGAAGCTATTAAGCCAACTAGGCCCATGACCCTAGTTAGGTTTAATTCGTAAAAAATATATTTTTAAAATTCTGTCGTATACTGAAATGGTACTTTTAGATTCTAGACTGGGACGCATTGATCCTACTTTAGGTGCTGTAGAATCCTAGCGGTGTACCTTTCGTCTGGTCATGTCCGTCCTCTTCGTGGAGGAAAAAGAAAATCGCAAATCACTCTTTTGAGAAAGCAGGTCCACATCTCTGGTGTGACTACCATTCCCTTTTACGAAAGAAGAGGCTGGAACTCTAAATTATACTAGTATTATGCAAATAAACACACCATCCCATTTTTGCATAAATGTACCAAAATAAATGGAGAACACATTGGGACTTTTACAACCTTCTTCTTCAGTTCCTTTGCTCGCTCGATTCATGCCGTTCGAGCTGCTAGGTCGATGACAAAAGTAACCGTAGCTTTGGTTTGTGGCAACACAAGTGAGCAAATGGACTCTGCCACCAATCCGTCGGTAAAAGACACCGGTGCTACCGCTGGGAACACCCAAACAAAGCCGCGGGTAGAGACTAGAGACTACGCGGCTGGTGAAACCTCCAATAGCCCACATTAACGTAAGTACGTAACCCTTGATTCTACTGGAACTAAAACAACTTCATCGTTGGATCATCGACAGGCCCAATGCAATAACCATAAAATTGAAATGCCGATTGAGAAGCAAACTGATGTCCGCAGGACAATCATTCCGTCCGCGTCCAGCGTCAGGGCCAGAAGACTGGGTTCTCGCCGGGTCCTCTTCCGGCGGCAGGAAAAGGCCAACTGGCCATGACAAGGCCGGAGCCGGGCTAGGACGACAGAACCCGCGGCGGTGCATGCGTCGGCGTGACGGCATGGGATCAGAAAAGGCGATGCCGCCGCGCGCACTTCCTTTGCGGCTGCTGCGTCTGGGATTTGCCTGGGACGGGAGAGTTGCTTTCCGGAGAAGGCGGCGGCGGCGGCAGCGGCAGGGGCAGCAGCCTCGCGCGCGCCTTTCCGGATTCGTTGTGTGATTTGGGCATCATGTCGCTGCTGTTCGGCCAGCAGGATGGGTGGTGATGCCCCGGCGGCACCCACGGCCTTGGTTGCGGTTCATCCTTTGCATGGAATGGATGGATGCTACGGTGCAAAGCTGCAGCCTGCAGGCAGAGCCCACAATCCTTTTTACTCTAAACACTGGATTACTTATATCATGAGTACTTGGTAGGTTTGACCTATCACTTTTTGGTGAGTTTTATTATACCCAGGGTCATGTTCAACTTGTCAGCTTGTGTTGGGAGTGCAGAGAATACTTGTGATGGTAGCGCAGCAGACTGTAGCACAGATCACGAGCCTTTCTGCCCGGTTAATCCCATCATTCCACTGCGCAATTGGCGATCAGTGTCGGACTCAGAACCTGGCCCATTTATTAGAATTAACTTGTCATCACGTTCCGAAGCCGCGTGAAGCTACCGCGGTAAAAAAAGAAATTGGATGGTCCAGAGGTGCCGGCGGTTAATTAATCACCCACTATAGCTAGTTGGGCCCGCGTCGCGTCCAAGCCCATTGTCAATTCTCCTGATCTCCACCATGGGTCCGCCGCGTCTACGGAGCGTGGTGCCCGTTCTTTCTTCCCTGCCGGCGTGCAGCCGCCGCCCCTCAGCAGTCAGCGTCGCGAGCCCCGGCCTCTCTCTCGCGGTCGCGGGCGTCCATGTGTCGGCGATCGGAGTAGCGGCTGGGGAAAGTTCTTTGAGATGGGGGCAAGCTTTGTCGTCCTGGAAGGCGTCGTGCTCGAGGTCATCGCTTTCATGCATGTGACGAACCCGTTTCGACAACCGAGGCGCATTGATCTTCATCTTCTTTCTTCTCCGCCGCTGCCATGGCATCGTTGACGATGGGAGCGGACGCGTACCTCCAGCTGTCCAGGATGAGGATCGCCTGCAAAATCTGCGACAATGACATGCATTCACAAAGGCAAAACTAGAACAATGTAGTACTTAAAAAAATAGGACAATGCATGCGCTTGAAACAGTACGGCCACCTTCATCAATCAGCATAGTGGAGTACTAGCAGATTGCATAGATTGCGTAGGTGAATGCCATGATTGAAGGGAACGAGCAAGCACCTGTAGGTGCCGTAAAGTGTTTAGCCAAGTGGAGTGGTGACAAGACAAAAGGGCGGGAACACGCTCTGAGCCTGAGAGGGAGAAGAGCCGGGAAAGGGTAAACGGAGCCCCCTTTTTTCCATATCTGCTCTAGTGGTTCGCCACCAAACCACGACGCATCCAGAGGTCGCTCACTGTTAACCCAAGCAGTAGTGTAGGACAATGCATACGCGAAGAGGGTTAAGGTGGTGAGAGCAGCAATTATTGGGTGCATCATGGTGAAGCTTCTGCGGCCGACGGCATCGGATCCTTTGCTTCGAGTGCACTGTAAGCAGTACAACTGCTTGCTTGCTGTAGTACAGGCGGATGAGAATTATGAGGCTGAGACCGGCTTTTGCTGTATAACGTGCGCATTCCTGGGACAGGATCAGTGCAGAGGGAAAGTAGCAACGTGTTCTTTTTCATATTACTCCCTCCGTTTCAAATTATATGTTATTTTACCTTTTTTAAATACAAATATTTTACTATATATTTAGACATATCATATATATATAGGTGCATAATAAAAATCACGTATCTAAATAAGCCAAAACAGTCTAAAATTGAAATGGAGGGAGTAATATTTCTTCTCACCTGAATGGTACCCATGGTTGCTGCCAATACTTCTATTTGTGATTGCATGGTAAAAATACAATGTAGGCTAAACATCTCGTGCTTATGTTGATCCCGTATAGAGAGGTGTATCGTTATCCTATACTGTTTTAATAGGCTCCTAATGTTTAAGGTTTCATGTGCGCAACATCGTCCGTCGATTTCGCTCCATCTTCCACAACCCTTGCACACCATGCTCTCAAAACCATCCCTTACCGTCTCCTTCCAAACTGCTGCCCGGTTACTGAAGCCCGGTTACTGAAGAAGAAGATCCACAAACTAATATTTTTGAAATATTTATCTTTATTTTGAAAAAAATATTGAATGCATTTTGTGAAGGTGTTGAAGTAGGTGAAAAATGTTGAATATAGTACTTTATTTAAAATGTTGATATATATTTTAGAAAATCTAAATATCATATTTTCCGATGTTGGACTAACCTTCATAAAATGTTGAATTTAGTCTACGAAATATTACTTGGACTTTTAATTTAGGTTATTGGGTTTAAAAATTATGAAATTTAAGTAGCTTTCATAAGTAAGATAAGAGACCCCATACCATTACTCCCATGTTACGAAGCTGACACCTGGTATGACAGTCGAAGTTTTGTACTACTATTTAATGTACCCTAAATTCTTTTCTTTTTTAAAAGGAGTGCAACATTAGTACATCTGTACATGTAAAAGCTTTTTCTCGTGGCGCGTCAAGTTAAACACAACTTGACAAGTGAAGTGAAAAACGGGCGCATTTCTTGGCCCGGGGCCGTGGCCGTGGCTCCCGCGAGAGGAAGGAAGGGAGCGGGCGGCAGATGTGCCGAACGGGAAGGGAAACACAGGACGCATGGACCCCCACGCATGGGGAAGGAAACTTTCGGCGCAGCCCACAGCTCCGTCGAGCCAGAGAGATGCCACGCCACCAGTGCTGGACGGACAGGAGAGGAGGAGAGACGTGCTGCCGTGCAGGCAGGTGCGGCGGGCGCGGCACGATGGTGTGCCTGCGCGTTGGCAGAGGACAGACGCGTCTCGCCTTTGGCGCCGCGGTTTCCGAGGAGCAGCGGCCAGCGCCGGATGCCCGCCTCGAGCCCCCCGCGCGGGCAGGCGAAAGCGGGGACCGGCCAGCCAGCCGCATCCATCCACACACCTGCCTTCTGCCATGCCCTTGCTTTTCTTTTCTTTTGTTTTGTTTTATCGGCGGGGCGGGGCGCCGGGCAGCGACCACAATAACTAAACCTGGCACGCGGCCAGTGCCCACCGCCGCAGGCCAGGGCAGGCCCAGACGCCCGCCGATTATTTAATGAAAGGCTGCGCCGCGCTGCCCTGGCCACCGGCCGCAGGCCGCAGCCCGTCTCGTCGCCTCCCCGAACGCCGACACGTCCGCGGCGTCCTCGACCCGCGGCATCTTGCTCACGTGATCACCCCGCGTCTCCCGCTCGCTAAACAAAACAAGGCGCAAAGCGTATCCTCGGAGGTCACCGCTCAATGGACGAGCGCTCACGGGGCGCCGCCGCCGACGCCCATTTCAAAGCTCCGCTGGGCCGTCGCTAGCGGTAGGACAGGGAAGAGCAAGGGGCCTGGCTTGCTCGCACCCGATCCGACGCCACCGGTTCCTGCTGCAGCAATGGCATTGGCACTGGCATTGCCTTGGCTGCTGGCACGCGGCTCGCTGCTGGGTGGGTGCGAGGCCCGACGACGCCGCTGCCGGCGGGTTTAAAGCAGGTGTGTGCACGGAAAGCCGGATCGGCTCAGCAGGGTGTCGTCAGTGGGCCAGCAGGCCTCCTGCGCGATCCAGCAACGGCCTGCTTGCTTGATGGCCCCTGGTCCCTCCCCTCCCTGCGTGGAAATGGGCCTGTGGCTAATGCACGCGAAGCGCAGAGGCTAAGCGCTGGGCCGCCTGTGTCTCTTTACTGCTGCTTTCCCGGCCTGTTTCCCGCTGCGTAATTATTGCCAGTATTTCTGTTTCGCTCGCTTGCTGCGGCTTCCCCAGCGGCCAGCGCGTACGGATGCCATCTCTCTCTGCGCCACGATAACCTGCCTCAGTGCCTGTCCCCTCTCACGTGACGAGGACAATGCCATGCCTTCGCGCACCAGCCGGAGCTGGGGGACCTTGCTGCTACTCACTGACCCTGACCACGCCTGGTACCACGCTACGTACTGCTGCTAGCATGCTTCGACATGTAAAGAGGCCTTTGATGCCACCTACGCGCCTGTACTGGTTTATTTATGTGGTTGGGCTTCTACTTTACGCACAGGAGAGGCAGGCAACCGAGAGAACAAAGCCCGTAGATAACTACTTCTCGCAGGGCCGGCCCGTAGAACATTGCAGGCTGAGACAGAGATTTAGCCCATGCACGGGCCGGCCTGGTGAATAAATAGCATGTTGGTACCAGGAGAGGAGATCCGCTAAGCTGGTAAACTTCCTCGACAACAAAAACAATTTGATACACTTAAAACTTCACGGTGCGTATGATCTTCTTGATCAATCTGTCACTGTTAGCTTTGTCATTTGCTATAGTTTTGTTCACGTCAGTTTATTTGCTCTTTTAATTTCTAATTTTAGTTGGGAGCTGGACAACAGATGTTATATTCATCAAAGATCGAAAACAATTGAAAACCTTTCTCCCCCAGATGAGGGCCACTGTACCCCTCACGCCCGATCCACATGTCATGCATTTGAGGAAGAGGATAAGGTGCAGAACCATAAAAACCGCGAGTTAGAAAATGTTCCGCCAAAAAGCTAATGTTTTTTTTCACGGCACCTTTTCATACCCGCCGATGTACCCATCCGCCGCGCCCAATTTCTTTTTCTCCCCCCGACCGGCGACCGCCGACCCCAACTGCCGACCGCATCGCCCTGGCTCCAGTGCGGGGCCTGGCGCCGGCGCCGGCGATGCGAATCCTGCTTATTAGGCGTAGGGAGAAGGGGGCGAGCTGGGCGGCGGCCAGTGGGTGGTGGCCGTGGCGTTGTCTTCCTCTGGGATGATGTGTTGGTGCGGCAAGTCAGTGCGCAGGAGGTACCCGCGTCCCTCCCCGCCCGCGAATCACGCGCGTGAGACGGTGAGGGACGAGCAGAGGCGAACGGAGCGAGGCGTCAATCTTGTCGCCCCTGAAACCACCCTCCCTTTGCCTGAACACGTCCTCTGAGCCCCCCCGTGCGCTGGCGCAGTCGTCTCCAAAGGCCGATCAGTGCCCAACCAGCCGCCTCTCGTCTCTGGGCTCGGCGACGACGACCATGGCGGTGCCGCCCCGAGGCACAGCTGCGCGAAGCTCTTGATGGCGATGGAGGACCCTCAAGGCAGAGTCGGCTGGCGGGGGCGCGGTGTTCGTCAGAGCCACGTGGCTGCCCAGTCCCCACCCGCTTCTCCCTCGCCGCCTGGGTCGCCAACGCCTCCGACGCCGACGTGCACCTCCGCGCCGAGCAGTGACCAGTGAGACCAGCGAGTACCTCGCCCTTGCCGAGCTCTACCTCGCCAAAGGCAGTTGCAGGGTCAGTTCGTTCCCCTGCCCTTCATCTTCCTTCTCTGTACGTGGAACTGGGTCATGGACGGGTATATATATGAGTTATTAAGTCAACTGAATTAGTAGGCGTACTGATTTTAGAGCAACTTGAAACATGCTACTCGATTTCATTTGAGGTGCACAGTTATGTTTGACCCTCATTTAGGTCGATTTGCACATAGATTTCAGAGTGTTGCTCGTGATGTGTTATCCGTGAACCCCTTCCGTGACCCGTAATCTGGGAAGGAATTTGGTCTTACCAGACGAGACTTAATTCAAGTTGCCAACTTCTATCTACAATTTTTGTTTTTGAGCTTTCAAGGGACCTACCAATCTGTTCTCAAATTCATATGCATGTACAATAATCAGTATATACTATAAATTTTTCAGAAAAATAAAGTTATAAAGACTGTTGGAATTAAGTGCAACTGAATGCTGATTTGGTAATACCTTTAGGCCATCTGCTGATAAATCCCTTGCAAACTTGCCATATGTCCCTGTCAAAAAGAGGCGGAAGCGCATTTTTTTTTTCATTTAGAGAGCTCACTAAGTAGTATTTTCCAAAGGCAATAAGTTTGTGCATGGCAGTTTGAGGAAGAGTCAACCACAAACATGATGGAGTTAAGGAACTAAAAAAATTAGGAAAAAGACAAACCTTCCGACCTTAGCATATAGACCACGCCATGGCAGTTTGAGTAAGAGTCGACCACAAATATGATGGAACTAAGGCACTAAAAAAAATTAGCCACAAGACCAAACCTTCAGACCTTAGCATATAGACCACTAATTGTTCATGGAAGGGAGATAATAACTTCTCCACATAGTATGTGCTCACCACTAGCTCCAGCACTGACATACTTCCTTCAGATCTTTACATTTGGTTACGTTGTCTTGATTGTTTAGAGCTAGGCTCAACAGAAACTGAATCGGAGCCACTTGCAGTTCAGTAGTGTATGAAATTGATTTACCTGCCGCTGTCAAAAATCCTACAGCACCTTCATCTCTTAAAAATATATTTTCCATGTCAATCAGCTGTAGTTGTCATTAGCATCTAGCCACAGCAAGACCTTAAGGTCTGAAGTAGGATAAAAGCTTTTTTTGAGTTATTGATCCTATTTATGGTATGAAAAAGGTTAATAAATATGTGTGGTCTTGTAAATATATGTGCTGTTGCTTGAACATGGTAGCAACATCTGTTAAAACAAATTAGTCAGCTACAGGTTCTGCTTTTCACCATTAGTTCGTTAATGGTATGATTCTAAAAGGATTTTAAGTTGGTGAAGAAAAGCTATGAAGAAAAATAAATAATTTGTTTTACATTGTAAGTTATACCGTAACATCTGTTGCACGCTTTGAAAGAAGCAATCATCCAGGAGTATCAGGAGGATGTTGAAAAAGGGTTTATTAAGTCATACTCTGAATTCACAAGATGGGGAAGGATGTATCAGTTGACATATTCAACCTGCTTGAAATTGCAAGGCAAGAGGGTTATTGAAGACGGAACGCTTTCAGTGAATCACAAGTTGCCGCACGTGCGTTGTTACTAGTCTTACGAAAAAAAACATACGAAAGTAGTCAGTTCAAAACGAGCCCAAAAAAGATCGCCCACCGTGGGGCTCGAACCCACGACCACAAGGTTAAGAGCCTTGCGCTCTACCGACTGAGCTAGACGGGCAACTTGCTGCTAATTTTCCGAATTCGTTTGATATCTGAGTCACTCTCACAAATGGATAACAAGCTCAAACTTCATTCTCAGTTTTTCCGATGCATAATTCAAGCGACCAGGACGGACACGGTGCTTTTTCTCGGCAAACCATCACTTCAAGCACGCAGCATAGTACATTCAGATAAGTTCCCGTCGATTCAAACCGTGCATCGCTCGCGGGCGAAGCCGACGCGGTCGTTGGCGACGTCGAAGAGCACGCGGTGGTTCTGCTGCTGCATGCTGGCCAGCACGTTGAGCGCCGCGTTCACGCCGTCCGCCGGCCCCGCCGCCATCGCCAAGCACGCGATGCCGCCCGACGAGCTGCGGATCATCACGTTCTCCTCGGGCAGCGTCACCGTCACCGGCCCGGCGAACGTGAAGCTGACGGTCGGCACCCTGACCGTCACGTTGTAGCACGTGTCGAACCCGCCGAGCGACCCCGCCACCGGCGCCCGCACCCTGCGCCGGAACGCATCGCGCACCGCGGCGTACACCGGCGCCGACAGCCGCGTGAACATCGTCCCGGCGTCGACGATGGTGCCGCTGCCGCTGGCTGGGTCGAACGTGAGCGCGGACGCCGGGACTGGCACGGGCTTGCCGCCGACGCGGATCCCGATCATGTTCACGTAGTAGAGGGAAGGGCGGTGGGGGTTGGACAGCAATGGTGTCGTCTTGATCCTCTTCGGTTGTCCGATGGGGCCGAGCCTGAGCGTGCCAGAGAAGTTGGAGGACTTGTAGCTCGGGAGGCAGTACGAGAAGACGGCGCCATACACGTCCTTTGTCTGCGACAGGAACGACAGCGGCCCACGACCGAAGCCGATGAGCCCCTGCGGCGGGACGGAGCTCCCCGTGACGACGTGGAGGCACCCGAATGTGTACGACGCGACGGCGTCGTTCTCGAGCGCGAGCGAGTCCTGCCCGAGCAGCGCCTGGAACGTGGACGCCGCGTACGTGAGGTTGAACGCGCACGACGAGCCTGCACCTCCGGGGCACGACGGGCTCGGCACCTGCGCGCACTCCGGGGAGCCGCAGCGCACCGGGCGGTACGTGGACGATTGCGTCGGGTCGAACGGCGGAGCCGAGGCGGCGGCGGCTGCGCAGCCCGTGCAGCCGCTGCACGGCACCCACGCGGCGTCGTTGCTGGGGTCGATGGCCACGAGGAGCGTCTGCGCCGGCGTGCCGAGGCGCGCGCGGGCGACGTAGTTGGGGATGCTCAGGATCTGCCGCCCCGGCGCGATCGGCACGAACGAGCGTCGGCCTTTGTTCTTGGTGTTGGTGTTGCCTGAGCCCGCCGCGAGCATGGCCACGCGTGCTGCGTCCGCCGCCGACTGGGCGGCGAGGGAGGCCGCCCATGCGGTGAGCGGTGCCCCGGCGTCGGGCGAGACGGAGTGGGAGCGTGCCAGGTGCAGCGTCGAGCTGCGCACGGCGGTGGAAGGGCCCCAAAAGGTGGACAAGACTACGAGGACGACGGATAATCTCTGCGGCGACATTGTTGAGTGCTCTTAAGAAGGGATCGGAGAGATTAGGTGGAAGGGTTGGATGTTACATGCTTAGAAGGTGTTGTATTTATAGGAGCTGTCAACAACATGGACATGGAGTGTGCAGTTGTGCCTGCCGCTTGGTAGTGAAGTTGCCTGTGCGTCACAACTAAGGAGATGCAACGCAACCTAAGTGGCGGGTGTATTGCATGGAATTGGCAGAGCTGAATGGCTCAGATGATGCGTTTCTGACAGAGGAAATGTTTCAGCGGGAAATCATTACATTGCCGCGTGAGACCTGCTTTTGTGCACAACAACCTACATGTGTGCTGCGGCTCTGTCGAATGGCATTGCGAGATGGATCAGGTTGGGCATCTCCGATCTTGACGCAGATCACAGTGATGTGGTTTCTGTGCTGTTCTGCACCCTTTTTATGATCACTATTCACTAGCCGCGTTGGTGGCTGACGAGGGGTCGAGGGCGCACCACCCAAACTGTGTACTCCATGGATGGTCCATGGTGTCGGTGGTTGGGAAGGAAGGCTATGGTGATTCTCGAGCTGCTGGCGTGGTGCGTCCGCGGCAAGTCTGTGGGTTTGCGGGAGGCAGGAGGTAGTGCTGCGACGAGATGGGCAGTTGAAAGGTAGACGAGCTACACCGCTCCGCAGGTTTGTGCTTGCTAGCTATGGCTGCCGAGTTGGGCTCCGGCAGGACACGAGAGCCGCACTTGCATATGTAACCGCATCTCCTTTACGCGTCCAAACGTCAACCCTCGGTCTTTACGCTCACCATGCAAGCCTGAATTTTGCACCGTCCGATCTGACGATCCGTGGTGCTCCCTGGCTTTTCCGTCAGATACTGCTGCTGCGCGCTACCTCCTGCTGAGCATCTGTGCTGCTGCAGCGCTCCGACTAGGCCAAAGCAGCTGCGTGCGCTTCCATATACATTAGGATTCTTTTACAGTAAGTAACTGTAGACATTGTTACTGTAATTTCAATTTGTATATTGTGTAATTTTAAATCTGCGTAAATTTGCATGCTGTTTACTTTAAAATCTGATTGGTATTTTTGCATTTGAGGGGTTTCTCATAGTTAGAAATAATTTGTTATTTGATTAACTATAGAAAAAAATTATTTTAGTTCTTAATTTTGCCTTATGCATTTTATTTTTCCTTCTATTTTCTGCATTAGTTTGTTTCTATGGGCTCAGTTTGGTTATTTTTTTCCTGCATCGTCTCGTCAGGATCCTAGGGTCATAATTTTTAGGCGACAGATCTGTTTCCATCACTTGATTTTTTTTTCTCTTCAGATCAGGGTGTTATCCAACTTCAAATCACCCGAGTGATTGTGGCACAATAACACATGGGTTGAGTGATGTGGCCACAATAACACCCGGGTTAGCAATAGACACTCCCTTACCAAAACTGCATTTGCTTGGTTAACCTTTTCTCTAAGTGCGCAACGTACATTTACCTGAAGGGTACTATCTCCTTCGTCCATATTACCAAGCACAACACAAATCTTTATAGCAAGCTAACATTTGTTTGTACAGCCCATGAATAATTTGACCTAGCACGAGCACATCCTAACCGATTGTGCTGGCTCTTTGACCTGTATGTAATGCGACCCTTGACATCATCAATTTAATTTCTACTGTATATGATTTCATTTTGATTTTTCTCACTGTCTCTATGGACGTTCAATCCTGGTGGTGAGGGAGGGCCTCATCTTGACGATCTGCTCGTCGTCGACGCCCATCCGCTTGGCCGACATGCCGGCCTCGAAATAGCGCTTCACAGCGCCCCTCATGTAGGCGATGCCTTCCCTGACATTCATCTTGTCCCGGATCCTGTCCTGCAGGCTGGTGAGCTCATGGTCCCCGTTGAGGACCGAGGCGAGCTGGATGATCTCCTGCTGGAACTCGCTCAGCTTCGCCTCCTCGTTCGCCTCGGTTTGCCTGATCCTCGTCGGCATCGGGAGTTGCTCTGCGTGTATCGTACAGTACATGGAGGAATACAATCAGGAACTGAGACTGAATACAGTGAAGCAAGCAGCAGAGCAGGAATATTGTGTATTGGTACGATTGCCGACAAGATGGAATCCTACCTGGGCAGTCCGTCCTGGGCTCGGTTCTTGTCTGCACGACGCTCTCGAAGGTCCCAGCCCAGGCGTCTCTTTTCGTCAGGAAATCTTGCGGCAGGTCGAAGAGCTTCTTCACCGTGGCAGGGATCGATGAGTGCTCGTATTGCGATGTTTGCGTCGGTCCATTTGGCCCATGGACAACTGAAAGAACACAAAAACTAGTTATTAAATAGGTTGTCAATCAAGTAGCTCGATTGGGCTAATGAATCAACAGACAAATTAAAGTTACCTACCTGTTCCCTTTTCGATCCATGGGGAGATGAGGATGGCCGGAACACGCACTCCGAGCCGGTCGAAGGTGAAGTTGTACGGCGGCGGACCGACGATGCCGTCGGGGCTCGGGACGCCATTGACGGGGGTGGGGACGTGGTCGAAGAACCCTCCGTGCTCGTCGTAGGTGAGGACCATGAGCGTCTGGTTCCACTGCGGGCTGGCGCGGAGCGTCTCGTAGATCTCCTTGACGAACATCTGGCCCTGGTAGACGTCGTGGGAGGGGTGGTCGTCGTTGGCGGGGTCGAGCTTGGAGTCGAGGTAGTGCTGCTCGATGACGGCGTAGTTGGGGAGGGAGCCCCGGCGGGCGTGGTCGCGGAAGGTCGGGTGGAACGGGTGGAAGTCGAGCAGGTACTTGAGCTTGCGCAGGTTGCGGTAGAAGAGCACCGCCGGCACGTCCTGGAAGTAGACGCCGAACGACAGGCCCGCGTCGTGGATGTTGTCGAAGATGGTCCGCTGCGGGTAGCCCTTCGCCAGTAGCCTGCATTGTTGGTCATCACGCCGCTCATCAGTTATGGTTGCTGTTACGAGCTTGAATCGTTTTTCTTCAGCGTCACCAGATGGCGGCAAACAGTTCAGGTGTTCAACTGGCAAGAAAACAGTTCATCGTAGTAGAAGAAGAGCCAGCCCATCCGTGAGTAATTGGGCCGAATATGCGGGCCTATGGGCCGCTATAGCTGGCATAACTGAGCCCAACTAGTAATAGTCAGGGAGGCATGCAGGCGCCACGCGCCAAATATGCTTTCTTAGCTGTTAAGCTTAGCTCCAGTGTTTCACACACCCGTCTGCTTTTTTGTCGAATGGAACCGCCTAGAAAGCAGCAGCCTAATTTCTCTTTTGTGACCCGGAGAAGCAGCCTATATAGTTGATAGTACATCTTCCTTTTTTTTTAAAAAATGATATAGACCCTAATCTGATGAGCAGCAGTATCTCGCGCTTGGCAGGTAAAGCCAACAGAGGTACGGCCATGACCATAGACGACTATGCCGGGTATCAGTACAGTGTGACAGCATCAGTATTTTTTTTTTAGCATTCCTCTCAGCTGCGGAACAGCGGACACGCACCACAGGTGCACTGACAGTGCCGACAAGGGAGCGTAGCATGTTGTCCCTGCACGCGCTGGAATTTAAGAATCTTCTCGCGTCAAATTCTCACTCGGCCCCAAGCACCGACCGACGCAGGTCATGGGCCCATGGCGCTGGCCGCCTGACAATGCCATAGCCGAGAGGTCGAGTGAGATCACAGTGCACTCCACAGTACAGTACTCTCCGTGTCCTCAACTCTCCGTTGAGGTCCAAAGGGAAGGGACCACATCACTCCTGCCCTCTCGAGTTTTTTTTTTTTTTTTTT
The DNA here is from genome assembly GCF_005286985.2 of Setaria viridis. Taxonomy (NCBI): domain Eukaryota; kingdom Viridiplantae; phylum Streptophyta; class Magnoliopsida; order Poales; family Poaceae; genus Setaria; species Setaria viridis. The sequence continues at coordinate 45,801,564 of NC_048267.2, forward strand.
TTGATAAAGGGCCCTCACAAGGTTGCGTGCGTGCCGCCACCACCACCTTTGGAGCCTTGCTTTCACATGGACGGACGGTGGATCGGGACAGCCTTAATCACCGGTGAATAAACCGTATTCATTCGCAGGGCATCAGCTAATCTCACCTATGGGTGTGGATGGAGCGGGGGCAGAAAAGCAGCTCCCTGGTGGCCCCGCAGGTTAATCCACCAGCGAAAGTAAAGTTGATTGGCCGGCGACGTGCCTGCCGGCCGGAACACTCGCCATAAACAAAAGGCACGCCGCACCTTTGATATCCACTGAGCCGGTCAATCACAGCCGGACACTTGTACTTAGCTGCAAACTAGGGTCATCATGCCGATTGCGAGAGGTGATGATATATAGTTCACCATAATTTTTCCTTCCCAGTGTAGGCTCACCATCCTTGCAAGAGAAGAGATGGCGAGTTCCTGCCTAGTTGTGCAGGCCGGTACGACAAGCCGGTGATCGATGAGGTCAGAGTTCGATCAGGCAGGAGGGAAATGCATGCAGACAAAGCAACCGTGACTTGGCGATGTTGGATTGCGGGAGGATAGAGCATCCATAGCGGCAGTAGCGTTGCTGGCCAAATTTTTGAACGTACTCTCTATGCTCCATGTAGAGTTCAACTGATTAAAGATTCTAACGTCTTCTGGCCTTCTAAGAGTTTGGGCAGGCTCCATGTTGAGGGAAATCTCAGATCGAATGGGGTGTTTGGGAACACCGTGCTAAACTTTAGCACCTGTCACATCGGATGTTTGGATACTAATTAGGAGTATTAAATATAGTCTAATCATAAAACTAATGGCACAGATGGAGTCTAATTCCCGAGACGAATCTATTAAGCCTAATTAGTCCATGATTTGATAATGCGGTGCTACAGTAACCATTTGCTAATGATGGATTAATTAGTCTTAATAGATTCATCTCGCGAATTAGACTCCATCTATGCAATTAGTTTTGTAATTAGGTCATGTTTAGTCCTTCTAATTAGCATCCGAATATCCGATGTGACCCTGCTAAAGTTTAGCACCTCGTATCCAAACAACCCATTAACAACCCATTAATGTTGCCTTGTGTGTATGACTTCTTTGAGAGAAAATGCTGCTACATACGTACATATGCATGCTGGCGCCAACTATTTCTGAACTAATTTGTGACGTACTCCCTGTTTCGTTAAGAGAAGCCTGCTTCGTTACAGAGGCTCCCTGTTTTTCTTTTTGGCGTGTGAAATTCCATTGTATTCCATTTAATACAAGGATTGTTTTTATTATGCTTTAATAAAAATTTGTGCCCCTCCCTACTACTCGGAGATCTTGCATGCTTACAACTTACATGCATGTATTGGAGATAGCAAATGAGGCCTAGTGTAACTATTTTTTTTGTAAGTTTAAACAGAGTGAGTAACTAGCTAGGACGCCATTAAAATGTGATTGTCTAAGTTTGCAACAGCTTTGACACTCCCCACCAAGCCACCACTAGCATAACCCAAGGTTGGCAACCAACCCCTGTGGCTGCACTGGATGTCTCTAGTCGTACGAAGGAACGAACGGATCGTTCACGTTCACACGCAACGAATAACCAGAAATCCAGAATGCAGCCAGCTCAAAAATTAAATATCGACAGACCGGCTGCAGATATTATCAAGAATGAAAGGCGCGGCGGAATTGAAGAGATAATGCAGGAGCAGGACGTACTGCGGGTTGTTGCTGGTGGCGCCGCCGGATGTGCCGGAGTGGACGAACAGGCGGTTGGGCTGCGTGGACGACGGAACCGACGCGAACCACCTGTCGCAGACGGCGAACTGGGCGACGAGCTCCCGGTAGACGGCGACGCTGTCTGGCGCGAAGCCGTGCATGACGGCGTCGGTCATGTTCCCGCCCAGCGACCGCGCCTGCTGCACGAAGCCGTCCATCCTCGCCGGGCCCGACGCGTCGTCGGAGCCGAAGATCTGCTGCCGGATCTCCTGGAACGAGTGGCCCGGGTCAGGGTCCACGTACTGCGCCCCCTCCCCGAAGTAGACGCGCCCCGCGCCAGGGTCCGTCGTGTTCGCCGGGTTCCACTCCGCGCCCGTCACGCCGTCGATCTCCGGGTTCAGACGCTTCATCCAACCCAGCATGTGGTCGAAGGAACGGTTCTCCATCACCACCACCACCACCGTCTTGATGGGCCCCGCCGCATGCAGGCGCGGCGGCCAGGCGGCGAGAAGGAGGAGGAGGAGGAGCACGGCGGCGGTGCCGAGGCTCGGTGAGCGGCGGCGGGCGCTGCACGTGCGGCCCGCCATTGCTTGTTCGGTTGTTCCTGTGTCTGCTGCGACACGACAGTGCGCAGTGGGGAGGAGGAGGAGGATTGGGGAGGGAGTGTGGGTGTGGACGGGTAGAGCTCGCTTCGCTCGTGACGGGAATAGACAATGGGGACGGTGGTGATGGACCCAGGCGGTGGTGGTGGTGGTGGTGGTGGCGTGGCGTTTTATTGGGTGCGAAGTGGGGTGGTGACGGTTGTCTTGTTGCGGACGGGCATGCCTGCATGGACAGAGTCTACAGGACTACAGCTATGCATTGTGGCCTGCGATGCTGAGGCTGAGCGACAGAGCGAGCATGACGCGGAATCGTGGCTAGCCTGCGCACAATTCCTTTCCTACTACGAGTCAAACTATTTTAATCATAGTATTAATCGGTAAACTAATTTTAAGCCAAATATACAAATATGAATCCTATGTTTCCAAACTAAACAACTACTAGTAAATATTGTGTGTGCTAGTAATGGTCAGAGTTTAAAAATCTGACTGGATTTCAGTCAATTAATTATTTGTGACTGGGCATAAAAAACTGAAAATAGTATGTTACTCATAATAACTAATAGAGTAGCTTACCCTGGCAGAATCAAGATCGTCTACTCTGTGTCGGGCTGTTTTATTTTTATTTTTTGAAAGAAACAGGCTGTTTTATAAATAAAATTCCTCTAGGTGCAGCGGTGTATGAACCACGTTCATATCATTCATGTTTGTAGGTGGTCTGTTCCGTGGGACTAGACGACTAGTGGTGGGAACATGAACAAGTGTGCGCCGCGCTCTCGTCATGCGTGTAGCCAAAAGGAGCCATGCAGCCGTGCATGCGTGTGGCCGGCCGTGTGCCGCACCTGGCTCGTCATGTTCGTAGATTGTGTGTTTAGGGGGTGTTTGGTTTTTTTAAGTTCGGACTAAAATTCATGTCACGTTAAATATTCGGATGTTAATTAAGAAGATTAAACATGAGCTAATGATAAAATTAATTACACAGATGGAGGCTAATTCACGACACGAATCTATTAAGCCTAATTAATCCATCATTAGTATATATTTACTGTGGCACCATATTGTCAAATCATGGACTAATTAGACTTAATATATTCATCTTGTAAATTACCTCCAACTATGAAATTGGTTTTGTAATTATCTACGTTTAATACTACTAATTAGTATTTAAATATTTGATGCGATGGAAATTTTAGGAGTTCCCGTAACCAAACGGGGCCTGCAGTTGATTCTCGTGATGATTGCTTGTGAAAGGAGATGCCCCAGTACAGGTTTCACATAATTGCAGAGGTCAAGATCAGGTCTGCATACAGAGTGAGCTAGCATATATCAGTAATTAATAATATAGTAGATGCCTCCCGTGCGCGTCGATCAGCCGCTGACAGTTTCTTTTTCATGTGTAACCATGAACGCGGGTGCGCCCGTTGCTATCAGCAGAAATGGCACGTCCAGGCGCTCATCATGTCATGTCATGCCGCGCCCGTCCCGCGGTCTACGGCGCAATGCAGAAAAGAAATCCCTCCGAGTCTGAGGCCGCGGGAGCAGTACTGCTCCGTAACCTTTTCCTTGTTTTGGGCGACGATCGCTATTCGGGGATCTTTGCATAAATAAAGGTGATATTCGGTCATCGTGTGGGGTTCAGGGGCAGGGGCACTGCAAGACGATATGAGCATCACGTTGGTGGCACGTCAGCCTCATCCCCGGTGGAAGACAGCAATCCTGGATTGCCAATCCACGCTTGCGTGTTGCGTCCTTCGCAGCATCGAATCTACAAGCCGGCGCCCAGGCTGCCATGCAGTGGGAGGCGTTTTGCTTGCGTGCTTCCGAATCCGGTGTACGGCTGAACCACATTTCTTGGGAAATTTTACGGCATTGCACTTGGGCACTCCAGTATGGGATACACAGGTGTTTTGCAAGTTTCAGTTATAACGACGCCCCATCTGACTTGTAATACGACAATCACAATCACAATGTGAATTGGGAGCAAAATTGGTAGCCCGACTGCAGACGCTAGGAGTGACTCACCTGCAACAAGAAAGACGACGACGATGGTGGTTGTTTACTTGTTTCGGGGGAGGGCACGCTGACAGCGAGGTCTTCACCATCGGTGTCGCCGTCACCTGCAGTGCCCGGCGGCGCGAGGCCCAGCAAAGAGCCCGGGTCCAGGACTCGAGGAACGTCAGTGTCGCGTGAACACGGAGCACTCTTGGGGTGTTTGGATAACTCGCTAAACTTTAGCACATGTCACATCGGATATCTGGATACTAACTAGGCATATTAAACATAGTTTAATTATAAAACTAATTGCACAGATGGAGTCTAATTCGCGAGGCGAATCTATTAAACCTACTTAGTTCATGATTTAACAATGTGATGCTACAGTAACCATTTGCTGATGATGAATTAATTAGCCTTAATAGATTCGTCTCGCGAATTAGACTTCATCTGTGCAATTAATTTTATAATTGGTATCCGAACATTCGACGTACCTTTCTAAAATTTAGCATTTCGTATCAAACATCCTTTGGCCTGTGGGCGGCGGCCGTGGCAAGCGGCACCTCGCTGGTGGACGGTATTTCATTTACCGTCCGGGTTCACGTCATTGGCCGTTGAATACTTGAATCCAAAATAAGCGGTAGAGACTCGATCTGACGAGGGTGGCTGGGAGTGTTATATGGGCCGATACTAATAGGCGGCCCAATTATCTCAGCCAGTCGTCGTTGTACGGCGCCGCCATCTCCGTTCCTCTCTCCCAAGTCCCGACGCAGCACATCGCCGGTCGCTGGCCGCCCTCGCTGCTGTGCTCCTCAGCCCAGTAGCCCTCTAAAGCTCCTCCTACCACATCATCGGCGCCCGCTCACATGCTCTCTCGTGCCCTGCAGCTTGTCCTTCCAGCCGTACTCTTGGCGCCTGTCTCATTGCCGCGGTGCCGCGTCAGTCGAGGAGGAGGACACTGGGAATGGAATTCGGATCGGATTCGTATGGAATCGGATCTGGATAGCACTTTCTCCACAATTTAAGTCGAATACAAATTCGGATCTTCTCGACTACGAATACAAAACGAACGTCTCGAATTCGAATATCCATCGAATATTTACTCGATTTGAAGATAACTAGTGCAAACAAAAATCGCTCATGAAAATGTTACATTAATTAATAATTGTTTGACATAGTGCATTTTATGAAAAAAATTAATATATGGATAAATATATATTTCAATAAATATAAAAATTTATTATTGAATAATAAAAATATATAAAAAATATTTTTATTAAAAAATAAATAAACTAGAGTATTTAAAATTAAATTTAATATTCACATATATTTATTATTAAATTTGATGACAAATAAATTTTAAATAGTTTTATGGGTACAATATTAGTAATAATAAAATTAATATCATTAATTATTAGTTATAAAGATAAAGTTTGAATAGTTTCAATGATATACTGTCATTATTATTATTCAAAGTAACTTCATTTATCATTAGTTATAAAGATAACTAATAGTTTCATATGGTCAGATACGGATAGTGTCAGATATTGTCGAATACAAATGTGAAATTGGATAGAGAAAATCAAGAAAAATGATTTTGGATGTATCCATTTTAGTACTACATTAAATTTGAATATGAATACACGTATCCATATTTGTCGTTTTAGCGGATACGGATTTGGATAATTCGGATATTCATATTTGTCGTTTTAGCGGATACGGATTTGGATAATTCGGATATTCATTTCCATCCTTAGGGAACACCCGCTTGCACTATTTTTTTTCTTTTTCAGATTGTTGACGACGAGGATGAGAAACAGATTATAAAATGGACAAGAGGAGGTCAAATGCATGATGAAGTAAGGAACAATTCAAGTTTGACCTGATGATCCTTCCTACATGTAATTCGAAGTTTGACCTTTGAAGGGGGCAAATAATGGGCATGTTTCCTTTTGCGAATGAAATAATGGACAAATCAAGTTCACAAGGGAGCTGATACTGCTGAATAATCGAAGCCATAATCGAATATGCACATAGCTGCCAACTTAATAATCACAACAAACGAACGAATGAATGAATGGACTATGTATATGAACAGCCTACACCGATCAACTACCAGGCATGCATGTTCCTTCAGGCGCTCATCATGATCTTGAACTCGTCGAAGCTGAGCACGCCGTCGCCGTCGAGGTCGAACCTGCAGATCATGGCGCGGCAGTCGTCGATCTCCTGGTGGGCGCCGAGCCTGCTGAGCATGCGCTTGAGGCTGGTGGGGGTGATGCACCCCTCGCCCTCCATCTCGTACATGCCGAAGGCCAGGCGGAGCCCCCGGTGGCGCTCCTCCTCCTCCACCTCGGCGTGCACGAGGCGCGCGAACTCGTCGCCGTCCAGCAGCCCGTCGCCGTCCGCGTCCACCGACGCCACCAGCGCCTCGGCGTCCTCCGCCGACACGTCCTCCCCCAGCGTCGCCCGCATGCAGAGCCGCAGCTCGGCGGCGGAGATCCTGCCGTCGGCGTCCTTGTCGAACGCCGCGAACAGGGACCCCAGCTCGCTGGACGACGACGGCTTGGACTTGGACGCGACAACCATCCTCGATCGATCGGTCTGCAGGGATGTCTGATCGGAGAGCAGTAGGACGGAAGGAGCTTCTGCTCTCAGATGAGTAGATGAGTCCTGTGCTCTTCTTGGATTGGATGTCTGGCAAACATGGCGGCCGTGTCCGTGTGGTTTATATATACGGGACGTCCATGGGAGCAGTCATGGAGGAGACCCGCGTTTTGGAAGCTTCACGGCATGGCGCGCGGGAGGGCGTGTGGTGTGGCAGCTTTGACCAACCGCCTTTAATACGCGCGCAGTGGTATGGTACGTACGAGAAGCTGGAATGGGAATCCCGTGGCGTACGAGACGGTGTTTCAGCGTGGCGGGCGGGTGAGAATAAGATTCCGTGGGGGAAAAACAGCGGAAGCCGCCGAGGATCTTCCGAGTCGGACCGGACGGTGCTGCCGTGTTCTCCGATCCGACTTGGTTTCGTCGACTCCACGCAGGCGGCGGGCGGTGGCTTTTACTTATCCCGTTGGCACCTACGCCTCTTCTCGTGTCGCCGTCGTACGTCCTACTACCTGTCCCGTCCACTTCAATTTTTTTTCTTTTCCGATCTCCATGAACATCTTTTAATTGTACGAGACTTTGATTGGAAATGGCAAACGTGTCGGAAGTCGTACACGCGCGAGGTTTTGAAAATTTGAGCATTTGTAATTTACATTCGACCTTTCGTCATTGATTGGCATTTCACTTGCAAGCACACGGCAATCTGGATTACCAGCTACAGTTTAGTGCCTGTAGCCTGCATATTTCAAAAGTCGTCGGCAGGTGAAGTCCCGTAGAATTAATTCTAGATGCGTTACGCAGCTCTCATGCCTACGTAAATGATGACGTCACCTACCGAGTTCACAGGTCTCATGTCATGTCATGCCAGCCCAACTGGTTGCCTTTGCATTGCCCCAGCCTAATTCAGACTTGCGCAAGTTGTTTTTTCTCCCCCAGTAGTAGTTGCTAACGACGTGAAGATGCTGAGCATGCTACTGCAACTTCATAAGCGACATCACGTGACGATCTTAGCCGTACATCTCTCGGAATCTGTTGGCCGCCCGGATTCAGCTCTGCACCTGCTGCACGCATGATCGCCACACTGGAACGTTGCTGCTGACTACGACGTTCGCATTGACAAACAGACAAGAAGAAGTGCACAGATCCGTTTGATCATTCTGAGGATGAATTTACACTGACCAGGCACAGTGAACGCAGGAATTACGGCTTATACGGCCGAGTAATCTCCACCAACCAGGATTATAAGTAACAAACCAACAGCTGCTAAGCCATCAGCCTCAGCCCATCATCATAGTCCTGAACTCTTCGAAGCTAAGCACGCCGTCGCCATCCAGGTCGAACCTGCAGATCATGGCCTGGCAGTCGGCGATGTCGCGGTGCGCGCCCAGCTTGCCCAGCATCAGCTTCAGGCTCAGCGCCGTGATGCACCCTCTCCCCTCCATCTCGTACATCCCGAACGCCTCCCTCAGCCACCGTCGCCTCTCCTCCTCCTCCTCCTCCTCGTCGGCGTCGGCCTCCACCACCTCTCCCGCCAGCCTCACGAACTCCTCCTCGTCCAGCAACCCGTCGCCGTCCGCGTCCGCCGACGCCATCAGCGCCCGCACGTCCTCGGCCGACATGTCCACGCCGGTCGCCGCCTTCATGCAGAGCCGCAGCTCCGCGGCGGAGATCTTGCCGTCGCCGTCCTGGTCGAACGAGGCGAACACGCGCCTCAACTCACCTGAGGCCGCGACCATGCTGGCGTTCGTCCTTGGTTTGAAGCGGGTGGACGGTTTGACTTGTCCTTGGTTTTTTTGGTTGGCTCTTTGACCTGAATACCTGTAGCTGGTGCTGTGACTGAGAGATCATTCGCGTCAGTATTTATAGTGGAGGTAATCAGCTAACTGGGGCTGCTTAGATTATGTTCAGCAATCAGCATCACGTACCTTTCTAGGGGAATAACATAAGGTAGTGAAAATTTTTGACTGGAAAAGTGAGTGGCGTTTTTCAATTGCACGGGTGTGTTGAACAGATTGGAGTCCTTGGTCTTTGGTTCAACAACAAACCGACTGAAGTTCCTGCATGCCGTTTGTGACTGGCGTCCCAATTTTATTGGGGGCATTGGGCTGTGGCGTCGTTGGATCTCCTCTTCTTTTCCCTGCCGTACAGTAATCGGAGTGCAGAAGCACGATACCGACTAGAGAGATATCCTGCTAACCTGCTGCTTCTCTAGTTTTATGCAAGATTGCAGTCATCCTGTTTCAGGGAAAAAAAAGAGATAGGGATTCTGATTGAATGTCTACTGTAAGTCTGTAACAGCACAAACTTCTGATGAACTGGGCATTCCACCTACTTGCATTGTTTCATGAAGTTGGTCAGTTGGATCATGGAACATTCCGTTTCAAAAGGAAGATAAGACCAAACAGAATGAACGAAACAGCCGAAACAAGGACTTTGTCGTCGCCGGCGGCGCATTGAGTTATTATATGCGCCATTCCAGAGATGTCGGACTCTTTCTATACTCTGCTAATAATTGAATCATCGGGAGCAGCTGACGAGGTCCCTTTCTCTTGGAACCGGCTGCACCTCAGCACCTGGTCTTCTAATCTTAGCGAATAGTTATTGCAAATCGAATGATAGTGCTGGAGCTAAGAATTCGTCGTGACACTACCAAGCTGATACTGACTCATTCCTCAGGCATGTGGTTGCGCCTTGAACTTGTCAACACACAGACTTACCATATGCTCGCACACATGCATGGTTGCTGTATATAAAGCCACAGAATTGAGCACCTGAACCTGCCATTGCAGTTGCAGACAGATCACCAAAGGCAAAGTGCTCTAGGCACTCACCATTAGCTTATTAATTAGCTGCCTGCAAAACAACTAATCTCTGAACCTGGTGCGAGATTGCTGGAGATCATGGCGTCCGAGTTCAGCCGCGTGTTCTCAGCGTTCGACCGCGACGACGACGGCAAGATCTCGGCAGCCGAGCTGCGGCTCTGCATGAAGGCCGCGCTCGGCGAGGACGTGTCCGCCGAGGACGCCGACGAACTCGTGGCGTCCGCGGACACCGACGGCGACGGGCTGCTGAGCCAGGAGGAGTTCCTGAAGCTGGTGCAGCTGGAAGCGGCGGCGGAGGAGGAGCGGTGCCGGGGACTGAAGGAGGCGTTCGGGATGTACGAGATGAAGGGCGAGGGGTGCATCACGCCGCTGAGCTTGAAGCGGATGCTGAGCAAGCTCGGCTCGCACCAGGAGATCGACGAGTGCAAGGCCATGATCTGCAGGTTCGATCTCGACGGAGACGGAGTGCTCAGCTTCGAGGAATTCAAGGTCATGATGGATGCGTAGCATTACAACGATGGAGCGGTAGCGTGTTTGGTCAGTCAGTGTGCTAGTTAAAATGTACTCTCTCTGTTCCAAATTATTATTCGTTTTGGCTTTTTCTAGATACATAGCTTTTGCTACGTATCTAGATACAATATATATCTAGCCCGTTCCATTCCAAATTGTAGGTCGTTTTAATTTTTATAGATTCATAGATATTATTATACACCTAGACATACACTATATCTAGATACATAATAATATCTATAAATTTAAAAAAACTAAAACGACCCACAATTTGGAACGGAGGGAGTATATATATATATATATATATAAAAGGCAAAACAAATAATAATTTGGGATGGAGGGAGTAGTAATTACTTATTGTACATTACAAAATGTTAATTAGTTCATGTAAATTATGTGTGCCAGGGAATATATTTTGCGTTTATGCGCATGGGCATTGCTATGTGAATTAAGAGGTTCATGCCCTTTATTTAGTGTTTTTTTCCCTTTTGAAATGGTAGTAGAAATCCAGGCATCCAGCTTGATGCAATCCATCACTGACAACTTTGCGTTCGAAACTGAAACTGCAGTTGGCAGTTGTCCTCAAAAAGGAAAAAACAAGAACTGAAGAACTGAGGTACAAACGGATAGGGCGCGGCGCGGCGGCGGAGTAGCGCGCACGGATTGGGATTAAGAAAGAGGGGATCTCGATCAAGATCGCAGTGTATCGCAATGGTAAATCTGGAAGATTATACGGGAAGCTTTTGATATCTGGCCTGCATTCTCCCATGCAAGACGGGAAGACGGTGGATTTGCATGGAAGGAGATTTGCGAAGGATGTTGCCAACCCTAACCGGCCGACACTGACGACAGGATCGAATCGGCGCGAGTAATTCACGATTTCGAGTCTGCGCATAATCCCCATTATTCCTCTCCTCCCCTGCATCAACTCGATCTGCTCCTTGGTCCTCTATATAAACCATTCCCTGCATACGCCAACCATCGTCGGCACACGTGAAGCTAGCCAGGCAACAGACTTGAGCGCCCGCGGCGGCGAGCAATGGCGACCGCCGTCGTCCTCAAGATGGAGTTGCACTGCCGTCGTTGCGTGGGCAGGATCCGCAAGCTTATCAGGAGCCTGCACGGTACGTGCCCGACCGAGCCGCGCCGGCGTGCAGTGTCTCGGCCGGTGTGTGCGGCGAGTTCACGTGTCTGATGTGCGTGCGTGATGATGCAGGGGTGCAGGACGTGTGGGTGTCGCTGGAGACGGGGCTCGTGGTGGTCGCCGGGCCGTTCCTCGACGCGTCGCTGCTCAGGTGGCGGGTCCAGTACATGACGGGGAAGCCCGTCGAAGTCGTGAGCGACGGCGCGCCGGAGGAGCCGTCGCCGGACAACGGGCAGATGGTGCACCTGGGGCCGCCGCAGACGGGGTACGGCGGGTACCCGTACGGCGGCTACTACTACGGCGGCGGCGGCTGGGTGCCCGAGTACCACGCGCGCCGCCAGTACGTGCCTAACGAGGCGCCGGTGTGCTTCAACGACGACAACCCCAACGGCTGCTGCGTCATGCAGTGACGACGACGAAGGCGACGTCATCAGCGGCCTATGTTTTGGGCGACTTTTTGTTACGCTCACATACTGTGACCTGCTGTTTTTAGTTCAATTCCCACGTGGACTTTCGTCTTTAGGACTCATCGCGTATACGATGATGAGTAGCTGAACTGGTAGGTTGCTAGAGTAGTACGTGACCGTGTACTGCTCGTCGTTCAGTTCCCAGTATGAATAAGCATTTCCGTATGAATTGATATTATAAACTTAAGTTCGTTTAAGATTCATGCAAAGTTTTCAGGGAGTATGGAGTTATTCTATGATGTAAACTCTAGCAGATTGGATGGTGACTGGATAGTGACCGAGCAGGAGCAATGGACGCCGCCTCCTGTAATTCTCACTGCTGACCTTGCCTTTGCAGCTGTGCTGCGTGGGTGGTATACTGGTATCAACGGGGCCATTATCTCTTCTGAATGGCATGGAACATGGCGATGATGGCGACAGTTGATATCTCATAAGCCAAGCTGCAGCACGGAATGGAAAATGCGATTTGGCAAGGATACAGAGGACCTTGCACTAGGATTTTGATTATTGATGAGGTATAATCTACAGGTAATTGTAATTGCTAAGTTGTGTGATCAAGGCTCTAAGCATTAATACTATCATCAAGTACATGAAGATTTACTTTACTTCTTTTGTTAAGGTAACATTTACTTTTCTCTGAAGCGACCAAAGAATTTTCAAAGCCTTATTGGGGACCTTGCGTGCATTTTCTGCCTAAATTCTTGCAGTGGAGTTATCAGGTGGGTTCTAACAAAGGTTACCTGATTCCTGTTCTGGTATACCTTTTTGCTGCCTTCTGGTCTTCGGTCCTTGCTTACTGTTGAGGCAATGCCATTGTCAATGTCCTACTCAAGGAACAAGGCTGCCAGCCTGACGTATATATGTAACCTAAGTCCTACGATCGCAAGGAGACCAGGCAGCTTCCTGCATTTCAATTTTCAGGGATGGAACAAGATAATGCAGAGGCGAAGCAAGGTATGCTGAACCATGCATTCTGATCATTTTCATTCATGATTACATTGGAACAATCTGTGTGCAAATGCTGCTAATGTTTTGTATCGGAAATTTGCTGGCATGGTCGATCGTTTTTCAATCTGTTTATACTCTCTTGAACCACAAGATAAAATAGGCTGATGTGGAAAAGATAATTTCTGCTTCATGTGGCCTTTGATGTGATGTTCTGTTTTGATTTGATAGTTGGACAGCAGAGCCAGAGCTCCCAAAAGGGTGAAAAGGCTGAACCAGAAAGCCCAAAGCTTAGTGACACGAAAAAGCTTATCGAGTTCATGGAAAGTCACTATGATGAATTCGTCGCCCGTGCACAAACCTTTGATGAATTCTACCACGCCATTTTTGAACTCATCGAGTAAGTTTTATACTAACCTACACCTCCGGTTTCTAGATGCAGAAGTGAACCTTTTTGTTCCGATCACAAGAAATCTCGCTTGCTTGCCCTCTAAGCAGCTTCGTTTTCAATCCGTTAAAGATGCCACCACTTTTATTGCTGATGTCTTACGTAGAAGAGGTTGTTCCTCTTCAGAATGTTTTGCGAGGAACGCGGGCAGCTGCAGTACAGGATACCGGAGAAAAGGATCCTTGAGGATGCATATAAAGTGAGTAGACACCATGTGTACCCCCCTTGACATTTTTGTTTGATTGTGTCCTCTGGAAAGCAAGCTGCAGATGATGAAGAAGAATAAATAAGATGGAGGCTGGTGTTCTTAGCAGAATGTGATACTAACTCTAACTCCACCTGGCTGTTTTTCCCCCTCAAAAAAAAAATGACGCAGAAGCATCACAGGTCGGAGGGCGAGCTGAAGAAGGATGAGTTCGTGGAGATCAGCAAGGAGGTGCTCAAGATGGAGAGCTTCACCTTTGGGAAGGCGACGATGGAATTCGCCATGTTCCTGTTCGGCGCCCCGGCGTGCGCGTTCCTGGCGAAGCGGATCCTGCCTGGGCTGGGGTGGCTGTCGGACGACATCGTCATCCCTCTGGCCACCTCCGGTTCCGTCGCCTACCTCATCAAGTCCAAGAGGCTCTGATTTCTCTGCTGCCTGCATGCCCCAGTTGGTTGGTGACACAAGTGTACAGTAGATGAAATGAGGAGCGTGGTTACATCAACCAATAATCGGAAAAAGATACTCCATCAAATATGCAAATGCTTTATGATGAAAGGACTCGGAGTGACGGAGTCTCTGGTTTTAGTGACGTTTTGTCGCCATCGAGCGATGCACGCTATCTTTGTTCTCCCTCTCTCTCTTTTTTCTTGATAGTATTAGGAGAAGAAAGAATGAGGAGGAATCGGAGGAGGAAACAAAAGCTGGCTGTAGCAGGAAGGACAACCGGACAATACGCAGGGTGCGTGATCGAGCAGGGGACCAGCGGCGAGAGAAATAATAGAGAGGAGAGCCGTGTCGACGCGTGCCTCCGGAAACGGGCACGTCGCGGCGGCAGGATAGCGAGAGGGGATCCGATTCCGATCAGGGGAGGGTGGCGGCCTGCCCCGTCCTCTCACTCACCAGGTCAACCCACACCCGCCGCCGGCTGAACATCGGGCCCGGCCGGCCTTGGTGCGTCATCTTTTCGCGTATGGTATTCTGCTGGCGCTGTCGCGGGGCCCCGGAGCGGCGGACACCGGCGGGGTGGTGGCCGCGGAATAGCGTGTGCCACTCACTGTCGACCAAAAAGTCGTGCGCGGTCCAGGTGCTTGGCCGTTGTCTCCAACAGATCAATAGTGTGCATCCTCGCTGGAGACCTGACTCAATTCATCCCTGATTTCTTCAGAGACCTTGGCTCGATACATTCTGGTAACCGCCAAGTTTCTGATTTTTGGACGCGAGACGGCGAGAGATTCGTTTGTGGAGTACAGTTGCGGCCACCCAGGCACGCAATGATGAGCTAGCCCACGCACCGGGTCTACAGAGAGTAGAAAGCCTCGCATCAAAAAGCTTTTCTACCTACTATACTGCTAGGAATAATAGATTGAAATGGGAACGGGTACTTGCATGCAGGCCCATCTCATTGCTCGGAAATTGCTATTGCGTTGCTACCAAGCGCAAATAGGTAATGGTTTCACAAGGTATGGTTGGTTTCACGCGTGGTTTGTCTGTGATGTTAGGGGTTTTTTACTCTCTTATTTTTGAACCCGAGTCCGAGTCTAACCTCTCATTTAGATTGCGTCCTCCTTTGTACTGGCTCCTCTACTTAGCTCGTTAGATAAAAAAAGAGGCACCTTGTATGTTTACCTAATCTTGGTTTGAGTTCACTACGTCGGCGCTTCGAGTCGACGGTTTCACAAAAGCCAAAACTTATGGAACTAACAAGTGTGAGTAGAGCCACCCGATGCTTAGAAGAAACAAAGAAATAGAGTTGGAAATGTATTAAACAATGGAGTATATGCACATTAGGTAAGCTATCGAACCACTACTTTATTCTTTGGTGGTGAATCTTGTTATGTCAATGTTTTATGGCACATGGCAATAGCATCACGACGCGATGATATAAACCGCAATGAGAATATAGCTAGTCATACACGATAAAACATATAATACGCTGGTAAAATTATGACTCAAATTATTATTATTAATTGAATCATAATTTGACATCAGGCATAGTACCTGTAGACACAACTATAAGCACGTGTGTAAGTGTGATGCGCTAAGCACTGTGTTTTTTGTCCGAGTCATCACCTTCGCTGTCTCACGTGGCCACGTGGGAAATAAAAAAAGGCCAAGGACCTGTGCGCAAATACCCAGAACTGCCAAAATTGAAACGCTAGAAACTTTCCCCTCCAATAAGCTCGCGTGTCCCCGCCGCCCCGGCCCCTCGAGGCTCGAGCCACCGAAAACCAAAAAGTAAACGAGCACCACCCCAACGGAAACGCAAGCAGAGGCGAAGCAGAACTGCGCAGAACAGCGCGACCGCGAATCTTCCTCTCCTCCCTCCCTACGCCGAGCAAGCAGCAATCTAAAAAACCAGCAGCAATCGGGCCACATCCGCCGAGCAAGCAGGCGGCCGCCCCCAAATCTCGGTCGTCGATGGCGCCGCCGTCCCCCATCACGTGCCGCCCCTCCGCGGCGCGGCACCCGCTGCTGCTCCGCGCCCCCGCGCCGCGCGTCGATGGAGCGGCGGCGCTCGGGCTGGGGCGGGGGCTGCCGAGGAGGGAGCCTCTGGTCGCGGCGCGGGCGCACGTGCGGGGGATCGAGGCGGCGGAGCCGTGGTGGTGGTGGTCGTCGTCGGCGCGGGTATGGATGAACTCACGGAGCTGCAGGAGAGAGGAGGCGGCGAGGTGCGCGGCGGCGGGGCAGGTCGCGGGGAGTACTGGCGTGGGGAGGGGTGCCGGGATGGAGGTGACCCTCGCCGCCGCCGCGGTCGTCGCCATGGGCACGGGGAACCGCGTCCTCTACAAGCTCGCGCTCGTGCCGCTCCGGGAGTACCCCTTCTTCCTGGCGCAGTTCGCCACGTTCGGGTGCGTGCGTTACTCTTCTCTTCTCGCTCGATTTGCTCCCGCATTGATCGATCGTAGATAGATGATCCGTGTTGCTGCTGTGCCCGATCGGGATCATCGGATCGAGCAGAGTTGCCTGGACTCTGAAGTTTGAATAGTAGAGATTCCTCTCCATCAAGCCGTGCTCTGTCGTCATTCGTGAGTCATTTCTGGTTGGGACTTGGGGTCCCACGTGCCTGGTGGAAATGGAATAAGTAACTGGGCGAGATTTTTTGGTTGTTGCTATATCTGGATGCCATGCAAATTGCCGTGTTTTGTTTTTTTCCTGGTGCCTGACTAAGCTCATGAGCTGGCCTCCTGTGCTGTTTTTAGCATGTCAGTAGTGGCAAGCAACGAATTAAAAAATGGTCTAGGTAAATAGCAACATTGCCAACTAACCATGCAAGTGTTTGTTATACTCTGGGAAAAAATGTGATACAGCAGTGAGTAGTATTACATGCATCATTGGACAGCGTCATGCTTGCAGAGAGCACGACACATATATAAATATAAAATGGATAATGGCTTTATTAATTTATGACATGCGGAAATTTTGGTTTATCCCTTTATTTATTAAGTTTTAGCACACTTGACCGCATGAGTGAACTTCTGTAATGCCATTTGACATTTCTCACGTTTTGTAGTCTGCATCTACATAGTATTGTTTTTATTAGTCATGAGATACTATATACAATCATGCAACAATAATCCTATTTCAAGTATAATCCCTTACCATATTTAATATGTTTAACCTTGTCAACCATAGTGCATGCCAGTACTTGAGGGTTTTGAGGTTGCTCCTCAGCAATTAGATTCTATTGGAACAAAGGCACTATGGTATCAAAGAAAAGAACATCAGATCAATTATTGTCTTGCTTTACTGTATAGTTCACCATCATACATTTTACTTGTACCTTTTTTAGCAAGACTATACACTGCAGAAATTAATTTGAAATTATCCTTTCCGTGAAACTATGTTTCAACTATTTCTTGGTCTCTGATAACATGCTTTGAATCTTCTAATTTTGACAGATATGTAGTTATCTATTTCTCGATCCTGTATCTTCGGTATCAAGCGGGCATTGTCAACGATGAGATGCTGTCTCTACCGCAAAAACCTTTTCTAGCTGTAGGGCTCTTAGAGGCTTTTGGAGCAGCAGCAGGGATGGCGGCTGGAGGTAAATTTCTCAAGCTGGATTCAGCTTCCTTTTGTGGTCAAGTAATGACTAAATCACTGAAGTAACACCCATCTACCAGTTAGTTACAATGAACTTGATGCTGCTATAGATTTTCTAATAACATATGGTTCTCATGAGCATAAATGGCTAGGAAAATTGTTGTAGTCACTTATAGGTTCACAGTTTCACACATTCGGGTGTACTTCTATACTGATGCTTATGAGTTTGGTTTGCTAGTTCATTCATAAAGTTAAGTGTACTTGCCATGTACTATATAAATCTTGTCCTCACAGTTATATTTGTCTTTTTTTGTTGTTGGAGTAGCTGTTCTTTCTGGGGCTTCAATACCAATACTGTCACAGGTTATGAGCACTATCAGTATTATATTGCTATCTTGGTTTAATCAAATCTAAGCACATGTCTATAATTTCTTTATTACTTTCTGCAGAGCTATCTTGTCTGGCAGCTTCTTCTATCTGCTATTTTCTTGAAGAGGCGCTATAGAATCAACGAGATAACTGGATGCTTTCTAGTGGCTGTTGGTGTCATAATAACTGTAGCAAGGTAAGTAATCTCATGATGAGCTCATATAGGTCTTTAAGCATCCAGTGAAGCTGCTGAGTATATTTTCACGGTTATATTCCATGAAGTTAAATCCAGAAGATAAGAAACTTGAGTAAATGATTTTTTCATTACTCTGGAATGTTTGCGATATTGTTTTTATGTTCCAGAAATCCGCAATGTGTCACAAATAATGCAGCGGGTATTCATGTACAGCAGTCTTGGGGCTGGGGCATGTGTGTTACAGTACAAAATATTTCATTAATTGCTAGTTTTCTATGGTAGAAAAAAATGCTTGAGATGCAATTGCGAAAATTGCACATGGTATTAAGAAAATTTTTCACCCAAATTTCCTGAGCATGGAGGATCTGATACAATGTTTCAGCACAGGGTCATCTTTGGGATATATTAACACTTCTTTGCTGTTCATTGTAATAGGGTTATAAACGATATCATTGGGGGCTAAGGAATTGTCGTATGGCTTACATTGTTTAAGCATAGGATCATTTTGGAATATTCAACCTTAATTTGTTTGTCACTGCAATAATGCGAGAGAATAGCATTTCGAATCAACGAACTGTTTAGCAGCTGTATGACCAAACTGTGTCAAGTTATAATGTCAAACTGGAAGTCTTGCTTTTATTCAGATATCTGTTGCCTTCACGTCAATAAGATTTAACATGAATCTTACTTTGGTATGTGCAGTGGATCTGTTACTGGTGCTTCACTTAAAAGTACTGGAATTGTATGGCCACTGCTAATGATAATATCGTTCTTTCTCCAAGCTGCTGATACAGTATTGAAGGTAGCAAGTCTATTTTAATCAATCAGTTACCTAACTACTGCGCTCTAACTACCAATTTCATCTGATACAACTAAATTCTATTGTTGCAGGAAATAATATTTATAGATGCTTCTAAGAAATTGAAGGTAATGATTTCCTCCCATTAATTATCATGATATGTAGAGCTTTCATAAGTCATTCATGATATGATTCTTCTGTTTTGGACCCTTTTCTTATTCCAATACTCTTCTTCTGTTTCTAGTGTGGCTCAGTTGATCTTTTTGTTGTGAATTCATATGGCTCTGCTTATCAAGTAAGAACACGATCCTATTGAGTAATACTTTGGATGCCATATATAGCAGCTATCCATAATATTTAGTATAAAATTACCATTTCAGGCTCTTTTTATGTGTCTCCTGCTGCCTTTCCTGTCAAAGTTATGGGGAGTTCCATTCCATCTGCTACCAGCATACATTAAAGATGGTGCAGCCTGTTTCTTAAATACGGGATCAATATCTGGTATTGCTAATTTTCCTAGTTCCTTTTGTTTCTTAATATTTTTGTTAGTAAGCTAAATCAGATCATCATCTCTCTTAAAATTGAACTAACCACTGATGATTGTTACCACTTACCATTCACATTCAGTTTCTCAATTTTCCACCCATTCTATCAGTGCTAAACTAGTCTCACCTGTTTTTTTTGAATTGAACTTTTTAAGCATGGTTTGAATTCATAGTTTTTGTTACAATGGCTTAAAGAATGTATTCACAGTAGCAATGTTCAGTAAGATAATTCTTCACTAGCATGCTGTGCTTAGCAATTATGACACGTTTTGAATTTCCACATTAGCATGGAATTGTTTTTTTAATAAGAGGAGCATGCTGAGCAAGCATCTTACTTCTTGTTAAACCTCTGTACTGTGCAGGTTGTGAGGGGGCGCCGCTACTACCACTACTATTTGTGTTGGTTAACATGGGATACAATATATCATTACTACACCTAATAAAGATCTCCTCAGCAGTTGTATCTTCCTTGGCTTCTACATTCTCAGGTTTTTATACTTTCTTGTGCGCAGCATCTCATTTACTTGCACCAGTGAATAGAACATCAAAGTTTTGAAGTTTCGGTTTCATTTTCACTTCGCCATGTCTCAATTTTATGGTAAAGTGCAGCTCTGAACATTTTGAAGAAGGGGCACTGCTGTCATACCACTGGCTAAAACACTTAACTAAAATACCACCGAGCTTGTCATTGACACCGATCACACAGGACAGCATTAGTATATCCACCATAGTTGGAGTGTTGGACTGATTTAAAACTGTTCTCAACAGTTTATCAAATATTGTCAAACCTTTATGTTGTGAAACCTTTGTTTCAACTTTCAACCATACACAAGCTGATACTTGCCAAGTCCCAACTCAATTGACAAATCATTGGTTTCGTGAGATTAGACAATAAGGTACTTGCCTTTCTTTTGTGGGAAAAGAAAAACTGGGTGCAGTGCTTATGTGCTTTTGCAAGAAATGGTGTGTAATTGCTATGCGGAATCTTCTAAGATAGCAAGATGGGTCATAATCACTATCTTAATGCAACACCTCTCAGGGTATGATTGAAGAATCAGAATTTTAAATAAAATAACTAAGCAACTTAGCTGCAATTTCATAAATTATACCGGTTGTTATAAGGCACAGTCGTGCTGACATATTTCCCCCTGCTATTCTGGTCCACTTTATCAATTATAAGTTTATAACTAGAAGGACAACGATATGGATGTTAGGATTTCATATTTCAGTTTTTCCTGCACCACTGTTTTGCATCTTTCTAGCTTTTGCAAATATAGAGAGGTTGGTTGGAGGAGCCCCACCATGAGGATGGTGCAAACCGCATCATCACATACCCTTTGCCAAAATTATGAGTTAATGAGAACATAGTAGCATATATAGGAGGCTCACAAGCATACATGGTGCATGTGTCAGCCTTTTTTTAATTCTTTGTGCTCGTTTAGCAGATGACTACCATACAGACTAACCTTGCCAACAAATTTCAGGCCTGCTTTCTATTCCTATCAAATAGTTTGAGTCTCTATCATTGCTGGGTGTTTCCTGTCCATGCTGGCAGCAGCCCAGCAGTCGTGGTTGAGTTATATCATCTAGGAACAAAGTGAAAAGTTTTTGAGCCTTTGAAAACTCATAAGCTGACCTTGAGCAGAACCAACATAGCTTTTATAATTGCGCTTGCTGCTATCATGTAGACATGTACAAAGAAGACGCTCAGTAAGTTATAGCATGCCATATGAACTGATCATGATGGTTTTCTCGTGCAGTTCCGCTGTCCATCTATGCATTTACCCTACCACTGCCGTATATCGGTGTGGCATCAACTCTGCCACCCGGCTTTGTTGCGGGTGCAGCAGTACTCACCGCTGGCTTACTACTGTACAGCCTCCCACAGGCACAACATTCCGGAAATTCTTTCCACAACAAGAATGACTAGTTGGCATTCTTTTCTTCATTAGTTCACCACCCTTTACTCGAAGATGGTGCATCACCTGGGCTTGAAAGGTAGAACAGAAGTTCTCCTGAGGGCCTCCTGGGTGTCGTATGTTGTATGATACATATCATATATATACCCACCAATAAATGCAAGGAAATGGCATACGGATATACAGGGAATAATGAATAGAGTCTGAGAGGAGTAAGTACCTGGCTGTCGGACATTGTTATTACTGAGTGAAGGTTGGAGATGGGTAAGCACAGTGTTGAGACGGGAAGAGAACCAGGGAGAAGAGCAAGAGCATCATCACCACAGGGACGAAGAGAAGGAACAGCGGCGGCGGCGAAAGCGATGGCAGAACCAATGGCAGCCACAAAAGGATCACTGTCGCCGCAAGCAACACCATCAGTGCTCTCTTGTTCATCGTCGTCACCGCCCTGTGTTGTGATGAAACTAAACTTCTGCCTCCTCCAATGGCCAGCCGGCTCCGGTCTTTCTTTAGGCTTTCATGTTTTGTTGTGAGGAAGCTGTTGTATGTGTTGGAAAATGTTGTACTAATCCAATGGATCTGGGGATTTGGCAAGTTATATATATGGCCAGCTTGAAGCAGCAGGTCAGATGGGGTGTTTTGGTATGTGTGTTTGTGTGACTCGGCATATTTGATTGTTTTCTGCTTCTAGTTCCAGTAGAGAGACTGCACTCGCTGGTTGGGGGACCCTTTCTGGGAGGTCGAGGAATGGCTTGGTCCCCCAGGGCTTCCATGCCCATGCGGGATCAGGGGAGGGCCCTCGGAGGGCTACCGGCTGCCGGCGGATTTGCAAAACCGGCGGTAGTCTGGTTCCAAATTAGTGTGTTCTGTATGATGTGTTACTACTACCACAGTGTTGAAATAAGCGGCTTGATATTTCTTTTTATAGCAACTGGTAAGAGTTTTGCCGGGCATGTTTGATAGAGAAGAAGGCTTAGATATCTTGTCCATGCAACCCATTTCTGGCTTAACATCTTGGCTGAGGTGCATTAGTATTGTTTACTTGTTTAGTGCTAGTGTGGAGCAGTAATTACTGGGAGCTGTGTTTAATCCTTCCATTTGAGGAGCCAAGAGGAGGCTCATCTCCCCATCCAGCCCTGCGCGAGACCGCAAGCAAAAAAGGGACAGAGAGGGTGGGGCGTTTCAGAGCGTGCAACCCAATTTTGCGGCACCACACATGGGCTGCGCCCGCGCGGCACCAATGGCGCCGCACCGTCCAGTACCAGGCCCCTCCTGTCACTGTCAGTCAACCGGAGATGAGTTCACGATCACCCATCGAATGGTATGCTGGTACCATGGCCCCGGATCAAACTCCAGCCATAACATCTGTGATTAATTATCCCGGCACGCTTTGTTGATGGGAATGTTTCAGGTAGGGGCACGACTGCTAATCCAGCTGACTGTACTCCTAAGTATCACAGCAACAGCACAGGTGACTGTACTCCTTTGGCTAGCTGCTCTCTCCAAGTGCAGCGCACCAAGACTGTGTGACAGCCAAGCCAACTTATTAGCCAACCACATCCACTTCACCTCGTACAAGGTTACCTAACAAAGCATGTACTTGCATGGTAGGTGTACTCCGCGCGACCAAATACAAATCCTCAGATCCAGGCGGATATTAGGAACGGAGCTCATGTTTCATGACGAGGTTTGCGTTTGCCCCTCATTCGTCATGGACCAGCGGACCAGCCTGTTGCTCATGCTAGCCGCCGGTAGAGCGTACGAGGTAGAGGACGCCGGCGCAGGCAAGTTGGGCGACCCGGGCGAGAGAAAGAAAAGCCCCGCGACACGTCCCACGAAGACAAAGCAGCGGTAATTTGGCAACAGATCCGTGTCGGTACCGTGGCTTTGGCGACGCGCGCGGCAGGGGCCCGGCCGGCCACCCACCCGGCCCCGGGCCATCAGCCATCCCCTCCGCCGCGCTCGGGGTGACGAGGCAGTGTGCTCGCGATTAAGCCGACCAGTGCGCTTTGCCGACATGCGCGCGCATGGGAATGGGATTTGCCTCAGCCTCAGGCCGCAAGATGATCGAGTTTGGATATCCAAAAGTGAATTATTACATGCTATATCTTTTTAATGACATGGTGGGTAAATATTTGTCTCATAATTTTAGAAAAGCTGGTGGGGGTGTAGATTGCTGGATCATGACAATGTGAGAGGTTAGATTGTAGAGTATAGAGGGAAAAAAAATGCTTCACCTTTGGATTCTAAATGCCACAATCCATAATCCAAAGCTGAAACAAAAGGCCCATTGCTCAACACAAGGACGTGAAGAGGGATTTCGTGGCAGGAGATCTCGATCGATCGCATTATGCACAATTTCCACCAAGCCCAATATTTTTTTTTTGGCGAGCACCGAAAATGCTGATCCTGATCTAAAGTACTCTTAGCTTTATTCTGCGTTAGCTCTAGCTGCTATACGTCGCAAATCAGGCTTGATTTCGATGTCGCAACCTACGGCAGATCTATACGGATATATGCATGCGCTCATGCATCTTGTATGCCTCCAAGGCTCATCATATCGACGATCCCTGTGATCAACCACTCCAAGATACGATTGTGCACGAGTGGGTGAAGCGCAAGATTTGCACTAGAGCTGGTCTCCTCTTGTTAATTTGTTGCTGCAAAAGAAAGGATCTCCGCTCCTATATTCTTTGCCTTACAAAAGATATGGAAATCTCCAAGTCGCTTACTACTTTCTTTAACCTACACCCTAACCATGTCTCTGAACCTGCAAATTTCAGTGACGCGAGAAATTTTCAGTGATGCGCGCGATAATGGTAGTTAGTGGCAGTGCGTGCGTGCCCGTTATTTTGATATGAGCATTACTAATTTTCAATCGCCTAGAAAACTCTTTTATGAGCATTGCTAAATTTCAATATAATCGCCTTTTCTTTCAACCACCTAAACTAGAATCATTATGCACCTTATATCCAGGGGAGAAAAAGGATCGACGACTGAAAAGTAATAAATTTTCAGCCACTTGAAATCGATCAGACATCACCTTTTATATGCGTGTCCCAATATTCATAAATAAGGACGAGGGTCTGTTCTTTCTTTTATTTGAATAGTAGAGTCTTCTTATTCAGAAATGTTTATTGGCATATAAAAAATACTACCTCCATCCTTAAATATATGATGTTTTGTCCTAAAATGAACTAACTTGTCCTAAACGTCATATATATTTAAGGACGGAGGGAGTATTTTCTTCTTCGCGTTATCTCCAATACAAAATGGGATATATCGGCAGATACGATCTGTAATAATATATGTACCCCTCATTATGTGCATATAATACATGGGCGTTTTCTTATACCTCTTTAAAAAAGGGTTACAGATGCTGTGTTCTGTATGTGAAAAATCTTTATTCAAGACAGGAGTCGGTAAGAAGCACATTATGTAAAGGTAGCTGACATGCTCTAGATCCACATCACACATTATTTCCCCCTGAATCTGAATTCTTCACCGCACGCTCCCTCCACGCCACATGGTCACTTTAGGATCAATGCAAAGACCTACAGAGGAATGAAGGAGAACACATGAGCTGCATATAGATCCACAGACACCACTCCATGACTCAATGCATGAATATGTGATTTTAGAGGTTTTACAAGCATATGTGATGGTGGAGAAGACAAAAGAGAATGCCTAGCCAGGTACTTAGCTAGGATCGGTAGGATCGGTCGATCGGACTCTAGAAATTAACCTTTAAATTACTTGAGCTTTACCTAGCTGGGTTACCGGCGACGAGCAGCTGGGGAGAAAGCAAGGGCGAAGAGGAGAAGCAGCATGAGCACCGGGATCCAGATGAAGAGTGCCGGCGGAGAAGGCGGCAGCGCCGGCAGAAGAAGAGGGTACCAAAGAAGGACGGTGACTAGCGCAAGCAGCAGCAGCACCGCCGCCGTGTCCATCATCTCCGGCTGAATTGAATGGCTAGCTGTGTGGCCGGCGTCCGGCCACTCTCGGCGAACTAGCTATAAATATACACAAGTCCACTGAAGAGCTAGCGAGCATACCTGGCTAGCAGGATACTTATATCATGTGGAAAAGGCCAAGATTTTTTGCTAATAAGATCATGGTACATGCAACTAGGCCACCCACGCACCATGTCATATTTGGGATGACATTAGTTAATGACGAGTTGATTGGATAGGATTTAACGGAATCAGCCGTACTGATGTAGTAGCGTATGAAAATCATTTGACATCTGATTCATGGACTATTATCTTAAGTGTAGAATGTTGGATTTAGAACCATGTGTGGTCCAATCTGAAAAATTCCAAAACGTGCACAACCTTTAGTCCTATATTGCTAATTCAAGGAGAGGCTGCCTTGCTTAAATATAGGGGTCTCTTCTCTATGCAAAATAGGTGTGTATGAGAGAGAAGAAGACTGTTGCTACACGCTCGCGTGTATTTTTGCACGAAAAATCGTGTGACTTGTGACTGTCATTCGAATGGGCAGTTTGTACTGCTTGATGAGGGGAATTGATGCGTTATGAGGCCTGTAACACCAGGAGACGTCCTGGTTGACGCTATCACACGCTCTCCTCCCCATTCGCGCACTCCATTTTTGCTGTGCTAAACTTCTTGCTGCTGCGCCTCGTCGACCTTTGAGTTCGGCATGCACCAGACCTGAAGGAAAGCGGGATCTCCAAAACCACTGTCGCGAGACTCCTGCACGGGGCGGCAATCAGGTTTTTAGGCAGCAACTACTCGCGACCACTTGGTGATTCTGCAACATCTACTTCAACACGTTCGACTACGTTCTGCCCGGAATCATTGAGTAATTTCCATGCGCAATCCTGTTCTAGCCAGTATGTTGCCTGTTTACGTGTGTTATATGCTTACATCATTTTTTATCTATGTGTTTTTCCTCCAAATAAAAACTGGATGTATTTTAGACACATATTTACAACATACAATACCGACGATCAGATGGGGCAATCAAACAGAGGTCTGCTTGTTCAAAATTTAAAGTGCAGGCAAAAAAATATTGTGAGCACAGGTTTACGCAGTGGTTGATGATAAACTGGCCCTCTGGATTTGTCACGCAGCTAGCATGGCATCTACGTACTACATCGGTATATGCCAGCGTCTCAGAAGTTGTCTTATGCATGATTTTTTATGATAAGGAGAGCGAGAGGTGGAAGAAAGAAATGCGTTGCTTTTATAAGCTCAAATTTAGTATTATGAAACTACTTCCGCACCTTGTATGAGTTGTTACTATTCATTTGCTTGGTCCACAAATTAGGCCGCTATCACATCCTCAAATACAGCCTATTGTAGGGTTATCTCTTAAAGCCATGCATTTCAAGATTAAGTGTCACTTTACGAGCACTATGTATTCATCCTAAATTTCAAGTAATCTTGCCTCTCCGCTCTCTTATATACTTTCAAAATTTCCATACCTGCCAAGGGCGCCCTTGTACTTGGTGTCATGCACCCTCCATTGCCAGCTCGCTGGAAACATTCGTTACCCCTGGTGAATTCCTCAAGAAAAAAAAAGAGAGAGTGAATTCCAAGCAGCAAATAATGTACCCGGTTCAGCGAGGGGCATGGATTGAGAGACCTAGTAAAATTTGTAATCCGAATCTAGCACCGGAGTTCATCACCATCGTGTTTGCTATTTAATTGGTCACTTGGCTATAAAACATGGTTCACACATCTATCATCTACCCCTCCATTCCAAATTACTATTTATTTTGATTTTTCTAGATACATAGAACATATATATATCTAGATACGTAGCAAAAACTATATACCTAGAAAAGTCAAAACAAATAGTAATTTGGGCCATACTCCACATTATGCCTGTATACATGTAACTACTTGGGCCAAAAGTAGCAAGTAGTGGCTGCATCATGCATGCGTGGAGCTTAATTTAGTTTGGATTTGCATCCAGATTCATGTCACCTGGTGTGTGTTAGTCTCCAGTGCCAGCTGATTACACTCGGGATGGATCGGGAGGTGCAAGTTGGTGTGGTTAAAGTAGGCAGGCATCGATCCATGCGGCGCATAAAGCAACAGAGAAATGCTGGGAAATCTGTGGCATGCAAGGCATGTAGCAGTGTACTTTAGTTTAACCCCTGGCCGGCCGGGTGCAATGTACCTAACTAGCCTTCTGGGTTTAAGCTAAGGCGCCACTAAACCGTCTGATCTGGTACATCTTTTATCTGGCTAGGGTTAGGGTTAGCCTCCCCATGTGTCCCTTTGCGACGGTACGGCCTTATTCCCTCTGTGGCTTGTTTGCGCAATTTCTAGTGTGTGTCCCTGATTGGAGCTAGCTGGTTCCACATGGAGGAGATCTAAGCAAAATCTAGGGCCAAATGATGCTTTCAGAGGAAGGGTCTGATCTGATCAATCAAACAACAAAATGGGCTGTGGAGGAGTGCCGCCGGGCGCCCATATGATGCATCGCCTAGCCCAACCCAACTTGGTTGGACCTAGGCCGCGCAAGCAGGCCCAAAGCTCATCACCGCCTGCCCATCTTCCGGCCCATCTTCAACCCTCGTCTACCAAATGAGCGATGATATAGATGAGAAAGGAAAGGAGAAAATCAACTCTCTCTCTCCAAAAAAAAACAAAGACAAACAACATCAATAGAGAAGAAAAAGATCCATGCAAAGTCGTCGTGGCAGTATCATTCAAGAGAAGAGAGGTTCACTGCACCAAAGCTGCGATTCCGTCTATACATCTCCATTTGGCAAGTTGCATCGGTTTGCTGGACTTGACTCCCCAATCCGGACCGCTGAATCAAATAATTCAACAACTCAATGATTATTTTGCAGAATCATCTAGAACAAAGACTGGCAGATTCTGCATCTACCATATTTTATCATGGCAAGATCGATCTTTCTTTTTTGGTACAAGGGGGAGAGGAGTAAATGCATGCATGCATGATTCGATCCTGTGGATGAACACTGTTTGGTTTCAGAAATAAATCGATGGAACAAGTGTTATGAATACAATTGCATGCATGCTTGAGATCGACAGCAAGTTGGAGTAAGAGATTTCAAGATAAATCGATCGCAACGCAAGTTGCAGTTGCAAGACATCGAGTGGGCCGGCCGTCGCCCATTCAAGGACCAATGGGCAGAAAAAGCTGTCATGTCTGTGCAATTGTGCATGGCTTTGCATTTGCTACCCCTTGGTTCTGTAGGACTGCTTCCATCGTCTAGCCAGGTTCGTTGCACTTGCACCCTCTAAACGGCTAATATATAAAGCAATGCAAGCAAGTGGCGCCCGGCCTTGGTGTCTCGTCGTCGGCAGTACTCACTGGTCTAGGTCAGGGGTGGTGCAACCAATGCAAGAAACAACAACAAGAGCACGACTGTCTGCACCTTGCTTACTCTGAGCACTCAGCAACTTGGCATCCCTCTTTATTTCTAGCTCGGTCCTTTGCTTATCTTCTCTTTAATTAGTTTTGGTGAATGGGAACTGTGCATTGAACCATCGATTTATTTGGTGTACACGTAATGATTTGGTATTTGAGAAAAAACATTTCAATTCGTTTATGCAGGTCATTTTCAGAGGAGCATATTGGCTGCGATTTTAATCCATGTTGCAGCATAAGGACACAAGAGAGACCATTTATTCGGCAAGCAAAGCACTAGAGATCGTCGCTTTGGATATATTCGTCAAGAATGAGCAGAGAAGCAATAATAGACTATACTTTTGAATTATCCATGCTCTATATATACTCGTTTCCCTATTTTTTGTGTTCAGCTTCTAAGCTGAGGATGATGTAAGAACTTGGCTGTGTGCAGTCGCAGAGGCCGGAACTATTTCCTTTATCTAAAAACCATCGGCTGATCGATCAGACTGTGGCTAGCTACTCTTTCTGTCCCAACATAATAAGCATTGAACCAATGGTTGATCGGAAACACTGGTAGCCACTTGCAACAGTGAAAATTTAAGTTTTCTAGTGTTAATGCAATGTCAAGTTTATTTGTATTATATCATCAGAGATTGTTAGGTATGATATACTGCATATGCAGTCTTTTAGAGCGAATGACTATATATAACAATTTCTCCCATCAGTTTTTATTTGTGGGTGGCCAATGGTTTGTAGTAGTTTCGTCTATAAACTACTAGCTAAATATTACACGAAGTGGGTTAATTTGTGGGCAATGGTATTTTTAATTGGTGTTTTATTAGTACTATTGGGAAATGTACAAGTTATGCACTAGAAAAAACTATTGGATACTCGAGATAAACATGAAGAGTATAGTACTCTAGTTAGTATTAAATTTGACTTTCACCTGTAAATAATTGTAGATAAAAAGAATAAAACTCTTATAGTGATGAGTAAAAGAAATACATAAGCTACTTCCGCAAAAATGCATGAAACATCCGAGACATGCAAACTTATCCCAATCGAGGAGGTGCGAGGCTTATCTATAAACGAGAACTTGGATTATTCAAGTACTGTGTCCCAATCAAATGTATCTGCTTGCACATCGATATACAGAGGTCAGAGACACGTATACTACCTTAATTAGATCGGTAGGCAACAAGGCTACTGGTGGTTAAAAAAGTAGTTATCGAAAAAAATCACACACATACCATAATGACATTATTACATTGGTCTAGTATTACTCACTGATGGGCAGTCGGCCTTTAATTTTCCATCTCTTTGAACTCATCCTCAGATGGTTAGCCTGATCGATATCTATCCAAGCTTCAGTAGCAACTAGTAAGAGTGAAGAAGAGGAATGCTGTTCATGCATAGTGCTAGCTAGCTACTTCAAAATCACCTAATTCCTGCTGATTTGATCCATATGCACATTATGTTTTCTTCTACAATCTCTAGCTGAACACATGGAAGAGAAACCAACATATCATACAGAAAGTCCAGGCAGGATGCTGCATCAATCTCTTCTGCCATTTAGCACACTAGCACTGCAAGTCGTTGCTGGCCGGCGCCGCCGCCTACTCTGCCGAGTTGATTGTATTGACAATTGATGAGCCGATCCATCACTGCATGAAATGGTCAGACGACGATCCATAGGCGTCGTGGCTGGGGAAGAAAGCAAGGGAGAGCAGCGAGAGCAGCAGGACGACGGGGACGATCAGCAGCAGCGACGGCGGCGGCGGCAGGGGAGGAAGCATCAGCGGAAGCAGCAGAAGCACCACGGCCGCTGTCGCGACGAGCAGCACCACCATGCTTCCTTCCATGGCTGGCTGGTTATTAGAAGAGTAAAAACCTAGCTAACTGACCTGCATACACAAGATACAACTACAAGCGTGATGTACTGATCGATGTGTGTGCATGTGTCATGAGGCTGAGAGAGAGAGAGGTGACCACACTGACCAAGAGGGAGAGGAAGGATCCTATATATGTGTCCATGGCGACATGGCGTCAATTGATGGCTGAAGGGCATGGCATGGCATCCCTCTTGTCCGGACAGTGAAATCGGGTACAGATCGAGATTGGCATACAACGCAAGTAGGGAGAAAGAGAATGGATCAACTGGGAATGAAAATAAGTGGGCTAAGGTTATTAGCAGGTCTTACTTGGTCGTGGTAAGTCTGCACGTATTAACTGTTACGCTCATTAGCAGAACATCTTTTTAATTAGTACAGTGCTGATTCATTTGCTAATGACGGTCGACCTGGCCGTTGCTCTAGCTAACTAGCTATAGGTACTCAAGATTAGTTTAATCTTCTGCTTATGCTCCTAATGATTTCTCCTTTAATTGCCCCCCAAAAAGAGCTCCTACTGATCGATTTCCATGGTGACGTGCAAGCTACATGTACTAGCAGTAAAATCCAATATAAAAATGTGGATGCCTGAGGCTGAGCCAGATTCACTTCATCACCTGCCTCTTGAGTGAAACGAAAACCTGATCTCAGGTGTTCACCAGCCCCTGGATTGGCAGCTAAACAAGCTGCAAGCCTGCAAATTGTAGCTAGTGCTGGCATTGCTTTTGAAAGGACAATCCAGGGCAACTTACGAAGCTGCGGATACATGTGTGTCGTATAAGCTCTGAGAATTATGTGCTCTCGCTCTTTGGCTAATGCGAGCATCCATGCATGTGTTATGGACGTACTCATGGCGCCTGTCGTCTTTGATGCTCTCTCGGTGCATTCACCGAAAAAGGTGTTGTACATCGTTCTGGATCTGCTTGTCATTCCAGCAGCAGCCGATGCAATGAACCATCGTTAGATACAGCTAGCTGCTATCGCAAGTAGTCTTAAGTTAATCCGCACGCGAGTATATAATAATCAATGGTTGCAGAAAAATTGTACTTGAAGCAATGCAAGGTGCAGGTAGTAAAATGCACGATCAGGTTTCCTTCATTTTGGCAGGAAAATTGTTGGGTAATCGTGCGTATGATGGATCTTCAGGTGCAGGTAGGAGGGTTGATCGATATAATAGTGACAAGACAGTAGGGTTGAAATCCCTGCACTGTCTGCCTATCTTTCGTCGTGATGCATGGTCTGTGCCAGTACACACGTCCATCAGTCCATGCATGTTCCGAGACGGATTAGTCGTACGGTCTTTATGGCCATGTTTAGTTCCTTAGAACTTCCAACTTTGACGCCATCACATCAAACTTGCGATACATATATGGAGTATTAAATGTAGACGAAATTAAAAACTAATTGTACAGTTTTGTTGTACTTTGCGAGACGAATCTTTTGAGCCTAATTAGTCAATATTTGGACAATAATTCATAAATACAAACGAAACGCTACAGTATGCTACAGTACTATAACAGTAATTTTGCACCTCCAAACTTTAGGCAACTAAACAAGGCCTATGTCAAGTAGTAGGAGCGCTCGCGAAAGCTGTTTTGGCATTTGGATCTCGTCCTTTTTAACATCAGCCCGGATGCGATGAACCATCGACAAGTGGGAGTCTTAAATTAGTACAAGGATGGGTGATCATATCGTTAGATATCTTCAGGTTCAGGTACGGCGCAAGTAGCCTAGTAGGGTGCAGTGATCTACCTCTGCATTTGTCCCAGCAAGGGTACTCAAATAATACCTTTGTTTTTTTACAGCACGTACAAGGATTTGAAAGAGTCTGAATTGTGCTTTGGCTATCAGTTTCTCTCACAACGTATTATTTTATGTTACTGCAAAGAAATTAATATCACATAAAAATATGTGAAATGTTTCCTAAAAAATGTAACATGCAGATATGTTGGTACAACCTTTTTTTTATATGGAACAAAGGGCGAAGTAAATGTAGACTAGTTGGTTACGTTCGTCCTTGCGGTAAATGGTAAATGTTGGATACGTCCATCTTGATTCGAGTGGTGATATGCAAAAATGCAAGCATAGTATTCTCAGAGGAGTTTGCATAGTATTTCAAAGGTATTTATACGGATAGGATGTATGTGTAATTGTTTTTTTTCGAATCACACGGTACAGACACAGACGCTCACATACATGCACACACACTCGTCCCTATGAATACACGCACGCAACTCTAACCTTATGAGCATCTCCGAAAGACTAAGCTGGCAAATCTTTAAGATTGACGAAGTCACCACTGACGTCTCGCTATCGATGAGCATGTCGCCTACCACTAAAAGAATAATTGTGCATGTGTTCACAAGGGAAATTTGTTTATATTGTGCTTGGAAAAGTAAACAACGGGAACCAGAATCGTGAACAAGCACATGCAAAATTGCAAAAGCGGAGAGCAAGCATCGAAGTCAGCTGCGCTGGTCCAGCCCACTTGAACACTTCTTTTCTTCTACCACCCCGCGGCCCAACATGGATTCGCAATATATAGAGAGTACTCGGGCCATGATATATAGAGAGGCACAAACTGGGACCGTCCCCGGCCCAGCAGCATAGCATCATAGCAGACGAACGGCTGACGGCAATGCCACCGCGGGATGACGGCAGAGCACGCCATTGGCAGCTTCTGTTGAAAGTTGAATCCAATCCCTTCGGTGGACGACTACGGGCGCGTTTAGCAGGCGGCTCGAGGTAGACCACGGGGTGCAGAGATATTAATTGGTAAATCTGCACCTTATAGTGTTGGTTGGGTTGGGATTATGTTTGTTATGGTGGGCTGGCTGTGAACCTTCCATAACTACCCCAAATTGCCATCTAGAGATGGCGTTTGGGACGGGTGCCCTCACCATGCGCAGGCCATGATGAAGGTTATCACCTAGCCAGACGCTTAGAAATGCTTAGAACAACGGATGAATGAAAAACACTTGTTGAAAAGACCTAATTAGGGAGGTCATCACTTCAAATATAACACAAATTTACATAGAAAGCTAATTACATCAGTTTGAAAAACTAACTAACAAGTATAGTAACATTATTAAGAGGTATGTTGCATGACAGTTGCATGTGAACCAACAAGGAACAACGTACACTTGCACAAATGATTTGAAATAACGAAATTAGAACCACAAAACTAGAATTTTGACCCAAAATTAGGTCAACCAAGATTGTTAAGGCCTCCCACCCATAACTCCAACAGGAACATCAGATGAAGAAGAAATTGTGCATGAAGTATGACTGGAACCAATCTTCTGGAAACAAACACCATCGATTGTTGTGCCTTTCGTCCATTAGGATGCACCATTACTTGCTTAGCTTGGAAGCAAACTTTCCTGGACAGTTTCCCGGGAAGCCTCCTCGGCTGCGTCCCGCTCCCTTTGCGTTGGCCTTCAGCGGGTCCCATAATGTGGAGGCGGTATTTCTCAGGCCCTTCCTCAACTTCGGATTCGCAGGGCCATCTCCTTAATTGGATTTTGCACGGTGGAAACATCTTTTCTGTAGGTGGGTACAAGTGCCTTCTCGGAGGACCCCATTCCCTTGGCGCTAACTGGAGACTACCTCTATATACCGGCGGTGGTAACCCTAACCGATCCAAATAATGGCGCCGGCCGTGTCCGTCTCCCGCGCATCCCTCCACATGCGTGAAAACGCACTCACGCGGGCCTGCACCGCATGAAACGGCCGATTTTTGCGTTCCACGTGGTGCAGGCTGGCAGGTCGTTTTTGCACCGCACGAGTCTAACCCGTGAGATCGACGAGGCTAGCAAACACACCTGATTGCAGCAGCTGATCCTAGCCCAACCTACGTGCGGGCTGCCAAACGCGCCTTACGAGTCTTCGTGGCTTGACACGATCTATCCTTCAATCCTAGGCCTTGTTTAGTTCCCAATTTGGGAGTGGCAAAATTGGCATTTTGCCATAAATGCGCAACTGTAGCGTTTCGTTTGTATTTGTGAATTATTGTCCAAATATTGACTAATTAGGCTCAAAAGATTCGTCTCGTAAAGTACAACAAAACTGTGCAATTAGTTTTTAATTTTATCTACATTTAGTACTCCATGCATGTACCGCAAGTTTGATGTGATGGAGAATCTTCTTTTTGCATAGTGTCAAAGTTAGGAGTTTGGAGGGAACTAAACCCATCGAAATAAGAAATATAGAAATGATCCTAGCTTGCTTAATTAAATGTTCCTGGTTAATGCATCATATAGGCCTGGTCTCTGGTCAGCGCGTAGTAATCCAAATGAGTGAAAAGCAGCAGTAGTCACGCCGAGACCCGAATGTACATTCAGTCATTAGAAAAAGAAGTGCCGTATTGCTTTAATGCGGCCATATAATCTGTTTTCACTATTATGCACAAAAAAGATCACGTTTGCGATAACTTAATGTGTTGTTATCTGCACGTATACACAGCAAAATCCAATCACAACACGAGGTGTTTGTTGATTCATTCGAAATTTTTAGTTGGGGTCAAAAATCAAGTCATCACTCATACAGGTTGCAAGCAAAAGCTGCATGCAGAAAATCCTCAAGCCTATATTTGTGCTACAATATTCACATGAATCAACAAATATATGCAATTTTTTAGCCAAAGCTAGTAATCTAACATACGACGGAGTAGTGGGTTTTTTTTTTTGTACAAGAGGTGTGGACGGTCAACAGCGACGCGTGAGGCTTTGTTGGACTAGCCGTGCGTCGACGCCGACGCCGGCGACGAGATGTACGGGTCCGACTGCACCAGCCCGTTGAGGAAATCGGCGAGCCGGTGCTCACGCCTCCTCGCGGCGGCGCCGGCGCCCTCCAGCGCCCGCAGCAGCGCCTCCGCCTTCGCCTTCCCTCTCGGGCTGGCCGTGGTGTCCTCGGCCAGCTCCCGCACGGTCTCCTCGGCGCCACCGACAGCGACCACCTCTTCTACCGCCGGATCGCCGCCGGCCACGACGAGGTTGAGCAGCGCGGCTGCCGCGTTCTCCCTGGCCCTCGCCGTGGCGGCGCCCCCCTGCTCGACGAGGTCGAGGAGGATCCGCACCCCGGACACCCACCTGAAGGCCTCGAGGCTCTCGGCGCAGCCGGCCACCTGCGCGACGACGGCGGTGGCGTCCTCGACGATCCCGTTGCGTCCGTCCGTCATGACGAGCGCGAAGAGCGCCTGCACGACGCCGAGCGAGACGAGCGTGGCGCGGTTGGGCGGGTAGAGCGCGACGCCAAAGAGCGCCTTGAGCGCGTCCTTGGTGGCGCGGGTGCTGGGCGACGCGCGGAGGAGCGCGACGAGCGCGGCGAGGAGCGGCCGACGGGCCCCGACGGTGGCGCGGTGGGCCTCGGCGCAGAGGAGGCTGTGGACGGTGGCGGCGGCGTGGTGCGCGGCGTCGGTGCGGAGTGCGGCGGTGAGCGCGTCGAGGAGGCCCGGCGCGGACACCAGCTGCTCCCGCGCGGAGATGGAGATGTTGAGGAGCGCGGCGGCGGCGTCCACGCCCGCGCCCGCGCCGGAGGGGGCGGCGAGCTGCGCGGCGAGGAGGGGCACGGCGCCGGCGTCCGCCAGCGGCGCGCGGATGTCCGGGTCGTCCTTGGAGGCGAGGCGGATGTCGGCGACGGCCGCGGCGGTGGCGGCCCCGTCGCAGGCGGCGGCGGCGCCGCGCAGGCGGCCGACGAGGACCCGTGCCGTGTGCGGCTTCACTTCCATCGCTGTCGGCGTCGCTTGGGGGGATCGGAGGTCTGCGAGGGGCGGCTCAGGAGGATGCGGTTTTGGAGTCGTCTGCTGCGAAACCTGGTGGCTTCGCTTTGGCGGTTGCTTGGTTGGTCGATCCGATCGTGGGCGTGGCAGGTAGGAATTCATTGGCCGGAAAGCGGCAGCTCAGGTCAGGGGGGGAGGCACGCGGGAGGGAGGAAGCCGGCGATCGCCTCGGATGGGGTTCCACACGCAATCTCTGCGCGCGGCCGCGTGTTTTTGAAGGTTCTTGCTTCCTTTCCTAGGTGTAGTGGCATAAGGTGTTGAACGTTTCCACCGTCCTCTACCTCGTTCCAAGCGCACCTTCTTCTCTTCTTCTACCGATTCTTTTTTGCAAAGCATTGGGCGTTTGATTTTCGCAAGGAATATGGGAATTTGCTCACGTGATTGGCTTTATAAAGAAGAGGTGTTTGGATATTTTGAGAGGGATTAATATCGTATTTTTCTTTGGGACTTCGGTGATTTTGATTGCGGGTGGTTGGGGAAACGAAGAACAGGGCATCCAAGTGTCACCTCGCACGGTTGCTATCCAAATCGAACAAGGAAGCTGGTAGCGCAAACAGCTGAGGTTTCCCATCTCAGTAGTTGGGCCGCATAATCGTGCCAAGGAAGCTGTTGTCACTTGTCGTTGCACTCCTCTGTCCTTACCGCACTTTGCTGATTGCTGAAAGAGAT
This sequence comes from Setaria viridis, assembly GCF_005286985.2. Classification (NCBI taxonomy): domain Eukaryota; kingdom Viridiplantae; phylum Streptophyta; class Magnoliopsida; order Poales; family Poaceae; genus Setaria; species Setaria viridis. Next base: position 45,838,583 of record NC_048267.2, read on the forward strand.
ACACTCTCGAGGTCAGCGTTGACACTTTGCTACGGGTTTGCGCTTCGATTTCTCTGCATGTACGTCCCACTTTGGTTGCCTGTACGATGGTGTTTGGATACTTCTTACTAAAGTTTAGCGCATGTTACATCGGATGTTTAGATGCTAATTAGAAGTATTAAATATAGGCCAATTACAAAACTAATTGCACATATGGAGTCTAATGCGCGAGACGAATCTATTAATCCTAATTAGTTCATGATTTGACAATGTGGTGCTACAGTAACCATTTGCTAATGATGGATTAATTAGGCTTAATAGATTCGTCTCGCGATTTAGCGCAAGGTTCTGCAATTAATTTTATAATTAGCTCATGTTTAGTCCTCCTAATTAACATCCGAATATCTGATGTGACACTGCTAAAGTTTAGCATCTAGTATCCAAACACCTCCGAATTCTGAATGGAACTAACCTGGCCGTATAGTAGGATCCATGATACGCTGTTACTTAACTGACTGAGTCGGACGTGTGATGGGCAGATTTGGTGCGTAAGCGTAATGATGATAACCAAGATTGACGGGCGAGTCTTCACTGGTGAGTGGTGACAGGTTCCTTCTACGGATTTGATTCGCAAATTGTGCTTGCGGACGTCGGCAGCCACTAGCTGCTTTGACCACGGTAACAAAAGCTCTTGATTCCATCCGATGTTCGTTCACAAAGCCTTTAATTTGCTGATGCTTCTGGGAACCTTGGATTAATTTTTCCTTGTTAGAGCTAGTTAGTCCGGGACAGCTCCCTCTATTCGATCCTTTTATTTCCTCTTCCTCTTTTTGGTGACCGAATGACTCTGCAATCTTTGAGGCTGCTCTCTCAATTTTTCGCTCCAAGAAGCCTTCACGATTGTGATATCGTTCTTGCGTTGCGGCTGCTCCTTCTTCCCTTTTCATTGAGAGAGAGAGGAAAAAAAAAAGGCGTCTTTGCGCAGCGGAGCTTGCTGGATCGAGTGGGCCTTGATAGCGTATTCTACTATTTGGGCCATAAAACCGGGGCGAGTTTCGTGGGCCTATCGGGTTAGCCCAGGTGAAGCCTTTTAATCTTTTGCCCCACGCGAGCCGCCACAGCCCGTAACAAGCAATCAAAACAGAGAGTCTGCTGGGCCCGTGCCGTGTCGGGCCCTGCCGCCCGTTATCTCCACAGCATCCTCAGCCATCACGACGAAACACGTCATGCCGGTGGAAACGAACTTCTCACTGAATCCGATGGAAGAAAAGTCTCGCCATGCATACTACTAGTTCTACGGAGAAGAAAGGTCAACAATTCAAGGCGGCCGGGGCAGTCTTGTTGCACTGTTCCCTTCCATGTCCTCGTCCAGGTGCCGCGCCCGCGCGAAGCTGGAGTCGGCATCCAGCAGATTACCAAAACACATCCCTTATACACATTCTCTCTCCCTCACCAATATCACATTTTTAGTTTTTGAGGTCATCCCTGCAGCAGACTAAAAAACACAATCACCAATACCTCCCATGACGTGTGGAGCCCAAGTGTCAGTGAGCAACTTATTTATTTTTTTCTTTTTCGTATTTCTTTTACCCTCCCCTTCTGCGGCCATTGTGCCCAAGCACAGCCGAACTAGCACCCAGACCATCCCATCTACTGCTATCTCCACTAGCAGTAGCTCAATCTCTCGAATCTTTCTTGAATGGATCCAAGCAGAGGCGGTTGCAGCTCAGTCGCTGCCCTCCATGCCATGTCTGATGTCTCTTTCTCTACTTGTTCTCCACCACGAGCTGGGCAGCCGCAGACCAGCAGCAGCAACAAGAAATCGAGCTCCTCCCGCACGGATTGAGCTCATCCACGCAACATTCTCGATCTCCCCACATTGAATTGAGCTGACTCTACCTGAATCGACCACCATGCTCTCCGACTCCCGATGCCTTGAGGAACCCCGCGCAGAAGGCCAAGAGCGGCGGACGGCGACGAAGGGGCTCGATTCGACGCCTTCTCCGATTCGCCGGCGAGCGCATGTGCTGTCCACAGGTTGCTGCTGTCTTGCGCGGCCGGCTTGCACGAGGAGGATGAGAGCGGCGGCGAGGAGCAGGCGGCGGAAACGTCAGCCCACCAGAATTAACTGTCGATTAGGGGAGAGAGATGGATCCCCTTCATTTGAGCAAGAGGAAGGTGAGTTTTGGTGGTTACCATAAATTTTTTGGTACTGGAGATGCTCTCGGAGACCGACGACGGCCCATGCTTGGTTCCACATCTTCCTTAGTCTCACACGCCATATGCCCTGGTCCCAGCTATTTATGGTGTATTTGGTCTGAAGACTCACCTCATTCTGTAAGAGATTATCCATCGTGAGTTAATCCTATAAAATATAGTGGGATGATCCCATTCTTCATGGTTATAGTATTTATTAGTTGTGATAGATTAACTCATTCCATTCCACGAATAAGACAGAAAAAAAGTGAGAAGTGAGAAGATGAGGCATGACTCCGTTCCTCGAACCCAACACCTCATTACTTCATTAATTCCTTGAGCCGTCGTGGCGCCGTCTACCATCAGAGCCTCCTCTGCAGACGTTACTGTTCATCTCACAGTTGAAAGGATCGAGCGGCATGAACTCAAGTCCCGGGAACATTCCCCTGCGATCTACTGCCAGTGCGGGTGAAATCCAGTGAAGATGGATGATGTTGCCAGCTTTCACCAGTGTTGCATGCATGCATAGCCATTAGCCAGCATGGTACCGTAGATATAGTTCAATCTGTACTCTTACTGTCATTATGTCTGCTACAACCAATTAAAATAATATCTGCAAGAGCATGTTTTACTAGGAATCACTAACGTGCTGCAGAAAATCTCCCAAGAAAATCAAAGATTGCTCAGATACTCCCAAGAAATCTTATAGTAGTATAGTATCTTGTGATATAAATGCTCTGGAACTTGCAAACTCTCTAGTATACATGCTGCCGTCACGTACGTTAGTTGGCATATTTCCCGTCACGTACAGCAGCACTCGGGACAAGGATACTATTCTTCTGATGACGAGCAATGCAAGAAGAAATCGTCCAAAATGCACGGTGGTCAGCATATCCCAGCACTTGTCACGCACGTCACGTCGTTCCAAGCCGCTGCTGATGGCTGCTGATCCCCAACCGCCGGAACAGTATCCTCGGCCGCAACACGCCAAGCCGCCGTCTCTCTCGATCGCCATCACCGCTTCTTCGGCCTGGTCTCCTCTGCTAGCTGTCCCCGCCGCCGCCGCTGCAGCAGGGCGTGCGCGTGCAACCTGGCCAGCGTCTCGCGGAACCTGCCCAGGTCCAGGGTCACGTTCTGCCCTCCCAGGTACACGCGCGCCACGAAGCCCCACCCCTTGCTTCGCTTCGCCTTCTCCGGGTCCGCCACCACCTCGTCCTCCGGCGCGTACCTCCGGGCCAGCGAGCTCTCCCTCCCGGTCACCTCGTACTGCTCGTAGCGCAGCCCCATCCTCGCCGCCGGCCCGCCGAAGCACTCCCGCGCGATCGGGGACACGCCGAGCGGCGCGATCTGGGTCAGCGACGCGCGCCCCGGGCGGAGGAACAGGAACTTGGTCAGGTCCGCGCCGTGCACCCCCACCAGCGCGTCGCAGCCGCTCAACGACGCGTACCACGCCGACAGCGGCAGCCCGTTCGCCGTCTCCAGGACCTCTACGTCGAACCCCACCGACGACGCCAGCGCCGCCACGGCCGCCTGGTTCTCGATCACGCGCGTCCCCTTGCGCGACACGATCCCGAGCCTTGGCCGCCGTGTCTCCGCCGGTGCGGCCTGCGTCTTCTCCGGCGTCATCTTGGGCTTCTCGTACGCGTCGGCCAGGAGGTCGTGGAAGTCGGCGATGGTCTTGTTGTCCCGGAGCCTGCCGGGGTCGACGACGAGGATGCCGTGGAAGCGGGTCCCCACGATGGCGCCGGGGAAGCAATGCGTCCGCTTGTCGTGGAGCAGGTCCACCACGTGGTGGTCCGAGAGCCCGGAGATGATCTCGCCGAACGTGCCCGCCCACCACGGGTTGTACGAGAGGACCCCCAGCACGACGCGGCGGCGGAGGTGCTGCACCGTCAGCCACGACGGAAGGATCCCGTCGTTGAACGCGTGGAACAGGTTCCCCGTGTAGCCCCCCGCCGACATGACCAGGAGAGGCGCGTCGTGACGGACGTCGCACCTGCGCTCATCCGGCGGCCGCGCCACCCGGAGACGCACCTCCGGGATCTTCTCCATGATGAAGCGCTCCCACTTGCGCGGGTAGGGCCGCACCCTCTCCTCCTCCGTCGCCGTCGACGACGAGCCGTTCGGCGCTTGCTTCTGCTGGTCGTGCGGTGGGAAGAGCAGGAGCGACAGGGACGCGGCGTCTGTGCGCACGTCTCCGGCCATGAAGCACACGTCGGTGTGGACGCTCGAGCGGTCGCAGCAGATGGTGTGGTCGCGCATGGACGCGCACGGGGAGTGCACCTGGTTGTCAAGGACCAGACGGCCGCCATCCTCCTCCGACGACGTCCCCTCGGAAGAATTCGCCGCCGTGAAGAAGCCGACGACGTCGACGCCGTGCGCGGGGGCGAGCACGAAGACGCGCGGCGCGTAGAGGAGCGCGCAGAGGACGACGGAGAGCACGAAGAAGAACTGGACGAAACCCCACCTTCCCTTCTTGGCAGCCACCGCGACGTCTTCCATGGCGCCGAGGCCCTTCGGCACGGCGGACACTTTCGAGGCCGCCATGCCCGCTCTCGATCAGTGCGGAACGGCCGGGATCGCGATCGAACGAGCCTTGTACGTGGCCGGCGTCGTCGTCTCGCTCTCGCGTCTCGGGGTTTTATGGACACCCGAACGAGTCTGGCCGGGCGGCGCGGTCAGTCGACGCGAGCGTGGCGCCGTGACACGTACGCCTTGACACGCTAGTCAGGTTCAGGCGAACGACGATTTCCTGCACCGCTAGCGTCAGTTTCTTCTTGTGCTGGCAGACGTGTGCCATTTTGGCACCTGCAGCCATCTTCCGAGAAGATTTGACACGTCGAGATGGACCATAGACTAGTTGGCGTCCACCAAGTTCAGAATAAAATATGCTCCTAGCTAGCATATGCATGTAGAAAATACTAACACTAGTAGTATTAATTGTTACGGAGGATGGCCAATTAATTAATTTTTTTGAAAGTATATATAATTTTTTTTTGAAACGAATCAGTCGGGAGAGGGAGAGGTACCGATTAAAGTATATACAAAATTCATTGTTCCTAATATTATGCACATGTGGAAGATAGAATCTTGTACTAATTATTGTTACGAATGGATAGATATGCGTCATTGTCTTCCACCGGCGTACGCCAATTAATTGTGCGAACTTGGTCAATACTTGATTTTTGTCCAAAAGTCACTGATTTAGTACTACTTGCAATGATTTTTAAGCAGTAATATGCAGTATAACCCTTATCTATCTTTTATAGGGATTTTTTTTTTTGCTAGATTCATCAATATTTATTACCTCATGAAGGTAATTTTCAAAGCGAAAAGTACGCAAAATTCTCATGTTCTCATACTACTTGTAAGCAGTATTTAAAAAAGTTATCGATGTTAGTTTTCAAAAGTTAGATGGAAACCTTCTCTAAACCAACAAGCATTGACGACGACCGAAGGAAGTATATATGTATATCTAGCAAGCAGCTATAAATGTTTGCTAAACTAGGTGTGGTGACAAACAAGAAAAAGTGGTAGCGTTTCGTGGCCTTTTCTCAAACGACATGCAAGAAACGAGAGCGAATGCATGCTGCACCTGAGAGTGCCAAAGAAGACAATAATAGTACGATGTAGAGCTACAAGTGCCGCGGTTGGTGCTTGGTCCCTCTCCGTGGAGCTCATCCTCTCCTTGTTACCGGCTCCTTTCATCCCTTCTTTCCTCTTCAATGGCGTTTGTCTCCACTGGCAACTGCAAAATGCCCTCCTGGACGGTCAGGATTTTGTATGTAGGACACACAATGAAAGCTTGCATGCTTGTACATTTATTATGCAAAATACTCCACGTTGGATTCGCCGAATCAACCTCTTGGATATCGGAGTGATCAACCTCTTGCATATCTCGGAGTGAGCCAAACCGCCCAATGCGGCCGAAAGTGCTCAATAAATTGGTTTGCATCAGTAAGTAGTTCCAAGTTGGAATCTGGGTTGTACTAGACCATCGATATGATGTTCCCAACTTTGGCAAGAAGTGTACTGGAGGGAAAGGACTAAATTACTCCCTCTATTTATCTTTATAAGGCGAACGCGTATATCAAGGTTCAAACTTTGTTATATTTAATCAATATTTTTTTATTTTTATGATGTAAACTTGAATTGATTGGATTTGCAATCAAATGTAGTCTCCAATGATTATAAATTTATAATCATAAATAATATAATATAAGATAAATGAATGGTCAAAATCTAATTTGGGAGACCGTACCGTATCATATCACGCTCACGCCATATAAAAATAAATGGAGGGAGTATATCAAGAACTGAACCGGTAGACAGTTTGGCAGTATTTTGGCAGAGCAGGATGTCTTTCAATCAATGGTACAAAACTGTTGTTCGTCCTTGAGGGTTTCCATCCAATTATTCCAACTGGTAAAACACAACACTTGATCGAGTTAGGCGAACAAACTAGAGACAAATGGCAGCTCCTATCAGCACAACATTATTCTTTCTGCTCCGTCCGACGCATGAATGCGGAATGCCTACTGAAATACTGTAGTAGGTCTGAGATGGTGGCGTCGATTGAATGCATCGAGGGCGATGGATCGACGATGAGGTTGCCGCCGAACGCAGCTGACTCGATCGGTCGGTCGGTCGAAGGGTTGACCTGCAGGTGGCCGGCCGGTCACGCACGTCATGGCTCTGAAAACCGGCCGCCGCGCCCGTTGCTTCGTTCCAGGCAAACTCCATTGCTCGGATCATCGGATAGCCGGCGAGGTGAGGCGAGACGCGCAGCTTACGGCTGCACTACTGGAAAACTCAGCATTCATCCCGAGACTCAGTACCGGTTGCATTTTGACCTTGTACTAATATGAGTATTAGTACCGGATCTAACGGCTAGTCTCTATGGAGTCCCCCATGACCCCCTTTAGTACCGGTTGGAGGCTTCAACCAGTACTAAAGGTCAATTAGTACCGGGTGAACCCTCCACCCGGTACTAATATGCCTGAGGACCTTTAGTACCGGGTGAAACCACCACCCGATACTAAAGGGGTACCCCCTCACGCGTCACCCCCCCCTTCTCTCTCTCACCCAATGCTCTCCGACCTCCCCACACGTACTTATCCGCTCGTCCCCCTCATCCGGCCTCTCACCCCGCGGCTCTCCCCCCAACACAGATCGATCCCCTCGCCGCCCCTCTCCTCCCCCTTCCGCTCGCCTTCACCTCTTACATGTGGCGAGGAGCGGCGGCGGGGCAAGGAGCGGCGGAGCTCCGGCGGGTGGGCGTGGCGACGGGGCAAGGAGCGGCGGAGCTCCAGCGGGAGGGCGCGGCGGCAGAGCGTCGGCAGGCGTGGCGGAGCAAGGAGCGCGTGGATCTTGGAGTAGCGACCACCTCTCCCTCAGATCCGGCGGCGGCGGCAACCGGCGGCGGTGGCTGAGTAGTGTAAGTACGCCGCCTCCTTCCCTCCCTCCCTTTGGTGCGGGGCTTAGGTGCTGTACGGCCGGGACTCCGGCGCTCGGGCGGACAACGGCGGGGTGCAGCCGAGGCTCCGGCGCTCTAGTGGACGGTGGCGGGGTGCGGCCGGGGCTCCGGCGCTCGGGCGAATGGTGGCGGGGTGCGGCCGAGGCTCCGGTTGGCAGATTTCTTTTTTTTAATACTCCTCTAGTACCGGTTATTTGACCCGGTACTAAAGGTCCCCCTTTAGTATCGAAGTAGCAATACTAGTTGCACAACTAGTACTAAAGGGGGGGGTTAGGAACCTATACTAAAGGCGCTTTACCCAGCAGTGCTGCCTAGGCTCTCTCGGGAACACGTTGCCTCGGTGTCTAGATTCTCTCAGGAACACTGTTTATCCATCACTTACCCTATGTACTTCTCACCTACCCATGATCTATGCATGTCACCATTAATTTAAAAACGAATGGTTTGGATAGCTCATGTGATCATGTGATCACATATACAAGTAAAAAATCCATATCCGTGCATAGTCCGTGCGTGCATGAATGAGGTCTCCGATCCTGGCCAACTGTGTGCGCTCAGATCACGACGACTGCACACACTAAGGGAGCGATCGACATCGACGTCGTTCGTGTATGTGACGAGCTGAGTATAGATAGAGAGAAAGAGACATGGTGTTCCTAGCTACCTGCACATGGCGTTCATCGCCAGAAGACAATCAGGATACAAAAGTTGTTACAAATATAGGCCGTCGACCATAAAGCGCGTCTATGATTTGGGTGCCGTATAAATCCCTGTCAACATAGGACAAAGTCCGCACGTACTAAATAGCGTCGTACGCATGCATTTACTCTGCTGGAGATCGACGTTGCACCACCCACAAATCAAAGGGCCCATGCATGCATTGCGCTAAACTTAGATGCAGGGGAACTGGCCGTCCTCTACACGATTACGTACTGCAGAAGAAATATGACTGGTCCATCTAAAATTGAGACGCAAATTTGGCACGGAGATAGACTTGGCCAGCTACTAGCTCGTCTCGTGGAAGATGACAAATTCAGAGACAAGACCAGAGCGAAAGCCGACACGGCTGGAAAAACGCCTTAGTACCGGTTCCTAACCCTTTAGTACCGGTTGTGCAACCGGTATTGCTACTTCGGTATCAAAGGGAGACCTTTAGTACCAGATCAAATAATTGGTACTAAAGGGGAGCTTGGACCAACCGGTACTAAATTGCCTACCACATCACGTGTGGCCGATACTTTTTCCTTTTTTCTCATTTTCTTTTCTGTTCTTTTCTTTCTTTTCTCATTTTCCTTTTCTGCCACGTCACATGCCATTCCACCGCCGCGCCTTCAGGTCACCACCTCTCCCGGCCGCTGCATCTCCAGGCTGCCGCCACCGGTGGGGGTAGCGGCAACGGCCCCTCACGTGGGCGGCCTGGTGGCGGTGGAGGCGGGGGCGTGCAGGCCTCCGGAGTGGAGGCTGGAAGCGTGCGCCCAGCGGCTCGAAGGCCAGGGGAGCGCGGCCAGGGATGTGGAGAGCGGCGGTGCACGGCCAACGACAACTCGGAGGCCGGCGGCACGCGGCCCTCCAGTGCGGCCCCGAGAGGCGGCGGCAGTGAGAGGAGGGGAGGAGAGAGGTAGGAGAGTGCATGGCTGGTGGGAGAGAGATAGTGCATGGCCGGTGGGAGAGAGGAGGGCGGGGAGATAAAGGATAAGGCGTAGGGTGGGGAGATAAGGGAGAGAGATGAGGAGTCGGAGAGAGCCTCAGTAATGCGACGACATTACAAATTCTGTGTGTACGTCTCAAGTGCAATGTCACGCTTAAAGTGAAAGGGACTATTGTTATATATGCCCAGGCAATGGAAAAGTTGCTGTCGTCTTTGCTACTTTGAGGTCGTATAGTAGCCAGTTATAGCCACACATGAAAGGATGTTCGCTGCGAGCGAGATGGACAAATTTGTGTTGTGTGCCAAAGAATGAAGGGCCGGGAGAAATTACCTACTCTCTCCGTCCCAAATTACTATTTATTTTGGCTTTTTTAGGTACATAGTTTTTGATATGCACTTAGATATATACTCATGTCTAGATATATGGTAAAAGTAATGTATCTACAAAAAGTCAAAATGAATTATAATTTGGGACGGAGGAGGGTAATTAGTCAAGTAGCGGTGGTTAAGATATGCATGATAGAGGCACGCAACCTGCTGGGACTGACTGATTCGATTCTTGCCAAACTACTGATAGTAAAACAAGCTGTTTTCCAGTGGCTAGCTAGCTCTACACACGCACCATGTTAATTTTGGGTGAAGAAAATGTGTTGTCAAGACTAGCTCAAGACTCTGCATGCAATCGTTCACATCACCACGTATGTACAACTAGCAGGTACTACAACCAGCGCCCTATCCTCAGCGATCTCAAGTCTTGTTTCCACATCTGCCAAACCTATTTGGCCGCGATTGACCGATCGCATCTGGTCACTGGTGAAATTAACAGTAACAATTCTTGGCAGCTTCACCGCGCGCGGCTGTTGGACAGCATGCAGATCGCTCGCTCGAGTCGAGACACATCTGCTTTTGTGATCATCAGGAGTCAGGAGAGGCTGAGACGGGAAATAGCATGGGCATCAAGAACCTGAGAGGTGACCTCAACTTCCGGTCAGCTTGTATGTGTCGTGCGACTGTAAGGACAAAGCTTCAGCTGTGATAGCGTTTGTTTGGAGTCTGCATATTGTGGAAGATGATTGATGCAAAAATCTTTGCACGTACTGCCGATCTGAACCTTCCGACGAAAAAGCAGGAGCTGGCGTTTTGGATAACATCTACAACTTCTGCATGACGCATGTATTATTGTTAGCTAACCGTAGTTCCGTCTCAGCTGTAGCTTGGCGAACAATTGCTCGAAAGCAATGGTAATTCAGGACAAGTTACACTACTAAGTACTAACCACCCCGAGGAATGGATTTTTAGGAGTGGGTCATGTACTCCTAAAAGCCAATTTATGATCAAGGACAGGCCACAGCATGAGCCCATGGCACACGAGGAGGCGAAGAAGGCTACTTTCCTCCGCGAGCAGAACACGCGCAGGGCGCCTCTGCCTCATCCACTAGAGCCTGAGGTGACCGGCACCGCAGGCTCCGGTGAGGCCGGCGCTGACCCTGAGCTCGCTGCCTTTCATCGATGGCGTGTGGCTCTACACGGAGGAGCCGGAGGGACGAGGAGCTCAGCGCCGTGGAGCCTGACCTGAGCAAGATCGTTGGGAGTATGACAGTATAATTTTGTGACATTACACAAGAAAACACTAGAAAACTGTGACAGCATAAAGAATCAAAGCACAATATATAATATATATATTATCACAAGAGTAGATATTGGGTCCTTGCGATAACCCAAGAAACAAACAGGTCCCTTCTTAGGTGTTCCTTGCTAAGCAAAGCCAGCTCAAAACAGGTTCGCCAGCTAAGAAACGACAACAGCGCTCCAACAGAGTAGAGGACAACTGATGGCTTCTACTAGGAACCGGCACTCCATTCCATCGATGATTCTCACAACGGGGGTGCGGGTGCGAAGCAGTTTTTCTCGTTTAGGCCTAGACTCTGGGTCAGCAAATTGACGAGGGTAATACTTTGCATCGGGCACAGGCCAGCTGTTCAACAATTTGCACACATGTAATGTGATCCAAAGGATTGCGTGGAACATATTGTTACTGATATATCACAAGTTCAGAATACCTGTTTGGACGAACACTGCTATTATCTCCATCGATAGCCCAGTCAAGCACACCAGATGCATAAGCATGAAGGCCAACTTCAGCAACAGTCCTGTCACACGCAACAATAAAACGGAGTCAACTGAAAATATGCTTGATGGCATGCTCCAACAAGACTCTTCAACCACTCAAAGAAGCCTTACGGCCAAATACACACCCTTGAAACCTGATATGTTAGTATTAGAGATGCCTCGACAGTTAGATGACAAGAACTTAATATACCCAAAAGGAAATCTAGACATACCGTTAATTTTGTCTTAAAATATGCCAAGACATCAAGAATCACATCTGACGGTAGAAATGTAGTCCAATTTTTTATCACTCCATACAAATCCATGCCATACAAGTCCGGGCCACAGAAGTTCATGCCAATAAACTTCCCGTCAGAATCAACAAGGGGCCCTCCAATCCCAGCCTAATCAGGTGACATGGAGTGCTCATTTGTCAACCAGATGCGCTAGTAAATAAACCATGTAAAGAGGAGGACGAGAGGGGGGGGGGGGGGGCAACAGCTTTACCTTAGTGATTTTACATGTGGAGCATTTAAGCAATTTGCAATCAAAGCTGCCCAATATCTCTGTATGTTGCCCTCTTGCAACCATTAACATGCCAGATTTAAAGCAACACCCTATGGCTACTAATTCAGAAGAATAATTACTCCTCTGCGGTTGAATATTTACTGGATGAGGAGCACTGAAATCCTTAACATTGACTAGAGCAACATTGTAATGCAAATTATAATGCTGTAATGCCCCTCCTCTGCGCTCTTTATTTGGAAGCAACACTTCGATCTGCAAATGGTATAGTAAGACCGCAGCAGTACCTTAAAAGAACAAGGACCACAAATAGTAGTTAGTACTACCAACTCTCAAGTTTTCAGCAATCTTCTTGTCACCAACGAAATGTGAGACCAAGCTAGCCGAAGTTAGAATAGTCGCACATCCATTCCATTCAATAAAAGAACCTGTGCATGCAGAAATCCTTTTTTCCCCTGCATGTCGTAATTTTGGTCATTAGTTAGGATGAAAAAGCACAAATCTGAAAGAGTAAACAGCACATCAATGTAAAATTACCATAGAATGAAGCAAATGAGACAACATTTTGGTCATTAGGAATAATAACAAAAATAAAAATATGAGAGAGTAAATGGCATGTAAATGTAAAGGTACCATAGAATGAAGCAACAGCGAGACAACATTTTGAGATATGTTAGAAGAAGCTGTTTCACTGAGTTCACTCCAGACACCACCACCATATATGTCACCAAAAGTATCTTCCAAAGTATTGACCAAAGCCAAGCGGTCTGCTCGAAGATACATGGAAATTAACCATTAGTGGCAAAGCAGAGCTGCAAAAATATGCAACGTATGGAAACCCAGAAAGTTCACAACTACTCAGCATCTGACACATCTTTATATAGCCTTGGGTAACCCATGGAGTCTAGATCGGAAAATGGATCCTCGTTGAGAATATCTATATGTAGTAGTGCAACAAAGTAAGTTATTAGCATTGTCACTAATACTAAATACATTAAGTAATGATCACATAAAACTCTGGACATAACTTCAGAAAATAATCTTAGAATATTTTCACAACCAGGGCGACAGATCAGAAATCATTCTGTATTTCTGCATGAACCCACCCACAAACATGGAATAACCATGTCATGTGATTAGCACTAACATGTGAAATCCTAACTGTAAAAAGGCTAAAACAGATTACATTTATTCAAAAAATATTTTTTTTCGAGAATACGCAGGAGAGCTGTGTATCTTTGTATTAAGAAGGTAAAGAACGAAAGAACGTTCGGTTACAACGCGGGCCTGCCGGGCGCACGCACACGGATGAATCAGACTAAGAAAATTCTCTCTTAGAACACACTACCACCAACCAGAAACAAGCCTGAAGAAAAAATGGCTAGCTAGATTACAGGCCTGTAGCCGGCCACCCAAGGAGAGCCAAATACTTGGCGCCTGCACTGCACCACAGTTGTGCTTGCTGCTGAATAACCATGGCTATCTGTCAATACTGTCTTGGCTGCTCCCTGCTGAAGACTCTTGAATTGCGCTCCTTCCATACAATCCAGGAGATTAACATAAAGGCCGAGTCTAGTCCTCTCTTCTTCATTGGGTCCATGCCGTCTCTCAGCTGCATCCACCAATCAACAATATCTGAATGCCAAGGTGGGAGCTGTCTCTGAAAATTCAGAGAAGAGGTGACTGCTTGCCAAACTTGCCGGGTGAAGTGGCATTGGGTGAAGATGTGCAGTGATGTTTCTGAATGCAGATGACACAATGCACATGTATCTTGGTCCTGAAGTCCTCGACGGCATCTCCTTTCCGCAGTCCAGAAGCCATCTTTGATGGCCAACCACATGAAGAACTTGATCTTCAGTGGCGCCCATGCTTACCAAATAAGCATGTGGACCGGCTGTGCCACGCCAAGTCTATGGCGACGGTGAACGGGAGCTACCCGGGGCCGACCATCTACGCGCGCGAAGGGGACCGCGTCGTCGTGGCCGTCACCAACCGCGTCGCGCGCAACGTGACGATCCACTGGCACGGCCTGAAGCAGCGCCGGAACGGGTGGGCGGACGGGCCGGCGTACGTGACGCAGTGCCCCATCCAGCCCGGCGGCACCTACGCCTACGACTTCAACGTCACGGGCCAGCGCGGGACGCTGTGGTGGCACGCGCACATCGCCTGGCTCCGCGCCACCGTCCACGGCGCCATCGTCGTCCTCCCCGCCCGCGGCGTGCCCTACCCGTTCCCAAAGCCCGACGCCGAGGTCGAGATCATCCTGGGTGCGTGATGAGCAGATCGATCGATTCAGATCACCGACTGGTCATTACGTTCTCTAATGCTCGTATAACTGATCGGTATGGCAGGCGAGTGGTGGCACGCCGACGTGGAGGCCGTGGAGAAGCAGGGGCGCGCGCTGGGCATGGCGCCCAACACCTCCGACGCGCACACCATCAACGGCAAGCCCGGCCCGCTCTTCCCGTGCTCCGAGAAACGTGCGTGCGTGTGATAGTTTATGATGATCTGTCTGGGTTCTTGGTACTTTTGCACTTTTAGTTAATGATTATTCAAGGCAAAGGTATTGGTGTCACTAACCGTGTCCGTACGTAGTACGTACACGTGCTTCAGATACGTACGCGCTGCAGGTGCAGTGGGGGAAGACGTACCTCCTCCGGATCATCAATGCCGCGGTGAACGACGAGCTCTTCTTCTCGATCGCCGGCCACACCATGACTGTGGTGGAGATCGACGCGACCTACACAAAGCCGCTCTCGGCGTCCGCCATCCAGCTCTCCCCGGGGCAGACCACCAACGTGCTCGTCCGGGCGGACCAGAGGCCCGGCCGCTACTTCATGGCCGCCAAGCCATTCAACGACGCGGCCGTCCCCGCGGACAACAAGACGGCCACTGCCATCCTCGGTACGCCGGCGTCCCCGCCTCCGTGCTCCCGGCGCCGCCGCGGCTGATGCCCGAAACCAACGGCACGGGCTTCGTGGCCGCGTTCCACGACAGGCTCCGGAGCCTGAACTCGGCGCGGTACCCCGCCGCCTTGCCGCTTGCCGTGGACCGGCGCCTGTTGTACGCCATCGGGCTGAACATCGACCCGTGCGCGTCGTGCCCGAAGGGTTCCCGCCTCGCGGCGTCGCTGAACAACATCACGTTCGTGATGCCCCGGGTGGCGCTGCTGCAGGCGCACTACAGGGGCCTGAAGGGCGTCTTCGCCGCCGACTTCCCCGACCGCCCGCCGGCGCGGTTCAACTACACGGGCGCGCCGCTCACGGCGGGGCTCGGCACGTCGCTGGGCACGAGGCTGAGCAGGGTCGCGTACAATGCCTCCGTCGAGCTGGTGCTGCAGGACACCAACCTGCTGTCCGTGGAGACGCACCCGTTCCACCTCCACGGCTACAACTTCTTCGTCGTCGGCAGGGGCGTCGGCAACTTCGACCCGACCAAGGACCCCGCCAAGTACAACCTCGTCGACCCGCCGGAGAGGAACACCGTCGGCGTGCCCGCCGGTGAGTGGACGGCGATCCGGTTCAGGGCGGACAACCCAGGGGTCTGGTTCTTGCACTGCCATCTGGAGGTGCACACGAGCTGGGGCCTGAAGATGGCCTTCCTGGTGGAGGACGGCGACGGCCCCGATGAGTCGGTTTTGCCGCCACCCAAGGATTTGCCCGAGTGCTGAAGCGGTGACCCGCACAATTCCCTGAAAGTTGCAAGCAAGCGCCATGCAATTTATTTCGTCCCTGCAAGTTGTAACGAACTCCTCTGCAAGAAGTTTGCAGTGGATATGTGTACGTAGTACAGGCGTAAAGCCATACGAATTGAGAGCTCAGCACATTCTCCTCAGCTCTCTCTTGTTCTAGCATTGCCATCTTAAGATGGCTTGATTTCATAGCATTCTGAAAAAAGCAACAGCAAAACTATGTTAGAGCGCATATTTCAAGAAGCACTTGGCCAAACCTTCGGCACTGCGATCCCAAATCAAAGTATGTAAGATGCCATGCCATGAAGATCATAACAGCAGTCTCGTCAAAAAAGGATTGTAACAAAAGCAGCCAACATAATTACACACAATTTATAAAGAAAAAAGGTGGCTAAATGTTCATTAACAAAAGATGAGAAGAATGCAGGCAAGAAATCACACACCATCTGCTTCTCTTGTTCATTGCTCCTTCTGTCACAATTACTTCTTGCAGCAAGATCATCAGGATGTTTGGTTCTCACATCAAGTTTTTCAACTTGGAGTCCAGTTCCGAACGCAGCTTTTGGTTCTTATCAATGATAGCCTGTGAACGTCTGCGAGCTTGCTGCTGCTCCTCACTAAAAAGTTGAAAAGTTGGCGTATGTTGAGGACAGCAATGCATGTATCTGATAATTAGACCATAATGTAGATTGAAGCAAAAGACTGGAACATACATTTTTCGTGTGACAGGATAAGCTTTTCCTTTTCCTCCACCATCTTGTCAAGTGACGTAATTATTCCATTGTATTCACATTCAAGCTCATTTAAATGCCTATCCTTTACCTCAACTTGGCTAGCTAAATCAGCCACAAGTTTACCTGTTTTCCTTACTCCTTCATTCTCAATATCATTGATGGTTTTCAAGTTACCCTTTTTTCTCAAGTGGCCCCCAGTTGGTCCCTGATAGAAGTATCTTCATCCATTGCGACCCATCCCAACAGCCCTGAATACCCATTCTCTTTTTTCTTCCAGTCCCTTTTACCATGGCCTTCTGTCATGAAGTAACTTTCAAAGGCACGTGCATTTCCAAATCCACTCCAGTCATTTCCAAATTCAATAATCGCAGTACCTGTATGACCTCTAGAATTCCATAAAGCAGTGACCTTTAGCGGGCAAAAGCGTGATAGTTGCTCCTTCAACCGATTTGCACTTGCTCCAACCTGACGGCCATCTTCCCATTTGGTAGGCACGTTAACTAGAACACCCATCCATGGCCTGACATATTGCTTACCTCTGTTCTCAGCAAGTATTGGCTTCAAGGCTACATGCTAGGACTGCGGCTCAGATGATTTACCAAGGCTACTCTTCAAATGCTCGACGAGGGCACTGTGGGTTGCCTTCTCCTCAAATTTGGTTGAAGCACCTTCTATGATCAAGGCGTGCCGAAGCAAGCCATCTATTTTGCAATAAACCTTTTTCTCAGTGCAACAGAATGGGCACTTGTATCTCTCACCATTCTTAACTTTAATTCTCCTGAGATCAGACCTGCATAAATTTTGGCTTTCCAATCATCAAACTCAGAACCTTCGCCTAAGTTGTGACCCATTCTGACCTACACATGGCAGTAAGGTTAGATAAGAGTAAGGACTTTATGCGCCTATTTGAGTTTGTACACTTAAATAAAAGTTCTTGAAAAGACCATAAATGTAGAACACATTCACATTTCCAAAAAAACAGCAGAGATACAAGCATATATTCTGTCAGTTGTGATCCAGACATAGCCAAAATTTTGATAAGGTGAATGAACAGGGGTGGAGACAGGATTTCCAACGAGGATCCACCAATGATATAAGGTGACAACTGACAACTATATATATGACATGATACACACACATATACAAACTTGAATAGAGCATAGATAATAAGCAAATCAACACGAGTTGCACCACACAATTGTCTACTAATTAGCTCCAATGCAGAACAAAATAAGGTAGCATATATTATATACATGTGATATGTTTGCAGCACAAGAGAATTGCATCTCTATTAACTTGAATTCACCGATACGAGGACCACCTAGATCATAAGCTTTGATTACGTCAAAAGAACTAATCATTATTGACATAAACAACCTGCTTATACCAACTATCAAGGGTCCTTAACCTTTTCATCTTGGCCAAACAATCAGCTAAAGCACAAAGAGTGAATAAGGCATACTACAATTGTAGAACCAAGAAAAAAGTAAAGGGATCAGCCGATCAAGGGATTATGTTGTTCAATCTAATCACAAAATAAAAACAATTATTTAATTTAATTAAGCCCTACTGCCCTAGATCCCCCCATCCGATCAATCTAATCACCAAGTTGCAAGCTTGCCATTGGAGAGGAGTTTACCTGTTGCCTTGGTGCAGGTTGCAGCAGCAGCAGCGGACGGCACCTGGCTTGGGAGGACGGCGCCGGCGCACCGCGTTTCGGCAAGCGGAGGGCCGGAAGCAGAGACGCCGGGCAGGGCACAGAAGCACGATGGACTCACAGGTCACGGCGTCACGCACGCGGAAGGCGGGACGGCGCCGGCGGGAGTCGAATTGGTGTTCGTACTCATGCGTCTGGAACCGGCGGTACCGCGGGCGAGGAGGAAGGAAGCGGCTGTGATGGGAGGACGAGTGATGCAATTGCTGCGGTTGGGGAGGAACGCGCCGCCCCACTCGCCGGCGTCGAGGCCGTGAACGAGGAGTAAATACAGCCTCGGAAGTTCAACAGTCTCACCCTCGCTGCCGGGGAGAGAGAGAGACTCTGTCTTCGTGTCAGCTCGGTCGTAACTATCTTCATGTGATTGGCAGCTTGGTTTTCATTGCGAGAGAGTCGTAACTCATGGTACGATGAATGATACGCTCGGCATCCACCAGACATAATACCAGAGACAAAAGACTGACTTCTTCGCAATCTTCACAATCACAGGTTTTTGCTGAGAAATGAATTACCATATTTAGAGTTCTATAGAACAAAAATCAAACTCAACCTCCCTCCCTGATCTCATTTGCAAGATCCTTCGCTTCCTTGAGCAACAGTACACTATTTCACTGGGGGAATTCAGGTGTATCTTTTTTCTCATTACTTCGTTTTGAATTAGTTACTCACATCGAAATACAACTTCGTCTTCAGGAGTATCTATATTATGTGTACAATCCCCTATGATTTGCGGAGACCAGCGCTGTTTTTTCAGACTATTTGTTCATAAGTGCATGGAGAGTGCGAATAGAGAGCCGAGCACCAAGGCCAAAGTTAAATACTACTATATGTTGCTGTTGTATTTGTGGATTTTCATACTTAACTCCTTTTGAAAACCACTTCATCAACCCTTTACATTGATTCAAATGCATCGAAAGATTGAAACTTGCAAAATGTTGTCCTTGCGAAGTTGAGAGCACACCTAGAGCAAAAAATATATAAGATATGTCCGAAAGAGCCTGGATCAATCAACTAACAATGCAATGCAGAACGTAGAAAGGCAAAAGGCCAGTAGTCAATACACCACTGCCCAAGCATGCTTTATTACTACATGCCACGGCGTACCGATAAATAATCCCTCTACCTCCAGTACAAAGAGAGCATCCTAGTTATTACTACTCGGACATAGTTCAACAGAATTACTACACAGGCGAAATAAGAGCGTTCAGGTTCACTAACTCTGATGCTGATACTGCAATGAGTATCAACTTATGTTCTACTAGGAATAGGTAAACAGTCGTGGTTCCACACACCTCATCATGCCCTATTGCAGGTATCACATCATGCCCTATTGCAGGCATCAACTGGGATCGCGATGAAGTAGCATGGTGTTCAGATCAGATGGAAGCCAAACAATGCTACATGGCAGCGGAAGATTGACCTCAGCGCTGCTTCCTCCTATTTGTTCGCCACTGTTTCAGGACGAACTGGACAGCTTCCTTCAGGGTCACTTTTCGATCTTCTTTAAAGTTCCACAGTTCCCCCACGGAATAACTACCCTTAGACTTGTACTCATTAATTTCACAGAGTGCCTTTGTCACCAATGTGTAGATTTCTTCCCCATGTTCTTCTCTGAGTCCTCGAAGCTTTGCATCATCCTCAATTATTTCCTACAGCACGGCATGCACCACTTTATGTCAAATAAGGTATACCTTAGGTAAAACTTGCAAAACGAAGTCATCCATAAAATTAAAAAAAAATTGGAAAATGACCAAGGATACATGGTTCACTATATTAAATAGGGAAATGAATGACAGAAACACTATACTCCTAATGAGCTTACAGGACAACATTCATATCATTGCCTGGACATTTCTATAATTAAAAGAGGGTGTAACATAAGGTAGCTTTTTTTGAGTGAGCGAGAGGAGAGAACAGGAGGTAAAAAAACATTCATGCAAGTTACAGGATATAACCATGCAAGAAAGCTTTACTGGACAGGATAGGATTATCAGTAACTAAAAAATTATAGGCTCTAAAGCTAGGAATGTGTATGGAAGTAGCAGCAAATGAATATTCATACCATCTCCTTTCCATCAGCCATGACAATCCTGAAAGGGTGCCAATCAGGGTTTTTAATTTCGGCTTCCCACTTTGAACAAAGGAAGGCAGCAGTAACTTCCGCGTCTTCTTCTGAGCACTTCTTTCTGCATGCCTTTGAAAATGCTTTCAGATCAAGCTCCCCCATTCTCTTGATTCCTATATGTGCCCGCCCACCTGAAATATCAAGCAAGCCCTGCGTAGCATGTCGCAGAACAAAAGATGAATAAAAGGAAATCTCATCACCAACATAAGTCACATAGATCTCATCAGTGAACTGTGAACAAGACCAGTTAATTGATGTAAGGTAACATACATTTTCTAGCTCATTCCGAGCTTCTTGCAGTTCAATATTGCTTTTGCTTTCTTTAATAACCAGAGTTTGGTTAAGTGACTCCATTCCATCTAGCTCATCTATCTTTTCTTGCAATGCCTCGCTTAGCTCATTAATTTTATTCTTTGACGCCGAATCTTCATCACCAGGCATATGCTCCATCACTTTCAGTTTGCCCTTCAGCTGCTGTATTTCTAATTCAAGCTTTTGTTTTGCATCCAATTGCTGCTCTAACAACAGAATCTTCTTTAAAGCAGCATGTTTCTCTCTCTGCAGTTTCCATACAGTAAGACTACCATAGGACACATTCTTAAAAAAATTAAAGCATCATATCACAAAAAGGGGGATCAAGTACATACTTTTTGTTCTTCCACAAGCTTCAGCACATTCTCATCAGCTTTCTGCTGTTCCAATGTTGCCAGTTTAAGATGGCTGGATCTGATGGCATTCTGAGTTCAAGCAACAACAAAGCACATAAGTTGAGTATTTCTAACTCATAGCGCCTAATCATCTGCACTATAGTACCCTAGTGCTGTAGTGCAAACTAATATGAAGATGATTAGTGTTATTTTACTGAAAAAAGAGGACACATGTAGACGACTAATATGGAGTTGCTAGCAGAAAATAAATATTATCTACAAGACACTCAGGAAATCAACTATTTCCATTCTTTTAAAGAGGGGGAAAGAAGAAAAGGTGGACAAATGACACACCTTCTGCTTCTCCTGCTCAAGGTTCCTTCTGTCATAACCACTTTTTGCTGCAAGCTCATCAAGCTGCTTGGATCTCACATCAAGTTCATTCATTTTGGTCTCAAGTTCAGAGCGCAGCTTTTGATTCTCATCAATGATCTTCTGAGAATGCTGACGAGCTAGTTGCTGCATCTTGCGAATTTCTGGTAATGGCTATGCTTATTAAGTGATCATTAAGTAAATGAAACTTTGCAGCTACTGAACGTAGAAACTGGATATACAACTAGATATCTATGTGTGTGTGGGGGGGGGGGGGTGTAGGAAAACAGATAAACCTTCATTGTATGACTGGAGAAGTTGTTCCCTTTGCCCCATCATCTTCTCAAGAGATGAAGTTGTCTCACTGTATTTGCACTCAAGCTCCTGTAAGTACCTATTCTTTACCTCAATTTGGTTAGCTAAATTAGCCACAAGTTTGTCAGTTTTACGTGCTCCCTCCTTTGCAAGATCATTGACAGATTTTAAGTCACCATTTTTTCTCAAGTGGTCCCCTATCAGCCCTGGAGAATTGTAATCTTCAGCCCGGGCAAACCATCCATAAAGCTCTGATCCTTGATTCTTTTTTCCTATCCAGTCCTTTTTACCATATCCTCCTGCTGCGAAGTGACTTTCGAATGTCCGTGCATTTCTGAAACCATTCCAGTCCTTTCCAAACTCAACAATAGCATTTCCTGAATGACCTCTAAAGGTCCATAAAGGGATGACCTTCAGTGGGCAAAAGTGTGATAGTTGCCCCTTCAAACGATTTCCACTTTCTCCAACTTGGCGCCCATCCTTCCATTCAGTAGGCACATTAACTAGGATGCCCATCCAGGGCCACACAAACTTCTCATCTCTGTTCTGAAGAGGTTCTGGCTCCACAGGAATCACCTTTGGTCGTGGCTCAGATGATTTAGCAAGGTCATTCTTCAAATGTTTGACAAGGGCACGGTGGGTTGCCTTTTCTTTTGCCTGCCGATTAGGTGCTGCACTTACTCCTGAAGCATGCTGAACCAGACTACTTATACTGTAATTATTCTTCTTCTTGCTGCTACAGAAGGGACAGCTGTAACTCTCTCCATTCTTCTTAACCTTTAAATCTCCGGACATCAGTCTTGCATATATTTTGCCTTCATAATCATCAATCTCAGTATCACTGATTTCTGTATCTTCATCAGAACTATGATCCATTTTCAAAGGGAAAAGGAAATATTGATAGCCTAACCAGGAAAAAGAAAGAAGATTAAGAAAATAATATCCAGTCTATTTTTTTAACTCAGTTTACATTTTGAAATACCAATAAGCAGAACTCGCAATACTAGAAAATATATTAAAAAACACAGTAAGCATGGAATACGGACATATACCACCCTAGCATATGGGTGACACCAACTATGACCCTACACATGCCATAGGAATTCACTTGGGCTTTCATCCTCATTTTAACCAAAAGGGTTAACCCAGCAGCCAGTGCTGCACTGCTACTACATTTGGAACCAAAGCATTACATGGCATTCGTAAGCCACAATGCCAGATAGTATGTTGATTTGGTTCTAGATGCCATACACTAGATTTGAGTAATTGTACAACTTTGGTAATACACACTAGGCTGGGTGTGCTTAGTGCATCTGCGTTCTTCATATTGTATTGTATCAGGTGCATTGTAAAATCAGCACAGTTTAACAGAGATAAGTAGGCACATTGCAATTTCTCATGTTAAAAATTTCAAACCATTTGTCCTTAATTGTACAAAGAGTAGAAGTAGAATGCTATATCATTTAACCTTTTCCACCTTGCAAAACCATATAGGTGACATAAATTATTCAGAAAGTTCAGTTAGATTAATCCATAAAGGAGAGAAACATGCCAAAATCATCACCTCCAATGCAAAGCAATAAAGTAGGAAAATAAAAGGTCAAGAACAAGCAATTCTATTTTGAAAAAGAGAAAGTATAGGATGTGAAACATGTTGGCATAGAGCTACAAACAACATAGAGCATATAGGCAGGCCATAGAAATAGCATCCTAATCGCTGGAGGGTTATGGCGACCAGACTCCCCACCTATGCAGCACGGATACGGATACGCGTATCGGTATCGGAAGGATACGGATACGCGGATACGGCAATTTCTTAAACAACCCGATACGCGGATACGTTTTAACTATTTTTTTAATAAATAAATAACAATGCATATTAAATTGCAAAATAGATGTTCAAATTCAACATAGAGACATTTAAGGTCTATTACACTGAGAATAACATGATAGCAGGTTCTAATTTAGGAGAGGATGGGAGCCTGGGACTGCAATCAATCAATATAAACTCATATCCAGATTCTGGAGATTGGCCAATTATCATCACGTTACCTCCTACTTGCAATCTATATGGTACTATTCTCCAAGCAATTGTATTTGAACCAGTTAAGTATTGAAAAGAAAGGATAATCAACAACTGTGCAATAGCCAACATTATAAAGATCACACTGCCCCTGAACTTAATCCACCATCCATGCTTGCATGGGCCCTTATTCTGTAGACTATGGATTATACTTCCAAATTGCCTGGATACACTACACAGAAAATGTAAATCTCTATGCACTTTACGGATGCTATGCTACCATTACTGGGAGGAACTCACGGTTCACGGGAGGCCTGCACTACCACTATCAGAGGAAGTCACGCACCTGAACAGGGGCTGGGGCTCCTTACGCCGGAGGCCGACGGGAGTAATCACGGGCGAACGGAGGCCGACGGGAGGCAGCCTGCGGCCGGCGGGAGGCGGCCTCGCGGCCCGTGGCCGCGGGAGGCGGACGGCGGCTGGCAGGAGGCGGCCTCACGGACGGCGGCCAGCGGACGGCGGCCGACGAGAGGCGGAGGCGCTGCGTCAGCCGTCAGGTCGAGCGGTAGAATGCGGCGATGCGCTGCGTGAGGCGGCTGCGCGTGGGAGAGCCGACGCCCGACGGGTCACGGGAGTAGGGCAGGAGGTGGGATGTGCTGTGATGTTGGGCCGGCTGGGCCGAATCAGCCGCGGAAACGTTTCCGATCCGAAGTTTTCGGCCCATTTAATCGGGGATACGTGGATACGCCACGGATATGTATCCAGGGCGTATCCGTATCGGATACGTATCCGATACGGGATACGGTCCCCAGGTGGAGTATCCTTGTTTCGTAGCTCCCCACCCCACCCCAAGACACACAAAAAAAACACTCCCTTGTCATTGTCTACTCGATCAGTGGACAGATAGGAGAAAACGGATGTAATTATTCGGTGCGAAGAAAGGAAGGATAACCAATAATTAAGGAGAAGGAATGGAAAGATCATAAAAGGCTAAATCTGGGGTGTTGATTATTGCTTGTTCAGCCCAAGCCCATTGGCTAGCCTTTTCTGTTCCAACTGTCTCTTCCAAAACATATGCATATAGTTGGTGCATATGATGGTGGTTTTACCTTACGATATTATATGGAGGGATATGGATGGTAAGACCAGCTACTACATGCACCCATGAGGATCGAATTACAAATTCACAAGGTTTGACAGCAAAGCCCAAACTTTGGACACAATTTCCGGATCACATTATTTTGGCTTCTAAGTTTACATCAATTGGTACTACAATTCGAGCCCTGTCAGAATGGGTGCAAAGCACTTGGTAGTGTGGAACAACTCAAAATCAGTAGCACATAAGTACAGAGGCCATTACAAGGTGTGGACGAGGGCACAGTTAAACATGGAGGTACAAGGATCTCGGATCCTCCCGGAAATGAACTGATATTGACAGTGTCGATTTGATTTAGTAGAAACCCAAGCACCAGCACATAACATGGGTGGATCTATCCGCACCTTCTTCAGCACATAGCATGGGTGGATCTATCCGCACCTTCTTCGATAGGCCTACGGGGTTAATTGGCGGGGAGTATAACAATATGGCAAGCTGAGGAAGAGCCTAATCGAACCATGTCCTCCGTAAGACCAACAAATACGGAGAGGAGCAGATATTTGGGTCCGATTGACTCCCGGGAGAGAATATGGGGCGCTAGATCAAAACTCGCTGTAAGAACAATCAATCCAATCATCCAAATGCCATGAGCTAGGGTCCCTTACCAAGAAGAGAGAGTCAGTCCAGGTGCCTGCGGGTCGCTGCCGCAAGCCAATCCAGCGGAGAGACCGAGGAAGAGGAGGGGGAGCGTCAAGCCGCCGGCGCTGGAGAGCGAGCGAGGCGGAGGACGACGCCGATCCAAATCCAACGCTGGGAAGGTTGGCAGTGCCAGTGCACAGGACGACAGGCAGGAACAACCCCTAAGGTTTGGGATGGGACTCGTGACTCAGGAGGAGGAGCAAATTATTTGCCACTGACTAGTATGTCTGGTGACTGTCAGAGTGAGACTGTGTACCTTGGACATCCCGCCTTGGGCCGCTTTCCTCTTTCCCTACCCTGACCCCACCCACACGGCTACACCACAGCCTCGCGGTCTGCCCAGCAGGAGCAGGATATCGACGACGAGAATCGAAACCAGTAGAGACTAGAGAGATGAGATCGAGGGCCGGGTAAACTGGATGAGACCCTTTCGAAAGTGGCGCTCTGCCTGCGACCTCTGTGGCTCCGTCCATCCAGGAAGAAGAGGAAGACTCGATGGAAAAAGAACCCGTTCAGGGTCAGCCTCTATCGATGAACGTTTTGTACCCATTCAGCTTGGAATTTGAACGCAGTCTGACCCTGACGGTGGCCGGTCGGAGGAGTCGTCGTCTTCTCTCGGTGGGATCCGGCGGCGGTCGGTCGGAGGCGTCGTCATCCCTTGAGGTGGGTTCGCGGTTGGGAGGTTCTGGGTCAATTGAGAAACAGGGAGAAAGGGAAGAAGGAAGAAGGATTCATCGGCAATCCATGGTGCATCCTGTTATTCCTGTATCCATCTACGAGGACGACGCGACTCGCGAGCGACGAAATGATGGGGGATGGCCACCGCCGGCCGCCCGCCGGGCCGGGAGAAGATCAGAAGATGAGGGGAGGGAGTCTAGGGCGCTAGGCGGTGTGACTGTGCGGGGGGGGGGGGGGGCGAAGAAGATGAGGGAGGGCCGAGAGGAAGCGGAAGCGGAAGCGGCAAGCAGCGGCCGGGAGAAGGAAAGTCGCGACGATTCGGAAGTCGGGACTCAGGAGAAGAAGCGGTGGCGGAGGGCGGACCACAGACTGGGACTCGCGCTCGTGACGCTAGGGTTTGATGGCCGTTTTGGGGCCGGCCGACTATTAATGTTTTGGTGGGCTTGGGCCGGCCGAGTTACTCGGGTCCCCGGATGGAAATTTGCCTATTAAACTCCCCATGGGGATTAAAAGATTTTCCAATTTGGAAAATCACATATTCGTTTCCTTCGTATGAACAGAAAAATACATCTCATTTGCATTCCGTAAGGGTTTCTTTGGGAACACAAATTCCCTCCGGATCCCAGCATTTTTCCTGGACCAAAAAGTCTCGTGAAGAATCAGCCACGGGCCAAATTGATTCGGTCTTTGGAAACCCTCCCGAACGGGCTCCCCCACCCGACCCACCCGTTTTCCACGAGGTGGAGCTCTCCTACCAGCGGACGTCGAGCGCGTCCTCCCCATCCTCCCTCTCGCGACGTGCCACCTCTGCCTCCCTGCGCACCGCTTCTCCTCCCTGCGCGTCGTTCCGTCTCCCTGCGGCTCACCGCCGCCGCCTCTCCATCCCCAGCCGGATCGATCTCCAAGATCGGGTGACTTCCCCGCCACCTCTCCATCCACTGCTTCGTGACTTCCCCGCCTTGCCTCGTCCCAATGGTGAGCCCTTCCTTTCTCCTCCTTTTCCTCCCCTTGGTCCAGCTGCGGTTCCAGGCATAGATTGCTTTGCCTATATGTTGCTGGTTGCCTACCTTGTTGTGGTGCTATGTAAGCAATCTTTACTTGTGGATCGACCAATAAAGCCATGGCTTGCTATGATTGCCTGCTTGGAATTTATTGCCTACTAAGCTTCTGCCTACACTCCTGTTGCAATCAAAGATTTGACAGTTTTCACATTGGTCACTTCGAAAGGAGTCATGATGTAGAAGTCATGCAATTAGGAACCACCATGCATCTATGAACAAGTCTCTCTTTTTTTTCTGTTTATCCTTGCATCATGAGTTATAACACCTTTATCTATGACGACTTCATGTCCTCTTTTCCCTCTGAAATTGAGTACTTTGAGTTGTCTCGATGCTACATTTGTTTACAGCTTCATGGTTTGTTGTTTGTCTGTAGGTTAGTTTTGTAACAATTGGTATTGTAGGAAAATTGTTGCTAAACCTCCTTTTCTGTTTCCTTTTCAGTTGCATAATTTCCTATCTGCATTCAATGTTATCTTGCATTGACTTGTGGAGAAAATCCTATCTGCCAGACAGTATTATACTATGCATGCATGCATAATAGAAACCGTCATTATATTTACGCCGAATGTTTTTTTTCCATATTTCCTTGAAGGCGGTGAAGAGTTCTAAAAATGAAGAAAATGCAAAGTTCAATGAGAACCACCAGTTTGAAATCATTTTAGCTCCCAAAATACTAAAATTAATGGCTTGAGTTATGTGCCTCGATATGGATAGTAAATATAGGCAGAGTATAGCTGGTGATATTGTGTTAGGCGAGGAAGCATGTTAGCCTGTTGGTTGGTTGGCCACATGCAAAGGTGTTTGGCGAATAAATCTTTTGAAAAATTGGTGACATATCTTAATAGTTAATGCAATTAGGAAGTCACGCAATTAGGTTCCAATTTTCTAAAAGACTGCTAGTATGACTAAGATAGCTGTAATCTGAAGCTCTTCTTGTCCTAGTTTTCATCTGCAGTACGTCTTTTTCATAACCTGTGAGCTTTTGAATTACTTGATGGGGGACCTGGCATTGAATAACATGGTTTGCAAGAGATAAATTTAAGAATTGAACAGTTTTCAGATGATATGTTGGTCCTGACCATTTAGGGGAAGTGCTACTGCATACTTCTGTTTGTTTGGCTTCCATTTGGACCATTAGCATTTGTGCATGCTCTCTTTAAATGCCTTAGCTAGCAACATCTAATCTGCTCAGGTGTCTTAGAACTCTGATTTGTGTATGATGGTGTCCTGGGTTGGGCTTGGGCCTTTTTGCTGATTCTGTTAGGTGAAGGGCTGAGCTGTTGCTTTATTTAATTATCTTGGCATGATGAGCTGAATTGTCTTGTGCTATATTCTGAACTAAATTCATACACCAGAGTACTCGGAGCCATGAATTTGCAGTTAAATTGCTCGAAAACCTCAATCTTAGATCTGTTGTTAATCACCATCATAAACATACTAATTGTTTTCTCTGTTAACTGATGTAGCTTACCTGTTGCTTCTGTTGTGTTTGATAGCATCCTGGTGACAGCATTTGTTGGGACTGCCATTGCCTTCGCATGCTTCTCTTGCGCTGCCATCGTGGTCAAGCGCAGGGAGTACCTCTACCTTGGTGGGCTGCTCTCTTCTTGCCTCTCCATCCTGCTCTGGCTGCAATTCGCCGCCTCCATCTTTGGCCACTCCACTAGCAGCTTCATGTTTGAGGTCAATGAGATTGTATATGAGTGCAGCGTGTTTGTGCTGTACTGCTGTTCGAGTGGTATATTCCTTGGCTTCGTTTACTAAAAAAACTTGTATGCATCAACGGTGAAGTTAAAAAACTTGTGGGGCGCGTTTCTGGTGTTCTATCTATTTGCCGGTTGAAAAACTTGTGAGCCGGTTGATGTTATGTCTATTTGTCAGTTAAAAAACTTGTGAACCGGTTGATGTTCTGTCTATTCGTTTCTGGTGAAGTTAAAAAACTTGTGAACCCGAGTGACTATTATTCAACTTGTATTCATTGTTTCGACGAGTTCTGCATAGTTTCTCTTTTTTTTCTCTGTGTGTAGCTGCGGTGGAAAGCAGCAACAGCAGTAGCAGCAGCCGGCCACAGCATGTAGCAGCAGCAATAGCAACAGCAGCAGCCGGCCACAGCAACAACAGCAGAAGCAGAACAGCAACAGTGACGGGGAAGAGGCGACAGAAAAACCCTCTCCTGAAAGGGATTTGAAAATCAAGAAAAATCTTTATAGGAACATTTTCTCCCTAGGCTAATCAACCCTACGTTTCCAAAGGAGCCCTAATGGTTGCGAATTTCCATGAGCCTCTGCATTCTCCACGTAGCCCAAAGCAAACCACAAATCTTGATGGAAGAATCTGGAGCCCAACCAAGGCTAGAAAACACCGGAGGATAACATCAGCGAAGCGATAAGAAGAGGAAGAAGAGGAAGAAGAGGAAGAACAGAGCCAGCAGCCGAAGCGATCGTCGTAGCTGCGCACAAGGCAAGGCCATCCGCCATAACGCTCTCCCTCTCCACCTCCTTCCTCCCTACCCCCACCGCCGCGAGGACCACCGCCCGCACCCTCCACTCCTCCTAGTACAGATCCTGAATTCCTGATGCGCAGTGGTACTCAAGTTGTTCTCAGCACGAGCCCCAAAAGTCAAGACCACTCGACGAAAGCAGGTGCATCCATCAATCAACCTTCCGGCAACAAAACATTCTAAGGGTGCGTTTGATACTAGAGGCTAAACTTTAGTCCTGTCACATCGGAGGTTCGGATACTAATTAGGAGGACTAAACATGAGCTAATTACAAAACTAATAGCAGAACCCCTAGGCTAAATCGCGAGACGAAACTATTAAACCTAATTAATCCATCATTAACGAATGGTTACTCTAGCATCACATTATAAAATCGTGAACTAATTAGGCTTAATAGATTCATCTCGCGATTTAGCCTAGGGGTTGTGCAATTAGTTTTGTAATTAATCTATGTTTAATACTCCTAATTAGTGTCAAACATCCGATATGTTTAGCCCATATCTCCCGAACACCTTAGACCCTACCTGGAGGCCCCGCATCTGTTTCATAATAGGTTCGACCCCTACCTGGCGCCGGTGTTTTTTTTTCATCTTTTACTCTTTTATAGCTGTTGTTTGCATTTTATCTTTTACTCTTTTAACTACCGCTCTCCTGCTCTCCGTTTACTTTCAGTTTTTATTTTTTAAAAAATCCATATCTCATTTACCTAGGAACACCAAACCTGTTCAGCTCTTTTCCCAAAAGCAGAAAAGGAACATGACCAGAATCGTTTTCATCTCTCCTGCTCTCGGTTACTTCTAGTTTTTTTTTTAAAAAAAGACCGTATCTCATTTACCCTAGGAATACCAAGCCTGTTCACAAAAAACAGCTCTTTTCCAAAAAGCAGAAAAAGAACATGACCAGAAGACGACGACACATATACTGTAGAAGTCGTAGAACTTGACTTCCTTTCCTTACAAGGTTTTGATTGACCTCTTATTATCTTTGTGCATAGAATACACTCTGCCATTATTGAACTACTGTTCATATATATCAATGGACTAAAGCTACGTTTTCATTCTTTTTGGAGCCAAAGGCAGAAAGTACCTTGATGAAAGAATGGCGCTTATGGAAAGGGTACTCACGAGACAATAACTAAGCGCACCATGTTTGTATTTTCGTATGGTTCCGAACTTACGGCTACTTTTAACGCGCGTGATAAGATTTTTTTAAATTTTTATCAGGGGATATTCGTAAATATTTTACTAAGGCCTAAAGTGTTTTTTTTCCTTTCGCTTTCTTTTTGGCAGACGCTACCATCTTTTCCTGACCTTATGTTTAGGGCCAGAATTTTGGTTGGTTTGCTTTGATGTTTTCAAAGATCCTCTGCAAAGCAGGCACACGCCTAACGCACAAGGCAGCGAGAAATTATAGAAGTAATGTTGAATGACGTCGCATCGTCTTATTGTTCATATGATAGCTTAAACTAGGAGAATGTACAGCAATTAGATAGCAACCATACATAAGTTTTTTGCCATGTCACGAACGAAAAGATAGCAATATAGACAACCCATATATAATGATTTATCTATTAAATTATTTCTCAATTAAAACTATATTATCTAATATAAAAATGAGTATATGATTAGAGCGTTGTCTACAAAACATCGTAAGGTCCTTAGGCCTCCTCCAATGGTGCCAACTCAGCTAACTCATGAGCATGCCACATCAGATATTTACCCATGTGGAAGAGAGAGAAAGAAAAGTTATCTCTTGTTCGAGAGATACTCACACGTGCATCTCTAAATCATGGGGATATTTTTTTTTGTCATCCTTACGAATGGCCAGCATTCAAATGCGTGACGCGGAACTAACACATTAATATGTAGGGCATCTGTAAAAGTTGGCATTTAAATGCTGGTCATTCATAAGGATGGTATCATGTGGAACTAGTGCGTGGAGCTATATAGGTATAAGAGATAGTGTTTGACTCTAATTGTTGGAGGATATGTCTCTATCTCTTAAGCGTATGAGTTAGTACTTGACTCTAACCATTGGAGGAGGTCTTATGGCATGCTCGGATGTGTGGCACATTGTTATTTTCATCCTTAACATTTAAACACTTGAACTAGTCAGGCCATACCGCCATAGTAACCATTACTGTTCTTTGGAGAGGAAAGGTCAAGCGGTGTTTCTTCTGCTAGGGAAGAAAAGAATAGTCTGACTGAGAGACTGTCCGGCTTCGATCGTCCTGTCTGTGTTCGCATACAAAAGCGTTTAAAAAATGTCTAACGATGACCACCCGTCTCAATGATATCGGATCATCCTGAAAAGAATCCTGTGATCTCGATCAAAGTTTCCAGACTTGTGCTAATCTGTTTCGAGGAGCGAACAGCGAAGTGACCGCACCACGACAAGGAGCGCCCTGATTTTGTGGCCTCGAGCACCGTCCTTGCCTTGCTCCTGCTCCTAAACATCAGCGCCGAAGCAACGCCCCTCTTGGACCCCGCTGCACGCCTGCAGCTGCGCTGCATCGATCCCGACGCGACCGTACACGCCCATCGCTCGTGCTCGTGCTCGTCCCCGTCAGGGGCGCTGGCTAAAAGCAGCGTGCACTCATGTGCGCCGTGGAGAGCTTCGGGCCCTTGCCGCCGCGCCCCCCGCCGTCTTACGTTGTTGTCACATCACCGGGAGCGCTATCCCTTGCGTTCTTCGTGCGCCGAGGCCGAGCCGCCGCCAGGCCCGGTCGGCACTCGGCACGCAAGAACACGGCTGAGTCTGCGTGTGGCACCGGAGGGCGGAGGCGGACTATTAATGGTTGCACGTGTGCCTGCGCTCATCTATGTCAATGTCGCTTACACAAAACTTATGTCCGTCAGGCTTGAGGAGTGGCGTTTTGAATTTAACGTGAGACGGACCAAATGCCCCCCGTGCAATGCACGCAGTGCGACCAAGATTCACAACGTGCAGGGGGGCCAGGGCACTGCCCTCTGCTCTGCCTGGCTCGCTGACACCGGTCAGGCCGGTGAGCAGAGGCTGAGAGGCCTGGCCAGTCCCTCCATCAGAGGCCAGAGGCCAGAAGCCATGAAGCGGCACCTGAGAATCCGTGCGCCTTGCATAAAACCGTCTCGTCCCCTGCGCTGCGGCCGCGGCCGTGGCCGTGCGACGACGCCTCTCTCCCCTGCCGGCCACGCTGAGAGCGAGCACAGGAGCAGAGTAGTACTAGTAGTTTGCATGCCACGCTCCACGTGATCTTCTGATGAGAGACCGTGACTGTGACCACACCCCCAGCTCCACCAAACCTTGCAAGGGAGGGGGGCCAGGACGCAGCGCGCGCGCCGTGTTCAAGTCTCTCTCTGGACGGGTTCCCGCACGGTACTGCAGGTGCAGGCAGGGGCTGCTCCCTTCTAGTAGCCCTACGGAGGGAGGAAGCGGTCAGTGATGGGGTGGGTGTGGGGTTCAGGAGGTGCTCGTGCGGGTGTATGTGGTGGTGGCCTGGTGGGTGCTCTCTGCTGCTCTGCTTCCGGGTGCCGATGGCTGATGCCCCCAACCCCAAGCAGGTGTGTGCCAGCTTATAACCACCCCAGCAATTAGTCTGGAAAAGATGTCTAGGATTTATTCGGAAACCACTTATAACCACCCCAGAGATATTGTCCTTGGCCCATCACACGAACAGTTGTTTGAGAAATGAGAACATGCACGCTCCCAAGCAATCTCATGGATGGTCTCATAGGATCGGCGCACGATCGAGGTCGTTTTCGGTTGGTCCACCCCGGATCTCCAGAGTAAACATTCTCAAAACTGCATTGTTTTTGGTCTCTGTCAACGGTCCGCCCCCACCGTAAGAATTTTGTACTCGTAACATACCCGCCTCTTGTTAAACTTGTTGCTATCCTTCTACTTTGAATGATTTTTCACCCCAAAGGTTGAAGCACATTGCTAAACTCTACTGGTGGATGAGTTCTCTGTGATAAGTACTAGAGGCTGAAATTCCACCGAAGCATTGCGTAAGATCCTCCTGTCTCTTACCCTCCGCAAAATCCATTTTATTTTGATGCTGCTGCATGACACCGTCTTATGACTTGTGCATTACTAAATTTTGTCCAAAACGTCATAAATTGTCTCTGCTACTCTTCGGTGAGGACAACTAGTAGGAAGGTATCTTTCATTTTGTGACTACTCCATATACGTACATCCTTGCTTTATCTCACTATCATATCGATGTGGCGGTTGTGACGAGGTGGGTTTGACATTCTTTTAGTTGGCATTTAAACATTGTGTGTTTTCTTAGATACGAAAGAGCACAGCACTCAGTACGTCGCGATACCACGCTTAACGCTACCTGATATCCAACGTTAAGGTGCAATAAATATCTTCCTCGATACATCTGTACCGCGCTTAAGGCCACCGTTTTCGTTATCACATCTTCCTTTTCTCTAGCGGGCTAGCTTTCCCAGCACTCTCCGTGGATCGTAGCTCATAACGCGATACGGCACAGCTAAAATTTCGATACGCGACATTGTCCCCTACTACCTTATTACTGCTAATAAATCACATAGGATGTTAGAACTGAAAATAAAAAACTACCCCAAAGTTTTTCTTGAACGTCACCTTGTATGAATCCACACACCCACCGCTGTCCAGACCAACGGTGGAGTGAGCTCCACATAACTCCGTATAAGCGGACCGGCATCGCCCCACCAGCCACCACCTCACTCTCCCCTAAACCCACTGGCTCACGCAGGATAGCCCTGCGGACCTCGATCTCCCTGCGCCGGCGGTGTTCGTGGACAAGAAGGCGGTGCACGTGACGACGGTGCGCGCCCAGGCCCCGCGGCGGAGCAGGTCGGAGAAGACCGCCGCCGGCGGCCCCGCGACATGTCGGAGGCGGGCGGCGGCGCCGGAGCTGCGGCGGGTGGAGTCGGAGAACGGGCGGCAGCGGCAGCGGAAGCGGGCGGAGCCGGAGGTGTCGCCGGTGGAGCCGGGGATTGACGACGAAGAGGCGTTCCGGCATTACATCGACGCGTACATCTCGAAGCAGCAGGCGCGCTTCCAGTGCGAGGAATCCGCCGCCGCAGCAGGGATTGACGACGGTGAAGTGAAACTGCAATAAAAGAGTGCGGTGACTGATGAGTGCGAAAGGATTGAGGGAACAGGGGCCAACACACCCAAAACTAGCGTGTTGTAAAGAAATCGTGCTGGTGCCTTGTTTAGCGAACAAGTTTTGCCTTTTGCCTCTCGTCTCTCGCTCTCCACCGAATCTGAAATAAGGTTTCCCTTCTGTTCTTTACTGTTGGATGTATGCTAGCTCTCAAGTCTGAGATCGGCTGCTTACGAAATTTTTCATCGCCTACTATATACGCATCAATGTACAAGAATCATCTAGGCGATGATTGAACCGTACAGTACACGATCCAGACCGACGCGAAAATCCGTGACACGGCCTAATCGAGAGGCGGCGACGACAAGATTTCGTGTCGTATTAACACTTTTGTGTATAACAGCTATGGCAAGAACAGATTCGTGGTTCGTCTCGTCCCCGGAGACACGACGCGATTAGACGGCTCACATCAAGCGCAGCTACCTTGCACCCGATCGGCAGCGACGATAGCGCAAAGACTCACTAGAGAGAGTGGTGGTAGTGCCGGCCGGTTTGCTCGCGCAGGACGCGCACGCTACCGCTTTGCCCCGGCTCGATGCAACGCCCCGGCCCTCCGGTGCTCGTGCTGTTGCCGTAGCGCGTGCGGTGGAGGCGCGCGAGTGGTCAGAGGCCACAGCAGAGGCGCAGACGGAGAGCAGGATCGTCGCGATTATTGCGAAGAAGAAGCACTGACATGACCATTCTTAAAATTTGTTTCTCTTAGGACTGACAGGACGACATGGCAAAAAAAAATTTGGCCCCGCTCCCGATTCCGGAACGCACGCGTGCGTGTGCAATCACTGAACCACGTACGTTACGCAGCGCGACAACGAAGGTACACAGTGCACGTAGACAAATCCTTTTCACCTCACCGGTGTGTCGTCCGTGCCTTTTCGGTGGTGTTCGTTCATTTCACTGCAAGGAGGGAGAGAGGCTGCTGGTTTTTGAGTTTGAGTTTGACATGGCTGGCTGGCTTTGCGTGGAGTGCGCGCGACGACGAGCCAGCCAGCGTGCGTGCGTGCGTGCCTGACTGCCCGCGTATCGCGTACTACGTGCACATGCATGGCTCGCACTGTTGGTGCTGTTGGCCCGGACCCGGCCGCGGGGCAAGGCCAACGGGTAGCCGAGGCGTTTTATCCTTGGACTTTGGTTGCTAACTACAGCGGGTGTACAAAATCTCCCAATTTCAGTGTTCTTCCCTGTACCACTCCTTTACCTAGGTTATATTGTATACAACTAGCCACTGCAAACATTATTAGTATCAGTTATCCGCTCGTGCTAACACACTTTGGTTATATATATAGATCTATTTCCATTTTTTTTCGATGCAATGATTCCTCCCGTGCGGCAGAAGGAGGCCTGTGGGTTTGATAGTCCTATCTCCTGACCTCAGCGAAAGCACTCCTTGCAGATTTTGGGTGCCGGTGGGAGGAATTTTTTTTAATTTTTAACCCTTTTTTAAAGATATTTGCATTGGGTGACCCTTTAGATCGCGCTGCGGGTCGCGCCACATGCACTGGCGCGGTGAGGCAAGCCACGCCAGCGCGGTGTTGACTGGGCGAGGCGCTGCCGCGCCACATGCACTGGCGCATGGCACAGCAGTGCCAAGTCTTGACAGGCGTGCAGACCCTTCCTCCTCTCTCCCTCCTCTCCCCCCTCCCAAATCCGACGATTTGGGGTAGGAAAAGTGGGGGGGAATCGATCCCCGCGTCGTTGGGAAGGTATCCCTCACTTTTTTCCTCCTTCTACCGTTCCATTTAGTAGATCGGAGGGTGGTTAGGTGAACTAGGTTTAGAATTTCGTTTTGAAATTTTCATGATTTACAAGTTTGTTATGTAGTAATGGATGCTTAGTTCATACGCAGTTGACTCTCTACCGACGAGTTTAACGTGTAGAAGTGGTTGCATGCATTGATTTATATAGTTGTTGATGTTTTGGTGTAGTGTACATGGCATGTGTAGGTTTATTTGTCTGAATGTCTAATTAATGTAGTTTATTGTTGTTGTTCGTAGTAAATGAGCTATATTTTGTATTTTGTAGATGGATCGTTTAGTTCGTATGTTTCATGGTGGGATTGTGAAAGAGAATTGGGAGTTTGAGAATGTGAATGAGGTAGTGGAATTGTTCGATGCTCGTCCAAGTTTTAACGATTTAGTTGACCGTGCAATGAGAAATTATGGATGTGGAGTGGATGAGATGACATTGAGAAACCGTTTTGATTGTGGGAAAGCTAGACCGCATTATGTTCTTATGAACTTAGCATCCGAGCCTAATTAGAAGCAATATAAGGAGGTAGTTGAGCATGCAAATGTTGTATGTTTGGAGGTGGCAGTTGATATTTGTCCTAGGCCTAGCGCAAATGTTGCCTCGAGAGATGAAGTCTGATTAGTGGTTGAGAATGGTACCCAAGAGTCAACAATTTCACAACATGGTTTAGGTGATAGCCAATCTAATTTTGGCTTAGCCATTGCGAATGATGATTTTTCTAATGATACTTTTGAGCGGGAAGAAGCAAACATAGATGATGATAACATATCTCTAGGTTCCGAAGATAATGACTTTCAGAAGGAGGATGGGGTAGAAGATGTTTAGACCAACGCACATGAAGATGTAGTAGTTAGAGATGGGCCTGGATGTGAGGAGGAGGAGTCACAATCTGAGGAGGATGGGTTGCAGGTCAACACTACAACCGTGCATGATGTAGAAGACATTGGTCACGTGAACGAATGTTTTGATTATACCCCTAATGAGTTGCAGTTATTGAAGGAATGTCATGTCGAACTCCCAACCGTTCCCAATGCTAAGGACATAAGCATGGTCCACAAAGCCATATGTGAATCTACTATGGTGAATTCGAAAGGGATACCCTATAGTGAGAATCCAGTGATTAAGAAGGGAATGAAGTTCAACAGTCTTGAGGAGCTCAAGTTTTTCTTGGCTGACTACGTAGTGAGGTTACATAGGCCTTTCAGTGTAGTTCACTCTGAGAAGAACCTAAGGTATGATGTCATGTGCAAGCAAGGATGCATGTGGTATGTATGGTCGCGCCTAATTAGAAGCATGGAACATGGAGGATTTCAAAAGTTGTGCAACCTCATACTTATTGTTCTTCTCAGCCAAAGCGAGTGCACGCCCAATGCACAGCTACACCCTTGGGTGGCGCATCCTAAGCATTATCCGCGTCGGCAGCGAGACATTGGTGCCATCGGTGCTGCAGTCTCGGACCTTTGATTTTTGCCGTCGAACCGTACTGAGTAGTGATGTTGAATGGCGCAACAGTTCATTCTTGACGCGCCAGCCCGCATGGTGCGGCAAGGACGAGCTTGCCGCGCCACCACCTCCAACATCCTAATTTTGCCTACGAATCGAACTGAGTAGTGTAGTTACATGGCGCAATAGTTTATTCTTGACGTGCCAGACAGCTTGGCGCGGCAGGTCTTGTCATGCCAGCTCGCATGGCGCGGCAAGGACGAGTTGACGTGCCATCATTTCCAATATCCTAAATTTGCCTACGAATCGTACTGAGTAGTGTAGTTACATGGCGTGACAGTTCATTCTTGATGCGCCAGCATGCCTAGCACGGCAAAGAGAATGCTCAAATAACACATACGAAAGAGATCTCGTCTTTGCAAAGTTCAATCTCAGAGAAATCTCGCATAAACATGTAAGTTGATTAGACCCGTGCAATCATGGATAAAAAGAAGTATATAAACATAAATATGTTAGGGGTATGGGTTGCCTCATTCGTACACATTAAATGTTACGGCTATGGAGGCTATGGAATCAATGAAACGAGGGGTCACTGAAAAAGTGTAAGGAATCACTGAAATGAGGAAGCTCTGAAAATCCTATGGAGTCATGTTTGCATCCCTGAAATAGCCTTTTCAGTTTGATTCGACTACACCATCAATGTTGTCACGTCCTCATTGTTTATAAACAAGCAACTCACTTGCACCACCAGCACCACTAGCAAAGCCCTCCCTTCTCCTACACTAGAACAAACTATGGCAGCACCGGGGGGAGAGGCCATGGGAAGAAGGACCATGGTGCCACTTCAGCCATTCCTACCATCATTTGGTCAGGTTCATTTGGCCCTACTGAGTATGATGCACCAGTTGATCACTTCCCTCTCGAAGGGAGGAGTTGTTTCGTTCCACTGCAGGTATTGAGGCCATATGATGAGCGGAAGGATGTATGGCCCGTTTGCCTCCATGGGGAGCCTTGTGTCTTGCAGATGTACGATGACTATGGGAATGGTGGTCATCGATTTTTCAGGTGCCCTTATGGATTGGTGAGTACTCATGCCCACTTATCATGCATTAATGTACTTTGGTTATGACTAACAGCATCATCAGAATTATCTTGACGAGGGAAATTGCAGCTACACCAAGTGGGTTGATCCTCCGATCCATGAGCACAAGAAAGAGTACATCGAGTATCTACAGTGCAAGATCTTTGACTTGAAGTAGAGGAACGAGACCCTTGAGGCGTACGCTGAAGCTAATGTATGGGTCATTAGCATCAAGGATGCCCCACAATGCCCAAATCCATGGTGCAAGTGCGGTTACCACATGAAGAACAATATGCCTCCCTCCCCTTCGTCGTCTGGTGATGGTGGCTACTCACAAGGTGGATCGTCCTAATACTCCAAAAGTCAATACTACTAGATGATACATCTATGGTATTGCAACCGGCTATTTTCCTTTACCTAAGGCATGTTAGATTTAGTAAGGCTCAACATGTGGGTTTCAGCATAGTATATGAACAGTTCCAGATCCTATACCAAAGCAAGGTTAGTGCATTTAATTTTCCGCACTGAAAAAGGTGAGCATAAGTTGAAAGGAATACTATGGAACTCTTGTATAAGAGTTCTACCTCTCTTCAATCGGTTGAGATCTTGCCTATCCATCAATCATCAGAAATCTCTACTGGAAGTTGAATTGGGGATGGTGACTGGGGTTACCTGTGGGTGTGGCCTGCGGGCAAGAGGGAGGTACGAGGCGGCTTGCTGACCGGCGGTGGAGGCGGGAGAGGTGGTGGGGAGCGGAGGCAAAGAGGGCTCTGCCGTTGATAGGCTTTGGGGGCGGCGGTGGCCGCCGTTACCGAGTGGAAGGCGGTGGTGGTGTCCGGTGTTGGGCTTCATCACGCCAGGAAGATGGAGCGGGAGGAACGAGAAGAAGAAAGAAAGGGAAGGGAGAGAGAAAAGGTGATCTGGACAGTTGGATGTACATCCAGCGGTTATAAACAGTGATGGATGGAAAAGTAAATTTCAAAGGGTTGTTAAGGAGATAGATCCTATATTTAAGGATTGTGTTCAACTTACTCCGTTTGATTATTTCATAATGTGGTTCATATATGAAATGATCCAAAATAATAGACCTTAATTGGGTGGTGAAGTATACCAACTTATCAATGATGAAACCATCCTACTTAATATATTACTAGCATATATGCTCGTGCATTGCAATAGGGGAAAAATATCCTCACACTCACCATAAGAGCAAACCGTATGGTACAAACAAATTGGTTAAACACGACCAAACACAGAGTCATCCCAATCAGTCGAGATTCCATCGAACGCGTAAAAAGAATGCACCGTATACAACTCTCTCTCACATGCACCGTTGTAGTAATAGAATACTACATCAGTTAAAAATTTTCCTCCTCTCACTCCCATTTACCCCGTTATTAACTCCAACCACATCCACATTGTTTGGATGTTGGATTTTCTTTTTTATCACCGTTTCCTGCGTCTCCCTCTGGCGGATGGCTGCTGCAAGTTGGCCGCTGGCTCGGCCGGTCCGCAAGTCGTCATCTCATCACGACGACGCACCAAACGGGCACCCACGCTGCGTACCGTGCGCTGCCTGGACTTGTCATCCCGCCGATTGCGCACCTCGGGTCTTCGGTCTTTGATGTCGTGTGACCAGCTTGGGCCTCCCCCGCCCCGCATGCTGCTGCTGACTTTGACCGTCACCGAGCGCGCGCGATAGATAGGGGCGCAGTAAAAAAACCACGTTAACGTGCGACTGCTTGCGCAATCGAGCAGCGCTTGACCCTAGTGCGGCTAGATGTCTATACAACGCTCCCGCAACAGCATTGCATGCAGTAGACTGAAGACGTTGCTTTCTAAGTGATATCAGTGTTAACATCGGCAAGGAAAATAGTGGTACTTTCTTTAAATGAGCATTATTCTCTCATCAAGCATTGGTTTTCAAATCCGTTTGCACCGTTGTGTTTTTTGCAACGAGATCTACAAAATAAGATCCATATTCAATATATTTTGAAATCAGTTTGTACTACTAGCATCTTATATTGATGCATAGTCTTAACTTATGTAACAACTGTGCGACAACTTATATTGTATTTGGAGATAAAGGATTCTCTTGTTTGTCTATAGTAGAAAATTATATAGGAACAAGTAGCTACTTGTTTTATACAATGTAATAACTTGTATATCTACTGTACCTTTAAAACTCCAAATAATTTGTATGTATCACTATCAACTTACGTTTATGATAATTTATCAACTTACGTAGAAACAATGCCATAACTTATATCGGGATAATATACCAATTTATGTAGAGCTAATGTAGTAGCTTATTTGGATACTATTTTTCAAATAGGTAACAACATCATGGAAAAATATTTTTGTAACAATTTATATATATAGTTTATTAGTGTGTGGCACATAAGTTGCTACAAACTTAAAACATAAGCATATTCAACATAAGTTACAAGCGTATAACTTTTTTTGAAACATATGCACATGGATATAGTTTTGTAAATCTCATTGTGAAAAACACAGTGCTGCAAACAGAGTTGAAAGTGACAATCTAGAAGAAAGTTATCACATTTTGAAAGAGAAAATAAATAAAGAAGCATGTGGACCACAACTACTCAGTTTCCTCATATATGGAGGCTGTAGCAGGTTGTGCGTGTCCACCTACAACCAGCAACCAACTGGTCCATATAAAATTAAAATGCTTTACGTCAGCCCACCACCTTAGCAGCAGATTGCGGTTAGCCTACCACCTTAGCAGCAGATCGCGGGCTGCAAGCAGTCGCACATTCGCGGTCCAGCGCGACCTGACGCGATTTAGCCTTTTTCCAAACAAAAATGAGCAGATATGTACATTGGCAGTGATTGGAAGTGCTGGCTGCGCAGCCAGCGTTCCGATCACTGTAGCAGCTGCAGCAAGACTGCTTTATTTTCTTTTTAGTTAGAGCAACTCCAATAGAGTTGCTATCTAACTCTCCGAACCAAAATTTGGCAAGTCACTTAAAAAATCATGGTCCAACAGTGTTGCTATCTGGCTCTCCATCCTTTCCAACTTGCCAAACTTGGCAAGCCAATTTACCTTGCCAAAGTGTGGGTTCCACGTGCAGTAATTGCTAGAATGGAGAGTGCAAAATGGAGGGGCTATTGGAGTTGATGGAGAGTGGGTATTTTTAGAGAAGAAACTAGCAGTTGTGATTTGGATAGTGGGAAATGGATAGTCTGTTGGAATGAGCAACTCAATATAGAGAGAAATCTTTTTGCCAACTTGGATAAAGAGTCAAACAGCGAGCCAAAAACGAATAGTTTGTTGGAGATGCTCTTATGTTGCTTGGGCTGCACAGCCGAGCGGCTTGCTTCCTAGTTGCTGTAGCAACAGCTGCAGCTCGCCGGAGCAGCACAGCCGAGCGGCTTGCTTCCTGGTTGCTGTACCTGAAAAAAGGAGTGTTGCGTAACATTATTTGGGTGTATTCAGCCGGGGGGGAGGGCAACAACGTGCATGATGTTACAGAATTACAAAGGTGTGAGGTATTCAGCTGCTGAATTTGATGATTTCTTCACAATTGGATGGTTTTTGCCTGTTTGTTTGAGATTATAATCCACCTGGATTATGGGTCATGAGTATTATGATACAAGATCATTTTAGGACCACTTAAGTAGCTTATTTTAGATTATCTGTGGTTTCGAATTACTACTTTGAACTATAATTTAGTAGTTTACGGTATAATCCACGAGGAAAACAAACGGACCCTCGGACCCGTTTTATCGCGTGGCTTCACAACCTGCATCACATTGTACATGTCACCGTCTCCCTTGCGCTGGGAAGGGATCGGAACTGCAAGTGGTCAGTAGCCAGTATGTGGGAGTCCACCCGCAACCTACCCCCTTGAGATTGAGATGAGACAGCATGCAGTTGGTTTCAACGGCCAACCACAGCCGTGGTCGCGAGACGGAACGCAAGTCAGATCACCTGACCGATCATACCTGTGCGGTGATTATCCGATCCCCCGCATCCTAGCTGCTGCTGCCGCTGACTTTGACCATCTCCGGGCGGGCGCTTTTAACGCGTTTCCGCTGCCAATGCAAAAAATGCGCATGATATTGCTGCTCAGCTCAGGTCAGGTACTCAGCTGCCAAACCAAAAGTCAGAGGAGGCGGCAGCCATGCCGTGCCTGCACGATTCGCTCCGTTTCGACCACGCGCCTCTCTCATCGTCTCATCTTTCCATTCGCGGTGGTTGGGGGAGGGAGGGAGCCTCGCAACGTAACTACAG
The DNA here is from genome assembly GCF_005286985.2 of Setaria viridis. Classification (NCBI taxonomy): domain Eukaryota; kingdom Viridiplantae; phylum Streptophyta; class Magnoliopsida; order Poales; family Poaceae; genus Setaria; species Setaria viridis. The sequence goes on from NC_048267.2 coordinate 45,881,842, forward strand.
GGGCAGTTTACGGTCGCTGCCCTGCCATGTGCTTCATTCCATTCCGACCCTCATGTTTCATAATTTGTTTTGAAACCTGCATCAGCCTAGTAATTTCTTTTATTTGGAGCTAAAAACGGTCAAGCAAGAAGAATATTATGAATGATACTCATTCCAAGTCCCCCTCATCAGCAAAAGATGCACTCCGATGAGACATAGTAGCATAACTGATGACTGAAGAAGACCATGCATATGGCTGCCAAGAAATACAGAGAGGTAGCAGCAGCCAAATAGTAGTAATCCTGTCATCCTGTGCGTGCAAAGTGGACTCCACTTTTGGAGGGAGGATTCCTGAAAGTGAAAGCCAAAGCCGTGTGGCGACAACACAAGAATCCCACCTCAAAGTCTGAAACCCTTTTCGCGACCAACCAATTCCAGTCCGCTACTTTTCAGCGAGCTCAAGTCCAACGCAGGTAGCAACAATGTCATTCTCTTTTCTTCCTTCCCCCCCGCGCGCGCGCTGGACGGAGGTCGCCAGAGACTTGTCACCTCTGACCTCTGCATCGATCTGCTTGCCGTTGGGTTGGATTGTTGCCAACCACTCCCACTGTATTGTAATCGGTAAAGGATTTTGTTCTCACCAACCCTTTTTTCCCAGCCGATGACCAAGACTTTGGAAAAAAGCTTTAGCATTATTGACTGTTTCGCCGCAGCGGTATGGTCTGGTCACATGAGACTCCGATTATTTTTTTCTGGTGCCTCGTGCCTGGTAAAAGCAAGCATCGTCATTTTTTTCTGTGGATGAACACGCATCAGTGGAGTAGGAATGCCTCTAGCCGAAATGTAGTTAGTTAGCAAAACACTGGAATTAGTCAGTCAAGTCTTACAAATAATCATCTCAAGACTCGAGAGAAATGTAGTATAGCTACTGTCATTTTCTTTTTGTTTAAAAATATATAGAAGTGAAACTCATGTTTCATCTAAATTAAGTTTGTCACCAACTCACCATGGAAATCGTAGATAACATACAAGTTGACTTCTAGTTGTTGCTACTCCCTCCACCGGATAAGATAAGACAAGTACATTATATTTCTAGGAAACTTCAGTTTTACATATCTTATCCAACACTAACTAATCCTGAAGATCGAAGCCAAAAGAAAATGCAGCCCATATTGTTGAATGGGCGAGAATAGTATATGCCAAGATGTATAGAGGGGCTTGTTCGCTTCAGCTTATTCAGTCGGCTTATCAGCCATCAAACAGTGTTTTCCTCGCACAACAAATCAGCTGTTTCAGTTTTTTAGCCGTTTTATAAGCTGAAGTGAACATGCCCGAGATTTAAAACCTTGTTTTTGATGCCAATGCTTTGTAGGGATTTGCTTTGGAACTAGGCTGTAGATCTATTCTGGTATAGAATTTCAGTGAGATGGCCATGCAACCAACCACAAATAATAAAGCTTTCTTTCCACGGATTCTCCAATTGTCTCCCCAAATGTTGGGGTTATTTGCTTTTATTAATTATTTAATTCCCAAGAGCAGGAAAGAAAAGTGCGAAGCCGGACCCGCCGACCGTTTCGCTCCCCGGCAGCAGCCACGAAGGCTCCACACGCCACGCCCCTCCCTTCCCAGCACGCGTCAGCCGGAACCAGAAGCCGAGCGTCCCGCACTCCCACTGCAAGCGGGCCCCATCTCTCCGTCCCCACCGGTCAGCGCCCGTCGGCGTCAAACCTGGAGTGATAAATAGCCGCGGCGGGGGGAGGTGGTGCTCCTCATCGGCCTCGGCGTCGTCGCCTCTCACCCACCCACCCGTCCGCCACCCACCTCTTTGCCCCCTCGCCGAATCGGAGACCACGTACACTACCCGCCCGTCCTTCCCCGGGCAAGGCGAAGCCGAGAGCAGAGCAAGCACGGAGGATTTTTCTGCGTCGGCGAGGAAGCGAAGCGGACCGGATCGCGGCGCCATGTCGCTCGACGAGCTCGCCGACAAGGTACGCGCGCGCCCCTGATCTGCCTGCACTAGTTAGGGATGCTCCTTGTGTTTGTTGTTGGCGGCTGGGCGCCCCAATTCTGCCCAATTTGCTTCGAGCTGCGCAGCTAGTTTGAATTTTCGAGCTCGACGAAATGTTTGGTCTAGCTGGTTCTGATGAATGCGTGGCTTCTGTGTGCCAGGAGCAGTCATCGCCCGAGGAAATTCAGCTGGATTCCAAGTTCAGGAGCTTCAACCCAGGGCCGATTCCGATCCCAGCTGCTCCGACCATCAGATCATTGGCCGACTCGGTACGTGCGGACAAGCAGATAGCCAAAATGTGTGACCATTTCGATGCCGTCTCGTAGCTTCGCGTGATTGCATAATATGTGAGGGTAGCTTAGTAACTGACTGGAGTGTCCTTGAGTTTAACGTCTTCTGTTTTTAGGACCCAGTGAACAGTATTGTCGAACAAGTTTTATCAGTAACTGACTTATCGTGCAAGTTCAGAGATTTTCGGTACCGAAAATACCAATGGAGAAGACCTTTCCCCTTTCTGTGGGGAACATTTGATTTTAATGTTTTTAGTATGATTTTTTTTAAAAAAAAGCATTTAGTACAAACATTCGCATAGCATTGAAAACTTGAGATTATGACTTGATTTCAGATTGAAAGTCGCACCGATTAATCTATGAATTGTTAAATAATGCGATCAGCATTTTTATTGGGTTAAAGTTTAATCTGGGGCATCCCTTTAAATAAAACTTGAAGCAAGTGGGGATTAGTTGCGTAGCTCAAAAGTTATGGTGGGTCTAAATCTGAGTTGATATCCTCTCAGGGGTTGATCTGTGAGGCTAAACTAAGCTAAACATGCCATTGCAATCTTACACAAGTCTTGATGCATTTGTTTCTGGAGGCAGTTGATTTATTCATAATGAAAAGGAGAAATGTAGTTTTTTACAGCTATCAGACGCCCCATTGTCTTACAGTCTCACTGACAGACCTGCTTGTATTTCAGGTTTCTGATGAGAGAGTGGATGTCATGGCCTCACATCAAAGTGAAAATGGATCCGGATCCATCTCTACGGCTAGTTCTACTGTTAGTTCAATAGAATCAGAGAAAGCAGCCTATGAATACCTTGCTCAAACTCCTATCAAGTCGACTGATGCACACCTTGTTGAGTTTTCAGAGGCTATGAGAAGTAAGGATAAACATACTTTCTTCTTTGACTGAAGCCTAAATGTAAATCAGATGTAGAGCATTCCACTTGCTGTCAAAATAATAATTCGTATAACTATGTGAATTTGAAGCTGTTGCAAAGGCCTTACGGCGAGTAGCTGAAGGCAAGGCTGCTGCTCAAGCAGAGGCGGCAGAGTGGAAACGCAAGTATGAATTAGAGATGGCGCACAAGCAACAGAGTAAAATCAAAGGTGAGATTTATGCATTTGATTTTGATTACTATTGCTACAAGCTGCTATCCGTGTTTCCTAATTGATGTTTTAGGCATATACAAACTAATAATTAGAAAAATAGCTCAAGATGAGTAACTTTTTGTGCTCTGCCCCCGGGATGTTCAACATGCTTCTCAGAGGAGTAGCTTTCTGTGACTGGAATGGGTGGGGGTTATCATAGCGTCATCAGATGGATCCCGAAATTGCCTTTGATATAATGCGTTGTGGGATGCTATATTACTGTGCTTTCCGTACCTATATTGTTTGTTCCTTTTGAGCAATTGGAATGCTATCTTGTGCAGGCTGTGGCAGTTGTATCAGTAATGACTTAGACAAACTGGCCAGTCAACTAACCCTGGAGACATCAGCATCTGATCAATTAGGATGCTGTGGAAAGCATGGTATATGTTCACATGAGGTTCTCCAGGACGAAGTTCCTGGACCTATCCCAAGATCTAATCACAAGATGGTAGGGAGAAAGGCATCATTTAAACTTTCATGGGGATGTAATGGAGATAAAAATGGCCAGCATAAGCATGATTTTGTGTCCTTTGAAAAAGGTGATATAACAACAGCAGAACGGAGTAATAAGCAGGTCGGTCCTTTTGTTCTGTTCAGTTCATTTTGGAATGGCAGAGAACTTGGTCAAAAAATCCTTGATCAACCAATTATCACTCTTTTGCTCCTCCCTTTCAATGATGACGAATACTTTTCTTTCAGATCTTACTGAAATGGGAATCAACACCACAAACAGTGCTTTTCATAACCAAACCTAATTCCAACTCTGTGCATGTTCTTTGTGCAGAAATGGTCAGGTGTGTTCCCTGCCCTGCTTTGCACCACGACTGCTTACCCATTTACTTATGAATTTTAACATGTTTCTGAATTATAAGGTTATGCTGTCACCCTGTACTATATGGGAAGCAATCAATTGTCTTAAATAATTAATTTAACATTTTTAGGAACCAGTACCCTTAATATATTGTTGCGACTGATGCAGTCATGACATACATGGGTTATATGCCATTGCACAGGTAACTTCTGTATTGTACTTAAGTCGCTGAAAGGTTTCAATTATCTTTTTTCACAGATGGCTTAAGGAACATAAAAATATAAATGTCTTTGTTGAGCCACGCGTTAGCAAGGAGCTTCTAACTGAGGATTCCAACTATAACTTCATCCAAACATGGGATAATGGTAAGATGTTTAACTTATGTGATGTACTTCTTCCATGTGCTCCAGATTTGGAAGTTAAAGGCATAGATCACTAAGAAGACATTTTGTTTTTTGTGATAGGAATCAAATAAATTGATAGTGTATGCATGGTACATGTACTACAGCTTTCTTACAACTGCAACCCTTAGATTGGTACCTTACTATGATTACTTAGTACATTTAGCGCAAAACATACTTTTCCGCTGTAGTATTTTATTTATCAACCTTCTTCGTCCTGTACTTTCTTATGGTCATGTTTGAGATCCATTTATAATGTTCCTACAGTTAGTTTATTGACATTGAAATTCCTGTCTTCTGCACAACTAATTAGAAAATTCTTGTAGATGAGGAGATGAAGCTGCTGCACACAAAGGTTGATCTCATTGTAACTCTTGGCGGTGATGGAACTGTACTGTGGGTATGCATCCATTTTATTTTGTGATACATCCTCACAAAATGTTATACGGAATCCAAAACTTCTTTTTTAATCCATTTTGATGTAGTAACACCTTCAGTTATGTGGTTGTTAGGCCATATTGGCAATGAAATACTAAGTAACTAGATTCATACAACATTTTCTGTAGTATGCTATTTCTTTCTTAGTTTTCTAGATATAGAAATTATGCAAAATAATCTGCTATATTTTTTGTGCATCGATCATTCAGAACTAAATGGAAGGCCTCTAGATATCTCCACTTCGAGTTTCCGTGACAATTACTGTACTTTTTGGAGCCATAATTTATGGTAGCCTTATCTTTTATTGAATGATGGCAGTTCTTATTATTATAGAATTTTTTAGTCAGGCGCTGAATTTTCAATATCAAAGTGAAGAGTACTAATACAATTCACTATGAGAACCACCTTAGTAGCTTACCTGTTCCATGTTTTAGATGTTTTAATGTTAATTTTTTGCATGCTGCCTGCCTCAACTACTGGAGTCTTCTGTCCAAACAATACTTATTCTGATAATAAGAACTCATTGCTTCTCATATTCTGAACTGGATCTGTACTTTCACTTAGTTTTAGTTTACTTAATTGCTCTGCTAGACTGCTACTTAAACTAGGAATTGACTTGGTCCCTCTTAACAGGCTGCATCATTGTTCAAAGGACCAGTTCCTCCAGTTGTTGCATTCTCCCTTGGATCACTCGGCTTCATGACACCTTTCCGTATCCTTTATCATCAGTGCTGACACACTCTGTTCAGTAATAGCTAGAATGGCTGGATTTTGCTTGATCTTAGAAAACTATTTATGTTGAAAAATAAATCGAACATGCAAATTTCTTTTCTCATATTGACATTGACAGTCCCATTTTTATCTATTGCATTGTCCTTGACATATTCTTTCAGCAAGCGAGCAATACCGCGATTGCTTGGACAATGTTCTGAATGGACCATTTAGCATCACATTGAGAAACCGTCTACAGTGTCATGTAATCCGAGATGCAGCAAAGGATGAACTCGTGACCGAGGATCCAATATTAGTGTTAAACGAAGTTACAATCGACCGAGGAATATCATCTTACCTTACCTACTTGGAATGCTACTGTGACAGTTCTTTTGTTACTTGCGTACAAGGAGATGGACTAATCATATCAACTACATCTGGAAGCACAGCATATTCACTAGCAGCTGGAGGATCCATGGTTCATCCGCAGGTATGCCCTAATTCACATCTGTAGTCTGTAGTGTTTCCTGATAAATTATAGTCTTAACTCTTAATAATTGGATCGTTACACAAGTCTCCTTCCAGCAGCGTCCATCCTGGCATTTCGCCGTGGAGTCTAATGTGTAGCTGGTCTATGCAGGTCCCAGGGATCCTTTTCACTCCAATCTGTCCGCATTCCTTGTCATTCAGACCTTTGATACTGCCTGAATACGTGACTCTGCGCGTTCAAGTGCCTTACAATAGCAGGGGCCATGCCTGGGCATCTTTTGACGGCAAAGATCGAAGGCAGTTATCACCCGGCGACGCTCTGATATGCAGCATTTCTCCTTGGCCTGTGCCAACAGCCTGCGTGATGGATTCAACGACCGATTTCCTGCGCAGCATCCACGAGGGTCTCCACTGGAACCTGAGGAAATCCCAGTCGTCCGACGGCCCGCGTGATTGATGCAACGATTTTTCAGTTATATCAGTCCAGTGCCGGAATTCTAAGTTGGCTAAGGCACTGATGGGTTTGTTCTCCCAGAACAGAAGCATTTCCTGCATCCAAGTGCTGCTAACGGCGAGAGGATAATTTGTACCTACGCGAGTGTGTTCTCCTTTACCATTACATACATACTATAGAAGGTTGCATACATGTAGAGGGTATAGTGCAGAATCCAAATGTACCACGAGTGTGTAGAGGCACTTGAACTTGATAACAGCACATGTGGCGGATGATGCCAATACCATACACTGATCTGGATAAAGTATGGGGGATGGCAACAAAACGTAGAGTAAGCGCCACCAATGTATGTGTATATACATGTGATGTGCCCCCATGATGGAAATGAAATAATTTGTGTGAGCCACATATGAAATGTCAGCATCTGTTACGGCCTGTAGTCGTGTGATCAGGCGGCAGTTGTGATGCGGAAGGCTCATCCTTTTTTCAGCTTCCATGCTGAGAACAGAACTGTTGAAATGGGGGTCATGGACACTGCATGCTTCTCCTGCTCTTCCTGTGACGGCCAGATGGGTGCCTGCTCCACTTGGGGAGGGAGATGGGAGATCCATCACGCATTTTGAACCCGTGATCCGGATTAACAAAAGCCGAGTAGCTTTCGTTTTAATTCTGTGGGTTGTTTGTTTCGTCCACGGCGCGTAAACTAAAAAGAAACGACCGGCGCGATGATTCTTTAATCATTCCACACAGAGGCAGCTGCCGCCTGCTACTTTTACTGCCTAGCGAGTGCGCGCACCGTCGCCTCAATCGCCGTGCGGTGTCGTCGTGTTCCGGCGAGCCGGATTCCTCCGGCGACCCCACCGCCCAGCGGCTGGAGAGAGTGGAGAGAGGGGAGCAGAGCCATGGCTGGGGCGCTGGGCTGGCCAACCCGAGAACCGGAGAACGTGAAGTCTTTTGTTGCTTTCTATCTGTCCAAACCTACCCCCTCCAACGAGTCACGGGCCGCAATGCAGAAATGCAACCCTTCCCTTCCCTTCCCTCCACGCCAATCCAATCCAATCCAACGACGCCCTCCATCGCCGCGCGCCTCCACCATGCACACTCCAAAAACGCAGCTCAGCTCCGCCCCCCCTGTACCACCTCCTCCGCGCCAGCGCCACTAGATCTACCACTGCCGCTGCCACCGCCACCATATCTATCCCGTCCCGGAAACATTCTGCACGCGGCAGCTACCAGCTGCAGAAATGGCTACCACCTCTCCTGCCCTGCTCCTGCTCCAGCAGCTGTTCCCGTTAATGCTGCTGCTGCTGCTGCTTTTCATTGGGGCAGCGCCAGCGGCCAGGGCGGCCGACATGCCGATGCCTGTCAACGAGGAGGTGCTTGGGCTGGTGGTCTTCAAGTCGGCGCTCTCCGACCCGACCGGCGCGCTGGCCACGTGGACGGAGTCCGACGCCACGCCCTGCGGCTGGCGGCGCGTCGAGTGCGACCCGGCCACCTCCCGTGTGCTCCGCCTCTCCCTCGACGGCCTCGCGCTCTCCGGCCCCATGCCCCGTGGCCTCGACCGCCTCCCCGCGCTCCAGGAGCTCACCCTCGCCCGCAACAACCTCTCCGGCCCGCTCCCGCCGGGCCTCTCCCTCCTCACGTCGCTCCGCTCCCTCGACCTCTCCTACAACGCCTTCTCCGGCCCGCTCCCCGACGACGTCGCGCTGCTCGCCTCCCTCCGCTACCTCGACCTCACCGGCAACGCCTTCTCCGGCCCGCTCCCGCCCGCCTTCCCCCCGACCATCCGCTTCCTCATGCTCTCCTGCAACCAGTTCTCCGGCCCGATACCGGAGGGCCTCTCCAAGAGCCCGCTCCTGCTCCACCTCAACGTGTCCGGCAACCAGCTCTCCGGATCGCCGGACTTCGCCGGCGCGCTCTGGCCGCTCGAGCGCCTGCGAACGCTCGACCTCTCCCGCAACCAGTTCTCCGGCCCCGTCACCGACGGCATTGCCAGGCTCCACAACCTCAAGACCGTCAGCCTAGCCGGCAACAGGTTCTTCGGCGCCGTCCCGCAGGACCTCGGCCTGTGCCCGCACCTCAGCACCCTTGATCTGAGCTCCAACGCCTTCGACGGCCACCTCCCGGGCTCCATCGCCCAGCTCAGCTCGCTCGTCTACCTCTCCGCGTCCGGCAACCGCCTCTCCGGCGACGTCCCCGCTTGGCTCGGCAAGCTGGCCGCGGTGCAGCACCTGGATTTGTCCGACAACGCGCTCACCGGAAGCTTGCCGGACTCGCTTGGCGACCTCAAGGCGCTCAAGTACCTGAGCCTGTCCAGGAACCAGCTCTCCGGCTCCGTCCCAGCCTCGCTGTCGGGGTGCGCCAAGCTCGCCGAGCTGCGCCTGAGGGGCAACAGCCTCAGCGGCGGCATCCCCGACGCGCTGTTCGACGTCGGGCTCGAGACGCTCGACATGTCGTCCAACGCGCTGACGGGCGTCCTGCCGTCAGGCTCGACGAGGATGGCGGAGACCCTGCAGTGGCTGGACCTCTCCGGCAACCAGCTGACGGGCGGCATCCCCACGGAGATGCTGCTCTTCTTCAAGCTCCGGTACCTCAACCTGTCTAGCAACGACCTCCGCACGCAGCTTCCGCCGGAGCTCGGCCTGCTCCGCAACCTCACGGTGCTCGACCTGCGTAGCACCGGCTTGTACGGGGCGGTGCCCGCTGATCTCTGTGAGTCCGGGAGCCTCGCCGTGCTCCAGCTCGACGGCAACTCCCTCGCTGGCCCCATCCCCGACAGCATCGGGAACTGTTCTTCACTGTATCTACTGTAAGTCGTGTCGTGTGCTGTGTTTGCTCTTTGAGTCGAGCTGCATACTTGCATGTGTGTCACACACGTCTTGTTGACCGGTTGGTTTGGGTGTTGCAGGAGCTTGGGGCACAACGGGTTGACGGGGCCGATCCCGGCGGGCATCTCGGAGCTGAAGAAGCTGGAGATCCTGCGGCTGGAGTACAATAACCTGAGCGGCGAGATCCCACAGCAGCTGGGCGCGCTGGAGAGCCTCCTGGCCGTGAACATCTCGCACAACCGTCTGGTGGGGCGGCTGCCGGCGTCGGGCGTGTTCCAGAGCCTGGACGCGAGCGCGCTGGAGGGCAACCTCGGCATCTGCAGCCCGCTGGTGACGCAGCCGTGCCGGATGAACGTGCCCAAGCCGCTGGTGCTGGACCCCAACGAGTACACGCACGGCGGCGGCGGCGGCGATAACAACCTCGAGACGAACGGCGCCGGCGCGGGTATGCCGAGGAAGAGGCGGTTCCTGAGCGTGTCCGCCATGGTGGCCATCTGCGCGGCGCTGGTGATCGTCCTCGGAGTCATCGTGATCACCTTGCTCAACATGTCGGCTCGGCGGAGGGCCGAGGCGGCGGCCCCCGAGCAGAAGGAGCTGGAAAGCATCGTCACGGGCAGCTCGACGACAAAGTCGTCGTCCGGCAACGGCGGCAAGCAGCTCGCCGCCGGCAAGATGGTGACGTTCGGGCCAGGAACCAGCCTCCGGTCCGAGGACCTGGTCGCCGGCGCGGACGCGCTGCTGAGCAAGGCGACGGAGATCGGGCGCGGCGCGTTCGGCACGGTGTACCGCGCGTCGGTCGGCGAGGGGCGGGTGGTGGCGATCAAGAAGCTGGCGGCGGCGAGCGCCGTGGCGTCCCGCGACGACTTCGACCGCGAGGTGCGCGTCCTGGGGAAGGCGAAGCACCCCAACCTGCTGCCGCTCAAGGGCTACTACTGGACGCCTCAGCTGCAGCTGCTGATCACGGACTACGCGCCGCACGGCAGCCTGGAGGCGCGGCTCCACGGCGGCGCCGCCGACGGCCGGCCGCCGATGACGTGGGAGGAGCGGTTCCGCGTGGTGTCCGGCACGGCCCGGGGCCTGGCGCACCTGCACCAGGCGTTCCGGCCGCCGCTGATCCACTACGACGTGAAGCCGAGCAACATCTTCCTGGACGAGCGGTGCAACCCGGCGGTGGGCGACTTCGGGCTCGCGCGGCTGCTTCCTCGGCCGGAGCAGCAGCGGCGGTACGCGCTGGGCAGCGGGTACGTGGCGCCGGAGCTGGCGTGCCAGAGCCTGCGGGTGAACGAGAAGTGCGACATCTACGGGCTGGGCGTGGTGATCCTGGAGGTGGTGACGGGGCGGCGGGCGGTGGAGTACGGGGACGACGACGTGGTGGTGCTGCAGGACCAGGTGCGCGTGCTGCTGGAGCACGGGAACGCGCTGGAGTGCGTGGACCCCGGGATGGGCGGCGCGTTCCCGGAGGAGGAGGTGCTGCCGGTGCTGAAGCTGGGCATGGTGTGCACGTCGCAGATCCCGTCCAACCGCCCGTCCATGGCCGAGGTGGTCCAGATCCTGCAGGTCATCAAGGCACCCGTGGGAGGCAGAATGGAAGCCGCCGCCAGATTCTGATCCATTCATTCTCAGTTTCCTTCCTTCTGACACCGTCGTCGTCTCGTCTCTCTCGTCTCGTCCCGTCCGTCCATTGGCAACGGCATCTGGCCATCTGGGCCTGGGTCGGTCGGCGGCACGGCTCACGGCTGACCGCAAGTACCATGTGCATTCATGCTAGGCACCTCTGGCTCTACTGATCGAACTGTACTGTACCCGCGTACCGTGCCAATTCTTCCAGCCTTGGTTTCGCTTTTGGATGTCAAATCGTCACGCATTCTTCTCCTCCTCCTTTTCCACTGTACTGTACCTCATCGCATGCATACGCACTTCACCCAGCTTTTTAAATCTTACAACTGCAAGTCCGCAAGTGAAGTGAAGCGATGATCCATTGGACACAGTACTTTGTTGACACGCGTCTCCATCCAGGCACGCTGTTGGCGACCGGTGGGTGAGTTGTAGCAGCGTTGGCGCCTTGCTCCGCGACCACCACTCTGCCGGTGCCATGGATTGTTCCTTGCTGGCTTGCTCCATTTCCGTCTCGGGACGGAGGTGATAAAGTTGAGCTCCAGGAGGCATGTGAGCGCACAGCCAAAGTGTGCGTGAGCTCTCGGGTCCACAACGACCACACCACGGCAAGTCGGCAAGGCATCTGAGTATCATACTCACATACCAACAGATCAATGCGTGCATGGACATGAATTATGCAGGCTTGGCGCCATTAGTATTGCTTGGACGGTTGGACCATATTCTCTTCATCAGATTGACATCTGTTCATGCTCAGTCCCAAAGAGTTCTTTTTTTTTTTCATTTTTTATGCAAGTGCACTGTACGCGACAAACTCTCTGAATACTATAATACGTTTGCAAGTGCTTCCGTATTGTATGATGATTTGTGCTGTGTCTTTTGGAAGAGTTCATTACTCTATTGGCTGCCTGAAATGAACCTTTTTTCTAGTAAGCAGTTGTCAATTGTGCGTGGGCCAAGCTTGGAACCGGTGGAGCGTTGCTACGCCTGCGAATTGGAGAGAAGCAGCAGGTATGGAGGGAGATGCAGACGAACATCAGGTTCGTCTAAAAACAACGGAGTCACATCATTCGTCGACGTAAACACAGTTCTGTGATAGTCACTCTTTGTCACTCAGCAGAATGTAACAGTTTCAGCTTTAGCATGCGTTTTGTACGTCAAGAAGCTACCAGTGCTTCCAAACTAGCTATGGGGACCTTATAGTTTAGCTACAGTTCGTGCTCACAGCTGTGCTACCAGACTGTTTTTGTTTGTCTTCGTCTTGCTTTTCTTTTCTTCTTGTTAACTTACCCTTTATACTTTTACTGGGCTCATTCATTCATTCATCTCATGTAACTCCTCAAAGGCAGCAGTGGACTGGACCTGCATGCCATCTCGAGTGGGCGCACTGCAAATTCAGATCACCAATACTATTTTGCCTATTTGGTGACACTTTTGTTTTTGACCTGTCAGCTATTTTACCCTTTTTGACATGCGACTGTTGTTGGAGTTGGCAGTATCTTATGATTGACCCCGTGCTGCCTGTGCGTGCGATTAGCTGCAAGTGCTGTTCATGCTCAGTTTCGCCTCACTATATGATCTGTCCAGCTAGCGCACGAATGTATGTAACTCTTTTATGACTTGATCTCTATCCAGTACCCAGAGCGCCTGATCTGCATCTGCACTGCTTCATGTCCATGCATGGCGTGCATTTCTTTTTCTATAGTTCTACTCAAGTTAGAAAACGATCCTGTCACATACTGCCGTTTGCTCTATTTAGGATTATGCCAATCATATATAGTATCTCGGAGATGGAGATGATTTCAGGCTTTCAGTATACATAGTGCTCTACTGCTCTTCGTAATTTGCTTCTAGAGCTTTTGCGAACAAGTAAGTGCTGAAATCGTTTGCTTTTACTGTCTGTCCTAGTCTCCTAGAATCTGTTCTCTGGAGCAATCTTTCAGAATTTGAAACTAAGAATGGCTGAAGGCCGGGGGTAAACTGGTAAATACGAGGGGCACTGCACTGCACAGGTGAGTGAGTCCAACGAGAGAAATTGTTGGTTTGCATGGCAACAAGGCAGAGGCCGACAGCAGAAATAGGCGGCAGGCATTAGTTCTTGTCTTCTCGGTACCAGCAGGCCAGCCTAATTTCATACTCAACTACAGTGGCTAGCGTAATAGCATCTTGGAATTGCACACGGGGTTCACAGAATGATTTCTGACTGAAATGCAGACAACGGGGTAACGCCATACCAAAGTGCTGCGAGCTGTGGCGAACGGGAAAGCTTTGTCCGTTTATGCGGCCGGCCCGTCTAGCTTGTTCTTGTTGCAGTCTCTCCTTGTGCTCCATGCTGCGCTGGCTGTAAGTAGTGGTAGTAGGGCGATAAACAATTTTTAACCTTGGTTTGAATTCTGAACGTGGGCGGACGAGATGGTTGACTGCTGTGCTGCAGGTACTTGCTGTTTGAGCAGCAAGGAGGAGGAATTTGATTGGGTTAGGAAGAAGATGCCTGTCGTTGGTATGCATGGGCTTTCGGCCCAGTGCATGCCAGCAGCCTGGCAGGCTGTCAGGCAAGGCCTGCCCCAAGTATGGGCTAAGCTGGAAGCCCAACTGGGTGGGGGTCTAGCTACCCAGGAAACACGGCCCATCAGACGAGCAACAGTGCAGACGCCCTGCCGCGCCGACGGAGTCTGCTATGCCCGCCGCTCAGCGTCAGCGATGACCGGCCGCACCGGATCAGAATCCGCGGGGCCCCGCCCCCCGGGAGGCCTGAGATCCCTACGAACAGCGTGCCCCACCGGCCACCGGCTCGTGGGATCTGATTCGACGCCGGTCCGGCCCCGCCGACGCCGAGCCTCTCGTTTCTCTCCTTCCAACTTTCCATTGAATTGACCGACCAAGCCCTCGAATCAGACGGGATTCCCCGTTGGGTTGGTTGGTGACAGCTGACAGCCGCCACGACGCACCAATCCACCAAACCTCGTTGGTGCATTTGACATCATTGTAATTTAATTTATTACCTTTTGACTAATTTATATCGGTGAAGGGGGACGAATCACCGGGACTGGGACCCGACCCGACCCGACGTCGTCCTAATAATTCTCTCCCTCCGTCCAACGAACACTTTTCGGTTCATTTAGATTAGAAAAATTAGGTTAGTAGTAGCAATATTAAAAGTTCAAAATATCTCTAATAACTTTTTTTAATTTGATAGATTACCGAGTAGAATTAATTATGCATGCATGTAATTGTCGGATCTATTAGCCTTCTTTATTTAGCGAGTCTGATTCAAGCATCGATAGTGGAAGTAAATGATTAATTTGTTACTATGAGAATTTTTTGTTGGAGCTTGTCCATTATGCAAATCAGCATATGTGTTGCTTGTTAAAAAAATTAATTCGGCCATTGTGTGTCATGTGACAGGTCATTAGCATGTTGTATCCTGTGCCGTCAGCTTGTAACAGCTTGTGTTGTATATCTAAATTTCCGACTCGAGTAAGCATTATTTTATCATACTTAGATAATATCATTGATTATAAACCTTTTTGGTCCTTTCATTTGTATTGCAAAATATTTTCGTAGCGTGTTAACGAGCATTATACTGGTTTCACTGGTTTACCAAACCTCATTGTTCAACTCCGAGCTAAAATTTGACAAGTCAGGAAAAAATTATGGTCCAACATAATTATTATCTGGCTCTCCATTACATCCGACTGCCAAATTTTCCTTCGCACTTGCCACAGCTGGCAAGCCTTCAGAAAGTCAATTTGCCTTGTCAAAATGTGAGTCACACGCGTAGGAATTGTTAGAATGGAGAGTGTAAAATGGAGAGATTGTTATGGTACAAAATGGAGATACTGTTGGAGTCGACTAAGAGTATATATTTTTAAAGTGGAATTTAGCTGCTAGAATTTGAAGAGCAGAAAATGTATGTTCTCACGAAACGAGAAAGAAGAGGAATCTTTTTTGCCAAGTGGTCTCTGCATTGCCCCCGCCGCCTGCCTCGTTGCATCCGCCTCCGCCGCCAACCCCAAACCCACCACCTCATCATCATCGTACATAACCCACCGCCACCGGGCCGTGCTGCTCTCGCGCCGCCATCGCTCCCCGCCCCCGCGCCGAGCCACCTCGCTCGCCTCGCCAGCGCCATGGCCTCCCCCATCCCGCCCTCCTCTTCGCTCACCACCCCCACCTCCCAGCCCGCCCCGCTCCAGCTCCGCATCCACCTCCCTACCCAGCCGCGCCGCCTCTCCAAGCTCCCCTTCTCGCGCGCCCTCCCGCTCCCGCTCCTCCTCCGCATTCCGAGCCCCATCATCCCGTCGCTCCCCCACGTGCTCTCCTCCTCCTTCTCCGGCGGCGGCGACGACGGCCATGACAACAACAACGGCGGCGGCGGCGGCGGGGATAAGGAAGGGGATGGCGGCCACGGCGACGGCGGCGCGCCCGACGACAACCGCGGGGAGGCGCTGTTCGTGCTGGCGCAGCTGGGGAGGAAGCTCGAGAGCCTGCCGTCCGATCTCGCAGCCGCCGTCGACGCCGGCCGCGTCACGGGGGACATCGTGCGCCGCTTCAACGACCTCGAGGCCTCCGCGCTCTTCCGCTGGCTGCTCCAGTTCAGGGGATTCAGGGAGCGCCTCCTCGCCGACGACCTCTTCTTCGCAAAGCTCGCCATGGAGTTGGGCGTCGGGGTCATCGCCAAGGTTGCCTCTCCACCCTTTTTATTTTTTTTAAGAAATAACATGTCGTGGTCTTATGCTGGATTGCTGGTATACAATTACATTGTGTCGACCTGTACAATGCAACCTCCAATATTGACGCCTTCTGAATTCGTCGTTTCTTCAGACTGCGGCAGAGTACGAGAAGAGGAGAGAGAATTTCGTCAAAGAGATTGATATTGTCATAGCTGATGTGGTAACGACACCTAATTGTTCTGAACTCATATCCTCCAACTTTTTTTTGTTGCATTTGTTTTGTGAATTCTCAACAAATATCATAAGCTTGTCTAAGTTGAACAAATTATTCATTGTGATCTTTGCAGCAGTACACTAAGTTTGGAACTGAAAACAGGCAATCTCTAATCTTATATTCTGGTGCTCCATCCAAAGCTTTTCACTTTACATCCTACTAAAATCCTTGCTGTCAAACTTTCTCAAGTTTGACCACAGATATGCTTGAAACTATCAAGATTGGCTAGCTAAAAAGTGTCTCACCAGGCTTAGACTTCAGAAATTCTTTAGCGACACAAAAGTATAAGAAATATAGTCGTAAAATAGAACCAAGGGAGATATCCTTTTTAAATATTTTCTGAACAGTAGTGTGTTTCTGCAGTCGGTTAAGCAGTGGCATGCCTTTTCAAATGGTCACTGGCTATGGTTGGAAGATGTATAAACTAATGGGGAAATTCGGAAATAGGATCTGTTTCATATAATGAGGATGAGGCTTGCTATATTGTCGAATAATCATGTCTGGAAGCACAGCATCACGATATCCCAAATATGTTAGAACCTTGGCTTTTGGATGGAACCATCCTGTACTTTGTCGTTCTTTTCATTATTATTGAAATAAGAAAACATATTTGTCACCGTTTGCAACCTCAGGTTAATGGAAGCCCTTAAGATCTTTTTTATTATTATTAAATGGAACAGATTTTCAGTGGTTTCCTGATTACTAAGGCAATCATCATTGATGGTAGTTGCATACTTTGTGTTATCAAATCTAATTCAGTTGTTGCTTCTGATACCACCCAGATCATGGCGATAGTCGCGGATTTCATGCTTGTCTATCTTCCTGCTCCAACTGTATCTTTGCAGCCGCCACTTGCAAGGAATGCTGGAGCTATTGCCAACTTTTTCCATAACTGCCCAGATAATGCTTTCCAAGTAAACTAACCGTTTCCCTTTTCCTAGAGTTGAATAGACTGCCTATTTTGTTCCCTTGTATTCGAAAATATGTTATGCTACTGTTTTGCAGATTGCTTTGGCTGGAAGGTCATTCTCACTTCTGCAGAGGCTAGGAGCTATTCTGGTAAATTAGATCCATTGCCATCGATAATTAGCTATTACGATAATCAGTCACCTCGATTTAGTTGCAAGCTATGTTGATCAACTAACAGCAGTGGCTTCTTTGCAGAGGAATGGTGCAAAGCTTTTCGCAGTGGGAACTAGTGCTTCTCTGGTAAGTTTGTTTATTCCATATCAATACTGTGACAACCTTCATTAGTAGTATCTTTTGATGCTAGAAAACTGCCATTATTTTCTTTTCTGAGGGATATACAGTTGGATGTGATCCTATTATGAAGTGACATTTTTCTAGAAAAAAAGGGGAGTTATATGCTAGCAATATGTCATTTTTACATGCAAAAATTATTTGTGGAACAATTGGTTTCATCATGTTCCCTGAGATAGTTTTGTAAGCTTGCAAAGTCTATGGGACTATGAACTTGTCATATTTCCCAGATTGGCACTGGTGTCACCAATGCACTGATCAAGGCAAGGAAGGCTGTTGACAAGGACCTCGAGGGCGAAGTCGAGGATATTCCAGTTGTATCGACTAGTGTCGCCTATGGTGTATACATGGCAATTTCTAGTAATCTCAGGTAAACAGCATCCCAAAGTAGTTTAACATACAGATCATACTTAAGTTCTTTAAATGTCAGATTAATTTTGTCCTCTGGTTTTGGTCTGAGAGCCAGAGGGAGTAAGCCCTTCAGTTATTGTGTCTTTCCCTTGAAACAGACAACCACTGTAAACATTTGGCGAATAGCTGCAGATGATGCTCATATTTACAATTGATTTGCTATTCACAGTTCCATTCCTTTTTAACGACAAAAATATGTATGCTTCATCAGGTATCAGATTCTGGCTGGTGTGATCGAACAGAGGATGCTGGAGCCGCTGCTGCATAACCAGAAGCTACTACTGAGCGCAATGTGCTTCGCCGTTCGGACAGGCAACACATTCCTGGGCTCTTTGCTGTGAGTAGCATTCACCTTGCTGGAAATTGAAATCTTGTATCCTGTTACTGAAGTATCACTTAACTGTTGAACTCTGTGAACAGCTGGGTTGACTATGCCAGATTGGTGGGCGTCCAAAAGGTTCAAGAGGCCTAAAGCTGTAGCATCTTGTTTGCATGTTCTTCTGTTGCATGTTATTCTGTTTGCATGTTCTTCTGTTGCATGAAATATTCTAAATGCTGTTCCCTTCATTGGAAGCCTATAGGATAAATTTCAATTGTTTGGAAAGCCGGAAGTAGAGAGATCTGTCGAATTCTTGTGAGCAACGTCGTTGTACCTTGATTTTTAATTCCAAGCCTGCAACTTGCAAGGGCTGTCAATTTGGGAAATATATAATACTGAGCATTCCATGATACTGCCAATGAGTTTTGGCCTTAGGAACCTTCACTTGTCCTGTTCCATCCGTATGTACTATTTTAGCCCTCTTTTATTTCCTTTTCAAAGAGCACTGTCTTTGGTTGTTTTGTCAGTTGAGTACTGTCATATTTGACTACTGTTGTGGATTCCTTTTTTATTTTGCGAAATACTGTTGCAAATTCTGTCAGAGTATATTCAGGCGCTGGCCCGACAGGTACTGTCCGGTAACATGGATGGAACGTGAATTGTTAATTCATTCGCTGGTTTGCATGCTAACGTGTTTGACAACTTGACGTACCTGTCACCTCGGATAACCAGGAGTATTAAATATAATTAATTGCATAAAAGAAGGTTAATTCGTGAGATAGGAATCTATTAAGTCTAATCAATCTATGATTAACCTATGTAATGCTACTTAATATGTGCTAATTATGTTTAATAGATTTGTCTTGCGAATTAGCTTTATGCAATTAATTTTATAATTAATTTACATTTAGTTTTTCTAATTGGTATGGAAACATTCAACGTGACCAATGTAATCTGAACTCAGATTAGTGCATGCACCCAAACATCCGAGCACGCGCGATTCATGGCAACCACAAACGGGCCTCACACCTTGCCAAAAGCCCATGAGCCTGTGGTTTAAAATGGGTGACCCGACCCAACCCAACCCAGCAGAGTCCAATAACCACATTAACAAGAGGCGAAACCCTAGTTAACGACCCTAACCATCCTTGCCTCCACCGAATCGGCGATCGACGCAACAACCGACCACGATGCTGCCGTCGCCGCAGCCGCCCAGCGGCGCGATGTTCCTCCCACCCCAGCCGGAGTCCTCCGCCGCGTGCACGTCCATCTGCTGCACCTGCGGCGTCCCGATGCCGCCGAACGCGGCCAACACGTGCGCGCGCTGCCTCCGCGCGCGCGTCGACATCACGGAGGGCGTGCTGCGCCACGCCGCCGTGGTGTACTGCCCGGCGTGCTCCTCCTACCTCCAGCCCCCGCGGTCCTGGCTCCGCGCCGCGCCGGAGTCACCCGAGCTCATGCAGATCCTCCTCCGCCGCGTGCACCGCCAGATCGCCCGCCTCGGCGCCGCGATCGCCACCGCGGAGTTCGTGTTCACGGAGCCCCACTCCAAGCGCCTCAAGCTGCGCCTCCGCCTCCGCCGCGAGGTCCTCCACGGCGTCACGATGGAGCAGGCCTACGTCGTCGAGTTCACCGTCCACGACCGCCTCTGCGACGCCTGCGGCAGGGCCCAGGCCGACCCCGACCAGTGGTCCGCCGTCGTGCAGGTGCGGCAGCGCGCGTCGCACCGCCGCACGCTCCTCCACCTCGAGCAGCAGCTCGTCCGGCACGGCGCGGCCAACTCGGCCCTCCGCGTGGACGGGAACGCCGGCGGGCTCGACCTCTACTTCGCGTCGCGCTCCCACGCCGCCCGCCTCGTGGACTTCGTCTCCTCCGTCGCGCCCGCCCGCGTCGGCACGGCGAAGCAGCTCGTCTCGCACGACACCAAGAGCAACTCGTGCAACTTCAAGCACGCCTTCTCCGTGGAGCTCTGCCCGATCTGCCGCGACCACCTCATCTTCCTGCCCAGGGAGGCGTCCCGCGCCCTCGGCGGCCTGGGGCCCCTCGTCCTCTGCATCAAGGTAACCAGCTCGATCGCGCTGCTCGACACCAAGAACATGCGCGTCGTCGTGCTTAGCATCAAGGAGTACGACCGCTACAAGTTCGAGCCCCTGCTCACCAGCCGCCGGCTCGTGGAGTACGTCGTGCTCGACGTGGAGCACGACCCGTCCGGCGACGTCACGGTGCTCGGCTCCCCGTACATGATGTCATGGGCACAGGTGGCCCGCGCGTCGGACTTCGGCAAGAACGACACCGTGTTCACGGTGAAGACGCACCTCGGCTACCAACTGAAGCCTGGGGACTATGCGCTCGGGTACGATCTCTACAGCGTCAACTCCAACAATGACGACCTGGAGAAGTATGGGCAGAGCCACAAGCTACCTGATGCGGTGCTTGCCAAGAAGAGCTACAAGAAGAGCACAGGTAAGCCGCAGGACGAAAGGGCGCGAGACTGCGTTGACATTGATGAGATTGCCATGGGGATTGGATGCATTGACCTGAATCCGTCGGACGAGAAGGAGCTTGATGAGCTGATCGAGGACCTCACGATTTGATCTCTGTTATATGAGTTGCGACTTGTGAGTTGTGACAGCGTCGTTACTAACTGTGATCATTTGAAGATGCAGTTTAGCAGCATCTGCTGTATTTCTGATATGTTTGAAAAATTGTCGAATAACCATGATAGCTCAATGCATATACAGTATACATGTGGCGTCCCGTCCCCCCCCCCCCCCCCCCCCCCCCCCCCCGGGGCCGGGCCCGCTTACACCTTGCAGCTCTCTAGGATATCAAGAATTCCCTCACAGACCAACACAAGTCTTTTCTGCGCACTTTGTCCTCACTCGTGCGCACCCGGGAAGAACTTCCCGATCGGTCACCCATCCTGAAATTGCTCCGGACCAAGCACACTTAACCCCGGAGTTCTTTGAGGATGAGCTTCCGGAAAAGAAGTTGCAACTTGTTGGTATGAGTATTCTATCAATTCTATTAAGCCTTGGGTCAGGATGTCACAATACAACAGTATGCTTGACTGTGCATGTTATCTGATATGGATGTCTTTTGAATGTTTCGTGATTGAATTTCCTGGCTAGGACTAGGATCATGTTCTGCACGTTTTGGAATCACTGGTAGTTTTGATATTTGAATAATTCTCAGCTACTACTTTTTTATAGTTCAATGCCGACACAGTGGTATCTTTTTTTGTGAGTGTATATTTCGCGATCTTGCATGCAGGATGCACAGCCTTCGGTTGTTTACAACAAAATCGTTGGATGACCTCTGCTCTGTGCTCCCTCCATCTTTGTGCTCGGCGCTTTTCTTCCTTTCTTTTGTACTATGGTTGTACGACTTGACTTGTAGTTTGAACTTCGTCCCACGGCGCGGAGGTAGTAGGAGACTCACGTCCTACGTTTCTCGGGAACCAAACGAAGCCGAAACGGCGCGTGGTGATTTCCGACGAACGTAACTGCAGCAGTAAAGGGCATGCTTCCGTGGACGCAGGAGCAGTCTCACGTCCCTAGCTAGGAATCTCAAACAAAGCCGAAGCGCCGTCGCATTTCCAAATGAACGTAACTGTAGCGGTAGAAATGGAATGGCCATGGGTCGCTTCGTCTTCCGCTCCAAGTTCCAGAGGAAACACTGGATCGATCTATTTAAGTCACTGCTAGTGGTAGTTGCCAGTTGCCACCGCTCATTGCTCTCTTCTGCTGCCTCAACACGAAAGGAAACACACGAAGCAAGTCCCTGAAAGCTCAAACCTTGCCCGGCCATGGAGGCGCTGGGCTGGTCGTCGCTTCCGGCGGACCTCGTGAACCGCGTCGCCGACTGCCTCCTGGCCACCAACGACCTCGACTGCTACGTGGACCTGCGCGCCGTCTGCTACGGCTGGCGATCCTCCACCGCCGACCCCAAGACCAGCCACGACGACGAGCGCTTCCACCCCACCCGGTGGATCGCGCTCGACAACCTCTCTTCCGAGAGCGACACCTGCCTCTTCGTCAACGCCTCCACCGGGCGCTTCCTCCGCATGAGGCTGCCGCTCCTCCGCGACTACCACTTCGTCACCTCCACCACCGGCGGCTTCCTCGTCCTGGCGGAGAGGGAGCCCCCGCACGCCGCGCGGGTCCTCAACCCCTTCACGGGCACCTTGACTCGTTTCAAGGCGCCCATGCCTGACGAGTTATATATGGCTGCTGATGTGGTGGGCAGCTCCCCCAGCCTTGTCGTGGTTAAGAGCATGTCAGATGAGTTCAAATTCTTCCATGCTCATCCTGAGAGTGAGCAATTTCATGTGGAGCAAAGGCCCGTGTCAGGTTCCGTTGAGCTCGCGCCGTCTTTGCAATCTGGTACCGACACCCAAGCTGAGTCCGACGCATCCGAGGTCGCCTTGGGTCCAATAGCGTCTTCTTTTCTGGTTCTGCGTTGTCTCGCTGTGAAGCTTGCTGCTGGCGAAATGCTGCGTGTCTACAGGTCCCCACTGCAAGGCGTCCAGCTTTTCAGGATGAGCTCACGCTTAGCCGGGAGGAAAATGGAGAGGGTCTACAGCATCGGCGGCTGTGCTCTGATCGTCGGCGAAAGGTGCATAACCATCCATGCAGATAGTTTTCCGTCCATTAACGCTAACAGCGTCTACTACATGAAAGAAGAAGATGATGATGGGAGCTGGTACATGTATGATCTAGCTCAAGATAAGGAAGAGAGGATCGTTGAATCTAGTATCTGTATCTACCCGGCCTCAATCCTTCAGCTACTCGTCGAGTACACCATGCGCTCTCCGTGTTACCAACCAGCATTGGATCAGTTGCACCAATTTTTTGGTGAAATGATGGGTTTTTCCCCGACGGAGGAGAAGATATTACAGATAGCGGATAGTCTGGTGGAGCGGATGAACATTTTCCGGATAGCGGATGATCTGCAGGAGCTGGAGGATGATGAATGTGACGATTTTGTCGAATAATTTTGTTATGCCTTAGATTTAGTCTGTATCAGACCTTCATGCTTGGCGAGTCTTGCAAGTTTATCCTTTGAAGTTATTGTTTGCTGTTTTTCAGTTCTTCATTCAGTTTGTTGATTCCTGTCATTCAACGTTCTGTCTCGTAATGATCTTGAACTATCCGTATGAATGGTTTGTAGCGGGCATAAAGGCTTCGAATAATAATTGGATGTGGTGTTACTTATACACTTGTAATGGTTATGTTATGAAAATAAATTTCATAGTGAATGTAATGAAATTTGTTGGACATCAAAAGTATTGATATATTTTAATATAAATTTGATCAAATATAAGATGGTTTGATTTAGGGTAGAACTAAAAGGACAGTCTTAATGGGATGGAGGGAGTACTAAGTTAAGATTTCGTTGTGCTTTGAGTTCTATCTTTAGGCCCTATTTGGCACGGCTCCACTCCTAAACTCCAGCAACTCCATCAAAACATTCAGCCAAACACCCCAACTCCAAAACTCCATGGAGTTGCCAACTCCATGGAGCTGTAGTGCAAATGGAGGTGGAGTTTTGGAGCACCTCTTTTGCTGCTCCAGAAACCTCTCTTTTGAACCTCCTCGTGGAGTTGGTGGGTAATTACCCACCAATGCCACTGGTTACAAAAAAAAACGTTTCATTCTATTCTCTCGAGCCCCACTCACCGCTAGAGCCCTGCCCGTCGCCGCCCCCGTGGCCGGCCGGCCTCGCCGCCCACCGCCGCCCCCGTCGCCGCTCGCCACCCGCTGCCCGTCGCCGCCCGCCGCCCGTCATCGCCCGTCGCCGCGCCCGCCGCCCGACGCCGCCTGTCGTCGCTGCGCCCGCCGCTCGCCGCCGCCCGCCGCCGCGCCCGTCGCTCGCCGCCGCCGCGCCCGTCGTCGCCCGTCGCCGCCCGCCGCACGTCGCCGCCCGCCGCCTCCCGTCGCCGCACCCGTCGCCCGTCGCTGCCCGTCGCCGCCCGCCGCCTCCCGTCGCCGCACCCGTCGCCCGTCGCCCGTTGCCGCCCATCGCCGCCCGCCGCCCGCCGTCGAGCCCGCCGCCCACCCCGCCGCCCGTCGTCGCCCAGCACGCCACCCACCCCGTCGCTCGTGGAGGGTCTCCCGTGTGCAGCACAGTGCAGTGGAAAAAGGGGAAGAAGAAGATGGGATAGAGAGGATGACAAGTGGGGCCTTAATTAGGGGGCAACAATGGCAATCCACACTGAAATCGATCTTTTTTGGAGCTGAGAGCACCATCTAGCCAAACACCCCATTTTTGTTCTGGAGTTTTGGAGCGGAGCTGGCTCCATGTGGAGTTCAGGAGTGGAGCAGCTCCACCCGGAGTTGGAGCCATGCCAAATAGGACCTTACTGTACCCCGTGAAGGCACACCCTTGGAGCACGTCGCTTATGTAGGGGTCAGCTTACCTTTGAGGCTGTCGCGATGGCGTGCTGTTTTTATACCTTCATTCGGTTTCTTAATTACAACCATTCAACTTTTCTTGGTCTTGTAATGTTCCTCGAGCTATATGCTAGCAAATAAAATTTAATCCTTTGGACGTGGATGTGGTTTTGGACTATGGTTGGCAACTTAATTGGCATTGTGTAACAGCTCTAGTGTGTCCTCACGATTGAGGTGAGATCTTACCTTGTCACTCCCTGATTTTTGTATATAAGCGTTCGCAGCTTCCTTTGTATTTGAAAAAGAAAAAAGTCCATTTTACTCTATTCATTTATTCAATTTGTCCATTCCACCCCTAACCAAAATATTCACTCAATTTACTTCCTCATCCTATTGAAACTGGATTAATTCAGCCCCTAAGCGGGATTCACATCCGATTTTGCCTAGGTGGACACGGTTTTGACTGAGTCAAATCACATTGAACGCCATGTAAGCATGTCTGGCGTGGAAAGGTTGCGCTCTCAGCGACTCAGCTAGAGCCAAGTTGAGCCAAGCTGATCCTTCCGTTGATAATGCATCCCGCTGCTTTGATATTTTGGTTAGGGGGTGGAATGAACAAAGTGAATAGGTGTAGCACTTTGATATTTGAATATTTTTTTTGGCAAACCTCCAACAACTATTGTAGGCTGTATATGTTGATTTCGCTGAGTATTATCGTGGACCCTCACTCAGGCTCATCCTTGCCGGCAGCAAACCCTCCGTGCCCCACACGTCCATGCACCTCCTTCTCTGAATCTTTTGGAAGAGACGCAACCGCATAGTCTTTGACAAAGAGTCTGGAGGTTGTAGGCATGATTGCTACGACCCGAAAACACCTCAGGGTGTGATTGGTTACCTGCTTTTGCTCGGGCTAGCCTCCCCGGATGCAGAATCTTTGTGATTGGTTGCTTGGCTCTCTGGATGCAAAATGCATCACCCACCCTGGTTTTGGGGAAATGAGGATAGTGGTTGTTTCTCCCAGGCCAAGCTTGCTAGATGCAGCTAATTTATTAGTTAATGACTATACTAGTGCATGATTAACGTATATTAAATGATATTAACATATTTAAATAATATTAAGGGGTAATAAGATGAATTAAGGTTATATAAAAGAATAGTTACACATATTAAATATCATAGTGATGTTTGTTTATCTATTTTTTTTATCTTACCCAACATGTTTACATGCAACTAACCAAACACTACCTCATCTCAGTCAGGCCGAGTTCATCCAAGCAACCAAACATTGTAGTATTGCATGCACTCAACCTGTCCAGCGGGAGTCTAGTTCCAAGGTACGAATCAGGCTAGTCACGTACGCAAACCAATCACCCCAACCTCTAGATCGCCCGCGCCGCGCGCTCTTGATGTTTGTCCCTGCTGCTCTGGTGTCCTAACACCCCCCCCCCCCCTGTAAATTACTCTATGTCCTAGAAGAAAAAGTGTTGTATAATTGCACTAGCATTGTTTAAAAATATTTGCTTTTCACGACCTATGCTGCGGCAGAGAGACAGCATTCCTCTATTTGCCGTTCATAGCTTATGGTTACGGCCGTGTTTGACGCAGAAGGCATGGGGCCGAAAAATGATTCGGTCCGGTCACAGATACAGCCACATTTGGTGTCATGTGAGGATTGGTCATCATCAGAGAACAGGGGTGGTCCACTTAAATTCAAGGGTATTCAGTAGATTACCCATTATTTTTGTCAACAAAATTTGTATATATAGTGTATAATATGTACATGTATTAAAAACAAAGAATGCCACAAAGTATTACGCTATTCAAGCAATTCAGCCCAAAACAAAGAGTAGCCCACCACAACCTCTCCCTCCTTCGCTCATGGCCCAACGGTAACGTGGCCCAATCTGGTCTGCCGCTGTGTCTTGGCCCAATTCTCTATCCCTGGACACAATGATGCTCCTGGCCTCCTCCCGTTCTTTTCGACCGTCGTTTAGTTCGTGCGCTGCTACGAGCATAATAAAAAAATTAAATGAAATAACAACTATTTGAAAAAAATCATGCAAAACACAGGTGATTAGATCAAAAGATTTGTACGGGTGCAGGGCTATGAGCCTAGGCAGGATGGCACTAGCATAGCAGTGCAGTCTTTTACCGTGTCCCTCCGTCAAAGCAAGCTCGGTTAGAGTAGTCTTTTGCAGCATCAGCAATTCAGCATTCAGCAAGGTACTGTTCGCACGGCTAGCTAGCTAGCAGCGAGAACACGGGCACGGAGCTCTGCACCGACGGGGCCGTGGCGGGGCGGACGTGGGCAGCACACACGTGAGCAGTTCGCAATGGCGGGCTGGGACGCCAGGGCGTGAATGGCGGCCTCAGGTGAGTGCGGACGGCCGGGCCGCGAGTAGGCGGTGGTGGCAGCGGAGCTCGCGCGGGACAATGGCCGCGAGAGCGCGCGGCCGAGGCGTACCACGGCGGTGGGCGGTGGCTGTGCACAGGCCTCGAGGCCGTACTCCGGGAGCAGCGCTGCATGCTCCGGGCGAGCGACGACGTCGAGCCGGCAGCGAGGGGTCGGGGCCAGGAGACCGTAAGCAAGCGACGGCGGCCGCGGCAAGGCGCACCGCACGCGCGGGCCAGGCGGCGGGGCCCATGCGCGGGTGATGCCGGCCAGCCATGAGCGGGCGGCGGCGGTGGCGGCCACACGCGACTGGGAGGCGTGAGCCGGCGTGGCGGACGCGCAGCGCTAGGGAGCACGCGCGTGCATCCCGCCACCGGCGGGCACGTGAGGTCAGGGGCGTGGCGGCGAAGACAGCGGCCACCACGGGCCTCAGCGTGGAGCTCCATGCGGCGCCGGCGAGTATGGCGCCATGACGTGAAGAAACGACGCCAAAGGAGATGGCGCTGCTCCGTTCCATATCATCTTAGGCCTCCACCTCACCTATAGATGACCGGATGGGTCAGGCCCACTGGGCGGCCCGAGGCTCGGCACTAAAAAGCCCGATACTAGCACGGCCTGGCACCAGGAGAATAGTGCCAGGGTTGGCCATCAACGATGAGCTTCGGATGATGGGCCAGCAAGGAGATGACGAGAGTGACATGAAGGTATAGCGGGACGAGCTCTTCGGTGGCAATGCTGTCGATCCAATCGACATCGCTGATGGTGAAGCAGCACATGATGCTGCTGCTGCTGATCCAGACATGGTGAGCAGCGGCACCAAGAGGACCCGTTCCACCACCTCTGAGTGCTGGAACGACTTTGAAAAGATCTTCAAGGACATCAATGGAAAGAAGGTAAGGGTCTCTGCCAAGTGCATTCATTATGGCACTTTATATGTCGCTCGATCTTTCATTGGCACTAGCCATCTCAACAGGCATGTTGAGAAATGCCCAGCCAGGAAGTCTAAGCTTCGTGTTTCCCAGTCTTTGATCCAATTCAATCCTAACGGTTCCGTCCGTCACTGGCATTACTGTCCTGAGGTAGCTCGTACTCAACTATATCGTTTGATTGCTAGACTTAATCTTCCTCTATGTTTTGGTGAATCTGTTACATTTGAAGAGTATGTTAAGCTTGCTCATAATTCTAGGTTCTCTGTATTTTCAAGGCAAACGACTACTAGAGATTTGTTCAAATACTTTACTGATTGTCGTGCTAAGCTTATTGAATCGTTAGCTAGTATTTCATCTGTGTCTACCACTTCTGATATTTGGTCTGGTAATGCTAAGGAAGATTACCTTAGTGTGGTTGCTTATTATGTTAATGTTGATTGGCAATTAGAGAAGAGAATAATTGATTTTAGGCTCATTGATGAATCTCACACTGGCTAGAACATTCCTGACCGTGTGACTGCTGTGCTTGAGGAGTATGGTTTGATTTCAAAGGTGTTTTCTGGTACTTTGGATAATGCCTCTGCTAATACCAATGCTATGGAGAAACTTAGTCCTAAATTAGTTGCTTATGTTGGTAAAGTGTTCTTACATCAGCGTTGTGATTGTCATATCATCAATCTTATGATTAAATCTGGCTTCAATCTTATTAAGCCATATCTAGAAGCATTTAGAACTGCAATATCTTTCATCAATTCTTCTAACCAGCGCATTGCTGCATTTAAGAGATTTTGCCTTGCTGTGAATGTTCGTCTAGAAAGTTTGGTTTGGACATGGATGTCAGGTGGAACTCCACATACCTCATGCTTAGCATCTGATCCCTTGCAAACAGACATTTAATATTTTCATTGAGACTAACTATTCTAGGGGTGAAAAAGATCCTTTACTGTTGACAGAAGATCACTAGACTGTTGCAGAGAGTATGTTATCTTTCTTTGAACTCTTTTATGATTCTACTATTGCACTCTCTGATGTTTATTATCCTACTTCTACACTTATATTGCATCAGCTCATTTCGATTGCTAAGCATCTTAAACATTATGAAAATGATGAATTGCTTAGGCATGTGGTCTTTCCTATGAAAGATTACTATCTTAAGTACTGGAGAGATATTCCAATGCTTTATTATGTTGCATTCATCTTGGACCCTTGATCTAAATTGAAAGGTTTTCAAAATGTGCTTAGGTTGTTATCTAATCTTACTAGTACTGATTATTCTGCTTATTTCATTGATGTAAGAGCTGAACTTTCTACTGCATTTAAACTATATGATGACAAGTTTGGTGCAGTTAAATTACAAAGGCCTCCACCCCCATCCACTTCTGGTAAGAAAAATAGTGCTTGGGATGAAATTTTTTCCACTGGTTCAGATGCTGATATATCTGCTTTTCAAATTGGTGATGTCCCTGGTACTTCTTTCTCCACCCCTCCTCCCTCTTTGCCTCTTGCTTTGTCTAGAAGATCATCTACAAAGTGCTTTGCTGCAAGCAGCAAGCACTAGTGCAATGAGTATGGGTATTGGCAATAAACTTTCTATCTACATGGACAGTGACACTGTCACCCATTTTGATGATAATTTCAACATCTTAACTTGGTGGCATGAGCATAAAATAACTTATCCAGTTTTGTCCATCTTAGCTAAAGATGTTCTATCTGTGCCTGTCTCTACAATATCATCAGAATCTGCTTTTAGCACTTCTGGCAGGATCATCGAAGAGAGGCGGTGTCGATTGAGCTCGGAGATGGTAGAGATGCTCTCTTGCGTTAAAGACTGGGAGGCTGCAGAAGCAAGACTTCAGAGGATCAAGAACTTAGGAAAATTTTGCTAATTTGTATCTAGATATCCCTAGTGATTAAGAGGTGTAAAACTTAGCCTGTAATAACTTGAACTACTATAATATTGATTTGATTGAGCTGGGCTGTACTCTTTTTTCCTATCTAGGGTTTCTCACGAGGTGTGAGTTTTACCTAGATGGGTTTTTAATGAGGTAGCCATTGCACCAGCTCAAACTTGTATAATCTCGTGTCCCTCTGTTTTGATCTGTGTTGTTGAAGTTGAAGTTAAAATCTTGTTTGAAATATGCCATTGTGAAGTTGAAGTTGATGAATGGAATAACTTGTTTGAAATCTGCTAGACTTGGTGGTTTGTTTGAGTGGTCATTGGCCTTTAGTGCTTGGCCTGGCACTAGCACGGCAGTGCCCGCTGTGCCAGCGGCTTGACCCAGCTCGATAAAAAGGCTATCGGGTCGGGCTTAGGCTAGCAGTTCGGCATGCAGTGCTGGCCCGGCCTGACACGAAAAAGCCTTCGGGCCTATTAGTGCTAGGCCATACCAGGCTAGTGCTGGGTAGCCCATCTGACCATCCATAACCTCACCAGTCGACGTGGCATCGCATGACGTCAAAACTTGTGGCGCCATGCCGTGCTCCTATGGCACCAAAAGTCAGGGCGCCACAAAGATGGTTCATTTTTGCACATAGTTTTTCTAGGGGTCTATATGTAAAATACTTTCCTGAAAAAGGCTAAAAAGAAAATTATACCGGCCGGGTACCGGGAGGACGAGGATAGGGACAAGCGGATAAGGTGCGTTAGGGTTGTGAGATCGCTAACCAAACTTATATCAGTGTCGTGGACTAGGCTAAAATTCTCTGCTGGACTTCTTTTTGCCTGTATCTTGATGGCCTGCACGTGTAAATTTGGGGTCCCCGACGGGGATTGGGGATGGGGAGCTAGGGAATGTTCCCACCCCTGGCAACCTGCCAAGGGGTATTCCGAGGTAGTAGATTGGTTGGTGGGGATCGCCGGACCTTAGAACTCGAAGGTAAAAGTGGAGACACAAGACACAGATTTATATAGATTCGGGTCGCCAGAGTAGCGTAATACCCTACGTCTTGTTTGGGGTGTTGTATATTGCGCCCTACGCTTGCGTGTTGTTTGGTGTTGAGGATATGATCCTCTGTTGCGGTTCTCTATGAGGTCTTCACCTGTCGATCTAGGGACTTCTGCCCTCCTTTGTATACTTCAGGAGGCGGGATTACTAGTCGATTACAAGGTAGGAGTCCTTGTAGGATTACAGAGGAATCCTAGTAGGAGTCCATCTTCTTCCTTCCTTACGGGATAAGAAAACATTTACATTTGCGAGATAAAAACCCAAGCACTGAGCGATGAGGTGAATTTCTGCGGGAGGCTCAAACACAGATCAACAAATAAAACATTTACATTTGTGAGATAAAAATGATTGTTACAGTATGGTTCTGCAAGATATTCGACATGTAAAACTAACATGCTATCTCTGAAGCATGGTATGATTTAGAATCTAGTATACTTAGCATTCAGACACCCTATTGAAATATTCCAGGAGAGCATTCAAGTTGCACATAGCATTTGGTCTATTAGGAACTGAGGATGACTGAATTCAGAGTTTACCATATTGTACATGGTGCAAACTATTTTATACACCAACCAGAAGTAATGCTTGGACCAACATCCAAAAGATTATCCTCTAGTACTTCTCGTGGTATGATTTTAAATCTCTATTTCTTACACTATTGGTATATGATATAAAAAGTAAGGTCTATACGCATGATGTGTGTCAGCATTTATAATGATATAGAGGAAGTGATGAGAATATAGATTTCTATATTAAAATTGTAGCTCAAACTCAGAATCCATTAAACAAATTCAAGCGCATACCTGCGATGCAAAGTAAAAAGCTAAACATTATAAATGTGGATGAAAATATTATAGAGTAATTACTAACTAAAATCTACCACAATTGGATGAAGATAATAAATATATATGTATATAAGTACTCCCTCCGTCCCACAAAGAGTGTCCTTTTAGTTTTGTCCATCTTATGTTTGACCAACTTTATATAAAAATATATCAATGCTTTTGATGTCTAACAAGTTTCATTAGATTCGTTATGAAATACATTTTCATACCATACCCTGAACTCGGTTAGGCATTTTGGATGCGTTTTGATCTTCTCTCAGCACGCCTCCTGAGCACATCTCGGTTGATTTTCTCTCTTTGCGTCCATGGCTCATCAGCCGGGTACTTCCCGCCATGACGGCGCGGCGGGTTGGTGGAGCTCGAGATGCATCGCCTCGGAGAATTTTCAAAAGCTCTGTCACTTGTCAGTGCTTGGAGGATTATATTGTGGGTGCCCGACTGGACCTCGCTCACCCACGATTCACGCCGAGGGCGGCGGCGGAGCACGGAGAGCACGCCGAGGCAGCACGGATGGCGGCTTTGGCAGGAGGAGTACGGAGTACCTCGATGGCGCCCGAACTCCAACTTGCGGCTGGCTGGGAGGAGCCGAGCGCGGGGCCTGTTGCTGTGGCTCATGGGCCGGGCCATATTCTAAATACAGAAAAAAGGCCCCCTGTGTGCTCGCAGGCCAGAGCTCAAAATATTGGGCTGGGGAATACGTGGGCCTGCGGTTACGTTTCCAGATTTTTTTTTTCTTTTCCTAACCGCGCGCTTGTTTTTTTTTTTTTAATAAAGGGAGGCAAAGAATGACGAGTTTATACTATGCGTCAACTCCCAGGGTGCCATTTTTTGATAGGATTGATAGTGTGAGAACAGGCGCATCGCGTTTCCATGCACCGACTAGCATGGAATGAAACCTCGCAAACACTTGCCAAAACTGGCGGCGCTCCCCTGAGAATATACATGCCCTGACAAGTGGAAGAAATCCACCGCACACACACATACGCACAAGCGCAGCAGATCAGCTAGCCCACCGCTATGCCTTGCACACCATTCTCCCGGCAAAAGAGGGCTCGTCGTGCTGATCCGCCGACGACCCCGACGGCGGTGCCCGACTGGACCTCGCTCACCGACGACCTCGTTCGCCGCGTCGGAGACTGCCTCCTGGCAACCGACGACATCGACTGCTACATGGCCTTCCGCGCCGTCTGCCACGACTGGCGGCGCTCCGCCACCAAAGACGACCACCCCAGCAGCCGCTTCCATCCCAGCAAGTGGGCGCTGCTCGACCGGCGCGACGACGTCCTCACGCTCGTCAACGTCGAGACCGGCCGCTTCCTCCGCCGGAGGATCCCGCTGCTCCGCGACTGCTTCTTCGTCGGCGCCACGGCCGGCGGCCTCCTCCTCCTCGGCGAGTCGGCGTACCCCTACCAGGCCCGCGTGTTCAACCCCTTCACGGGCTCCCTCGCCCACTTCAAGGCGCCCGTACCCGTGGGACAGGCTAGGGAGGTTGCTGTCGTCATGACGTCATCGACCACGATGAGGGTCTTCGTCTCCACCGCCCTAGGTGCCATCATGTGGGCAGATCAGGACAGCGACTACTTCCACAAGTGTGATGCTCCTTTCCCCAACCCCAGCGACCTTTTATGCATGGTCCCCTTCGCCGGAAACGTGTACCTCACCAACCGCCAAGGATCCGTGCTCTCTATCTCTACTGCCGTCGGCGGTGTCGCCGGCCAAGGACAACGGCGGCGGCGCTCAGCGGAAACTATCTCCTCCATGGCCGCCGCCACCATTATTCCGGCATCGGTGGAGGGTGGCCGTTCCTACTACCTCGTGGAGTCCGGGGTAGAGCTGTTCCTGGTGACCAGGCCATGGTACGGTGTGCCCGGACAGCTAGAAGTCCATAGGGTGGACACCATGAGGAAGGCGCTTGAGCCGGTGAGGAGCATCGGCAACCGCGCCCTCTTCCTCAGCCATGTCAGGTGCCTCTCTGTCGACGCCGACAAGTTCCGGACGGTCGAAGCCGGTTGCATCTACTTCGTGGATCAAATCGTAGCCGGAGGCAGCTACTTCGAGTGTTCGTTCATGACCACCGTTCGGTTCCCTGACGGAGTGCAACAGCCTGCGTTGGACTTAAGTCCGGTACAGCAAGGTTGTTTTCGCCCATTCAGCCTCACCCATGCTTTTGCAAATTACTGCAAGTTCATCATCCAATATTCTGAACTACGCCGCAAAATGATCGATGACGACGAAGATTTCTCAGATGACTATGGTTATTCTGACGAGGAAGATTTCTCAGATGACTATGAATCTGACGATGGAGGATCCTCTGAATCCGACCAGTGAAAAGGGCTAGCTATATGTTGCAATCTTGTAACTTTTATTTCAAATGTCATGAATTCAAATTATATACAGTACAGCACATGGGTGGCTCATCAGATCAATTGCTCAAAGTATTGGCCCATTATATTGTTGCGGTAGCAAAAAGAGGTTGCACGCAAACATATAATCGATTCTTCGATCATTTGAAACTTATGGTTTATGGGGGTGCAGTCATACTTGTTTAAGACAGTGGAACCTCTGGGGTGTAGGTTTTACCCTTTTAAATGGAGCTTAATTTTATCAAATAGAAATCATAACTGTGATTTTTTTCTTTTCTTTTTTTTGTCTCGGCGTACTATATACCACAAGCAGACGGGCTAGCTAAATCGGGGGGGGGGGGGGGGGGGGGGGGGGGGGGGGGGGGGGCATAGGCATGACAAGGTCATGAAGTTTAGATGCCTTTCCTCTTTTCTGTCAGTTGGATTAAACTCCATGCATCAGGAAGCGTTATTAGCAAAAAAAAAATTTGCACTGACATTGTGTTTAGATGTTTTTGAACAGACATTTGTGTTTAGGATTAGATAAGCTGGAAATGTTTAGTTGACTTATTAACATCAGTGTCTTCCGAAAAAGACTTATCAACATCAGTTCTTGATGGAAGATGTGTGATGAAGTGAAAGAACTTGAGTTCCAGTTCTTATATATGCATGGTTGAACCTTATTAGCTAGATACCAAACCTAGTTATTAATTAACTAGCATAGTACTTTATCACATGATATATGCATCAATGTATTCGTGTCTTGAATGTATTAAGATTAAATGTCATCTCCCGCTCTTATCATTGTTGAACACTACTATTTTTTGGAAAGTCATGAATATATATTTTCATTGTTTGGTATTATAGAGCTTCCCAATTTCCTGCCCTATATGCACTGGTAAAGTAATTTAATTAGGTGATTTTCAAACACATAGATTAATTAGTTATCCATTTCTAGAGTAGAAACATGGAGTTTTCATTAGAATTTAATAATGTTATTACAAAAGTTGTGGAGGATCAAACTTGTGTTGGATCAAAAGTCGTGGAGTGGCGGCGTGGCCTCGACGGGGGCTGTGGTGGCGGCGGCGATGGATCTCCCTCTCCTCTGGTACGCCGCCTCCCTCTCCCTCTCCCTCCCTCCCTCTCCGTGTCTGACGGCGGCGGCTCCCAAGGGGGCGCGGCGACTGGATGCAGCGCCACCACGCCTCCCCCCCTCTCTCTCCCCATGCCGGATCCGGTGGGGCGTCGGCGGCCAGCTTTGGCGAGGTGCGGCCGGCCGGATCCAACAAGGCAGCGTGCGGCCGGGACGTGCGACGGCCGTGTAGGTGAATTTTGTTATTATTTTTTTAATAGATCTTCACCGTCAGTTTTGGAACAGGTTCCCATCACTGCCAAAAGTCACACGTTGGATCTGAAATTGACGGTGTAGGCTGTTTTGGAGCTTGCGGTGATGGGCTTCTGTGGAGTAGTGTTTCTTCTAGCTAGTTAAGCTAGGTTTCTTAGCACATCCAGGAATTTGCCAAGATAAGAGCAAGGACCAAAACTTTGTATATCATGCATGCGTTCAAGGGGCTACATTTGGATCTAATCATACAACCAGTATACGACCCTGATGGTTCATGATAACATAAAGAGCGTGTCTGGGGGTGAAAATGTAGTTCTTATTGGCCGTTTTCAAAAGAAAAGGACAACTATACAGCCCAGTAGCCATCCTTTCACTACTACGGTGGCAAAAGTAATGAAGTAGCAAGCATACTACAAGTGTGACATCTTATCTTAGAGACTTAAAACTTCATAATATAAGTATTGATGACAAAACCTTACATTTTTTTAGACCAAAGATAAAACCTTACATTGGACTCATACATGTAACACGATGTATACATATCACAATGAAGGTTTAACGCGAGCAATAATGCCATAGTATACAAATTAAAAACAAGACAAGACAAACTGATGGGAAGGATAAAGCAGCTAGTAGCCTTTTAGTTGGAGCCTTCTGATTCGACGGCTCCATCCAACTCTTTGTAATCTTCAGAGTCATCAGCAGCCCAGTCCCGGCCATGATAAAGTTCCATTTCATGCTCTGAGGTGTACCTGCAGTGATCTGCAAGGACTTGAACAAGTGTGGGAGGGCCGAAATTGTAGTTACGTCCTTGGAACCCAAACTGCACAATGTCTTCTTTCCTTTGGTCCACGAGTCGAAGCGAGGATGCAATGATGCCATGCTCGACCACGGTAGCTAGAGGTTCCACGAAGTAGATGCAGCCACCTTCAACGGTAGGGAACATGCTGGCATCAATGGAGAAGGATCTGACCTCGCTGATGAAGAGTGCACGACTGCCGATGCTCACCACGGGCTCGAGGACCCTATTTATAGTGTCTAGCTTGTGAACAAGCACAGGCTGACCTGCAATGGTAGGCCGGGTCACAAGTAGCAGCTCACCTGCAGACTCCACGAGGTGATAATCTACCGAAGCCGCAGCACGGATAGTCGTAGTGGGGTTGATCGTGATCGTCCTCGCAGAGCGTTGGGTTCTTCCACCATCAGCAATGGCATCTGCAGTGGAGATGATGGATCCATGGCGATTGACGACGTAGATGTCGCCGGCGAAGAGCCTCATGTCGGCAACGAAATCAGGGTGCTGGATCCTATGCAGTTCAAAGTGACGGCTGTTGAGATCCGCCCACCCCACATAGTTGAACAGGTTAGAGGCAAAAAGCATCAATGGCGATGTATCCACGGCCACGGCCCGGATCCCTGCAGCAAATATGGGCACCACGAAATAGGCTTTGAAGCCCGTGAAAGGGTTGAGCACAAGAGCACGGTAGGTCAGCCATGGCGGCAGGCCTCCCTCCCAGAGGACAAGGAGACCTCCGTCCGTGGCGTTGATGTAGCGGTAGTTGCTGAGCATGGGGATCTCCATGGTGACGAAGCGGCAGGTCTTGAGATTCGCCATGGAGACGACGCCGTTGAGACGGGGGCTGCCGAAGTACTTGCGCACAGCCCACGCCTTGGGCTGGAACCGCGGATCGGCGCCGTCCTTGGGGTCGGGCGTGGCGCGGCGCCACCGGCCGCAGACGGCGCGGAAGTCGTTGTAGTAGTCGAGGTCGTTGTCGGCGAGGAAACGGTCGCCGATGTGGACGATGACGCGGTCGTCTAGCAGACTCCAGTCCCGCCGCTCCGGCGTTGCAGACGACGATGCATCGGAACGGCAGGCTCTCTTACCCGCCGCCGCCCGAGACAACATGGTGGATTGGCCGGCCATGTTTGCTTCGCTGCTCGTGGATTTAATTTTGTAAGCGATGCAGCGATATAGGTGGCTATGATATGTATTTATATCCGCAGTTTAGTTCGGGTTTAATTTCTAGCCTCAGGTTGATTTCAAAATGGCCGCCGGCGTTTTGTGTGAAAGCTTCTTGGCGGCGCAATATTGAGCTGTTGTACATGACAGATTAGCAGGCCAACGTCTTATTACTTTCAAAGTGTATAAAAAATGTTTGAAATTTTTGAAAAAAAAACTTGCTCATTTTGAAATACGTGTGAATTGAGTCGCCTCTCCCATTTTCACACGAGAGGGTTCTAATAGCTGGTGAACGGCTATAAATTACTAGTCTAACAATTGCAGCCCACCAATCTCCCACAACAGACGTCCTTCAATATTTTCTTACATTTGATTGTGTCAACATTTTAGATAGGCTAATTCAATATTTCATGGAAATCAAGTTTATTGCAATGTTTTCTTACAACCAACTGATTCAATCTTTTATGAGATCAGATAATAGTCAAGGTTGGCTCTCCTCGTCCAAATCTTAACCACCCATCTTTTTCCGATACGAGCCTCGCCCCATTTTCATTTTCACAATGGAAATACCAGAGTTTCGAAACAAATGACGGGAACTATCTAACCTAACCTGATTCAAGCTAGATAAAGCCCATAAGGTCCGAGGATTCCTAGGAGGAGGCACTACACGTCCTATTACAAGTCTCATTTCTCACGCATTTTCAACGAAGAGTTAGTTACACCGCTACTTCATGTATATTATTAACCTCCCATCTACTATAGCGCATATCTAAAATAGTAGTATAGTTTCACAAGAAAAAACGTACAATGGACCCGCGGCCGGGCATTGCATGTATTAATTGATATTTGAAGGCCTCCTCGGCATCTCATCCAGCCTAAGAATTGATGGAGGCCTACTAGGAGTACATGTTTGCGAGGCCAGTTCAGAAGGTAGGGGGTACATGATCATATATGAAGCTCCGAGGCATATCAGAATTCATATCACGATAGTTACTAATTGAGCTCCAACTAACCCTGTAAGCTGGCGACAATCTTTCAAACAGCACAAACACTATACATAGGTACAGGTGTACTTCAATTAGATATTTGTACTAAGCCTTTTATTTCGTCAACACATGTTTCATTTCACGGGCTCAGATTGTAACTGCCAGCAAAATATCACCAGCTTTATGAATTTTTTTTTGTTTCTTTTAGTACTAAGCCAGAATTTCCAGTTGGTCCCAGTGTCTAAAGGGCTGGGTTGTATCCATCTTAAATGAAAGAACAAATTAAAATTAAAGGTTCTCCTTATAGTTAAAAATATATGCAACAGTGTATAACTGTAAAGTTCCATGTTTTAACACCACACAATAGTCAAATTTTGTATCCTTGGAAGAATGAGGCCTGCATATACTAAGATAAACTACAGAAGCTTTTCATGCGTTAGCGCAGGAGTTTTTTTCTGGTTAAAGTATGTAGGTTTCCTCACTCGAACACAGCCAGCCAGCAAAACATAGTACAAATTGATAGAGAACTGGTATAACTGTGAATTTTGTTCTTTTCTTCATTCTTCTTTTTGGGTAAAAATAATGTGGCCTAGCATGTGTACTTACCACAAGCAGTCTGGCTAGCTTTAATTTATCAGGGCACAAAAAATGTCATGAAGTTGAGATTTTTTCTCTCTTTTTCTTCAAAATAAGGGAAGCTTTATTAATCTTAGATACAGCAGAATGACATCAAGCTGGCGATACAATTATACCAGGGTCTATCCCTACCTCTACATAGCTAGGATACACGTAGTTGCCTATAAAATGGAAACAGAAGAACAGCATGCATGCCGCAGCAAATTACAATTTACAACACACAACTTAATCGATCTTCAATAATGCAATAAACATATGTATTGCTTTGATCGAATTCATTTCAACATCTTGCATTTTATAATATAAGTATTGATGATAAAAACTTGGACTCATATATGTAAAGTCCTGCTCCAGCAGGATACAATGATGCAGAGATATCACAATGAAGGTTTACAAGAGCAATAATTAAAAACGAGACAAGCCAAGCTGAGAAGATGGAGCCATCTGGTTGGGCTGTTCCATCCAATTCTTCTTAATCTTTCAGATCTCATCGTCATCCCAGTTCCAACCATAATAATGTTCCAGTTCATGCTCTGGGGTGTACCTGCAGTGATCTGCAAGGACCTCAACAAGGGTGGGAGGACCGAACTGACCTTGAAACCCAAACTGCATAATGTCTTCCTGCCTTTGGTCCGCGAGACGAACCGAAGAGGCAATGATGCCATGATGGAACAAGTTAGCTAGGGTTTCCACGAAGTAGATGCAGCCTCCTTCAACGGCAGGGAACATGTTGGCATCAACTGAGAAGGATCTCACTTTGTTGATGAAGATTGCACGGCTGCCGATGCTCACCATGGGTTCAAGAACCTTATTCACAGTGTCTACCTTGTGAACAAGTGCAGCTTGGCCTCCAGCGGTAGACCTGGTCACAAGTAGCAGCTCACCTGCAGACTCTACGAGGTAGTAATGAGGATGACCCTCTCTTAACCAAGATGCGGCATGGATAGTAGTGGGGTTCATCCTGATCATCTCCGCGGAGCGTTGTTGTGGTTGGGCTCCTTCATCAGCGACGATGGCATCTGATGCGGTGGAGAAGATGGATCCACTCCAGTTGACGACGTAGATGTCGCCGGCGAAGAGCTTCATGTTGGCGAGGAGGTCAGGGTATCGGACTCTATGCTCTTCAAAGTCTTGGCTGTCGAGATCCGCCCACCCCAGAAAGTCGAACAGGTTAGAAGCGAAAAGCATCAATGGCGAGGTGTTCACAGCCACCGCCCGGATCCCTTCAGCAAATATGGGCACCGAGAAAAAGGCCATGGATCCCGTGAGTGGGTTGAGCACAAGAGCACGGCAGGGCTGCCATGGCGGCATGCCTCCGTCCCACAGGACGAGGAGGCCTGCGTCCGTGGCGTTGATGTAGCGGTAGTTGCCGAGCAGGGGGATCTCCCTGGTGACTAGGCGGCAGGTCTTGAGGTTCACCATGGAGACGACGCGGTTGAGATGTGGGCTGCCGAAGTGCTTCTGCACAGCCCACGCCTTGGGCTGGAACCGCGGGTCGGCGCCGCCGTGCCTCTTGGGGTCGTCGGTGGCGCGGCGCCAGGTGTCGCAGGCTGCGCGGAAGTCGATGTAGTAGTCGAGGTCGTTGTCGGCGAGGAAGCGGTCGCCGATGAGGACGATGACGTTGTCGGGGAGCAGCCTCCAGTCCGGCCGCCCCGCCGTTGTAGACGACGATCGTCCACGGGGACGACGGCAGACTCTCTTCTTACTACCCAGAGACAACATGATGGATTGGCTGGCCATAACTTTCGCTTTGCTGCTCGTGGATTCTGCAAGCGATCGATGCAGGGAGTATAGGTGGCTATGGTATACAAGATATATAGGGAGCGTTAGATTTCCTAGCCTCAGGTGATTTCGAAATGGCCGCTGGCGTTTTTTGGAAAGGCTTAGTGGCGCCGCCGCATTGAGCTAGCTGTAGACTATCTCTACTATATAAAAACCAAATGAACACAAAAAAGCGGTCCAGTCATTGGGACGGGGCGCAATGTCGCTGCTTCGGCGTTTTTCGTCCGTCGGCTGCTCGGAAGCTGTTCAATCGGCACTTTCGTGACCTGCGACGCGCGGCCTTTCTCTTCCGCCTGCACGGAACGATCCTTCTCCCTGCGTGCCATCCGCCGCCGCCACTTCCCCTCCTTGCCTCCTTCTCCTACATCGCCATCCGTCACCGCCACTCCCTGCATCGTGCCACCAGCCGCAACAGCCGTCACTTCCTCCGTCACCAACCGCCGTCACCAGCCCCCACCGTCACTCCCTACGTTGCTAGCCCCCGTCAACCGGGCATTATAAAACATTTTCTTTGGCGCATCATAGGCAAAGAATAGGATAGATGGATTGGTGTGTGATATATATGTTTTGGACCACCATATATCAGTAACATAATGAAGTGTAATTAAACTGAATTTGTTTCTTTCCAGTAAGATAGAATGTGAATTGCCCGTAGCAACGCACGACCACGATCCTAGGATACTCATAATTTCATAGATCCGCACGAAGCGAATGCCTAGAGAACGAGCCTTCCTGATATAATAAGACATTATCTGAGGCGCATCACATTTCCATATTTGTACTCATTTTCACATGATTATTCTCCCCTTGAATCTAATGTATATTGTAATATAATTGTTTTGTTGCCTGTAGCAACATACGGGCACGATCCTAGTAATACATAATAGGGAGATGGATTACCTGGCTTGGCCCCTGGCATCGTATTACCTTCAAGGTGTGTATCTAAAAATGGACTGCGCCTCAACGTTCGGAATTTTTTTTTAAAAAAACTTGCTCATTTTAGAATACGTGAATTTGCGGGCATTCGAATTTCACAGCCTTTTTTTAAAAAAAATAAGGAATTGCACAGCCGAAAAAAGAAAAAACCGGAGGGAGTAACCATGGGGCA